>NW_027206068.1:4575000-4965000 GCF_024711535.1 Dipodomys merriami | reverse complement strand
GGCACGTGCCTGTCTTCCCAGAGACTCCTGAGAGCACAAATAGAAAAATTTCAGTCCAGGCCAGCTAAGAAAATAAATCAAGACTCCCACCTTGAAAACAACCAATATAGAAGGGAATGTAGTAGTGGAGTATATCAAGTAGTAGAATGCCTGCCTAGCAAGCATATAATCCCAAGTTCAAACTCCAGTAGAGCTAATAAAAAAAATAGAAAGTACACTTTATATGCATATATATATATATATATATATATATATATATGTAGTAGCATCTGAAACCATATTAGTGCAGTGTCTACGTATTATTAGTGTCTGGCACTCTGAGCAAGTAATGCTTTGTAATATTATGCAGAAACAATATGAAAATTATTGGTCCACTGATATATAAAGCTTCCAAATGCAGTCAATTCCAACAGACAAGGTGATATATTATAATGTGATACATTAGAAGTGATATATTACTATCAAATTCATCTGTTTCAGATATAAGGAAGTTGTCAAGTTTTTGGTAGCACCTATAAGGTTTCCAAAATTCTAACTTCCACTTGAAAGCTCATTTTTTTCATTGTCAACAGCTACTTTCAGAAGTTTATCATAGTAAAGTCTGAAAAACCAGTTTGTCAGTTGTTTTCTCTAAAAAAAAAGATGGTTCCTAAAACAAAAACAGGGTATACCTGAGAGTTTATCTCATGAGTACATCTTACTTTATGTAGATGTATTTCTCAATTCTCCACAAAGATCATGAAAAAACAGGAAGGTTTTAGTAAAATTAATCATTTTTCCCATGTGATTATATATATATATATATATATATTATTGCAAAGATACTGTACAGAGGGGTTACAGTTACATGACTAAGGTAATAAGTACATTTCCTATCAAGCACTGTTACCCCCTCCTTTTTCACTTACCATATCTTCCCTCCCTACCTCCACAACTTCTTCCTCTCCGCCCCCACTCCAGAAATTGTAAAGTTCATTTTCAAAAATGGGTCAACCCGTATCCTTGTTTCAGCATTTTGTTATTTCCCTTCCCCTCCCCAAATTATAAAAATGTATATACAAGATTCAGGGCACCAGAATCAAATACAGTGAAAACAGGAGTTATACCATGGGCAGGGGTGGGGGGAGGAAGAACATACAAAAAAAACAAAAAATCACATAGTATACTAAAAACAACAGCAACAAAGATAAAACCTCTGTGTCCCTATCTTAGGGTTCATTAAGTGTAGCATCATAGCTTTTGAACCTTTCTGTTTGTCTGGTAATATTATCCTAGACATATACTAGTTACTGCAAATAAGGGAAACCATGGGACCTATGTTTCTTTGGGCCTGCCTTCCTTCATTTAATGTAATTTTTTCCAAGTCTTTCCATTTCTTAACAAATGGGGTGATGTCATTCTTTGTGGTAAGAGGCACAGAATTCCATTGTGTATATATACCACATTTTCTTGATCCATTCATCTACTGAGGGGCATCTGGGTTGGTTCCATATCTTAGCTATGGTGAATAATGCTGCAATAAACATAGTTGTTCTGGTAGCTTTAGAATGGCCTTGTTTGTGATCGTTTGGGTAAATGCCCAAAAGTGGAATTGCTGGGTCATAGTCTTTTGAGGAACCTCCATACTGCTTTCCAAAGTGGTTGAACAAGTTTACACTCCCACCAACAATGCAGTAGGGTTCCCTTTTGGCCAAATACCCCCCAGTATCTGTTGGTATTAGATTTCTTGATTATAGCCATTCTAACTGGAGTGAGGTGGTATCTCAATGTTGTTTTGATTTGCATTTCTTTTATGGCTAGAGAAGTTGAGTATTTCTTCATGTGTCTATTGGCCATTCTTATTTCCTCTTCAGAGAAGTCTTTAAGTCTTATTAATTGGGCAGTTGTTTCTTTGAGGATTTGTTGTTGGGGGATTTATTTTTTTTGAGTTCTAAGTATATTTTAGATATAAGGCCCTTGTCTGTTGTAAAATTAATCATTTTTTATGTTTCAACTTTAAAGTAATTCCTAAATGAGACCATGCCTTTTTTATTGCATTGTTTTAAAAAAAAACTGGCTTTGAAAAAAACTGCGCATACTTTTCTGTGAAGACTTGGTTTCTATTAGTGTACATGATGGGACATTCTTGCTTTGGGATAGGGGTGCCACTAGACTTTCTACCACAATCTCAGAAAACAATATTTTGGTAGACTTTTTTTTGTTTTGTTTTGTCAGTCGTGGACGCTGTCCCTTGAGCTCTTCAGCTCAAGGCAAGCGCTCTGCCACTTGAGCCAGAGCGCCACTTCTGGTTTTCTGGTGGTTACTTAGAGATAAGAGGCTCAGATTTTCCTTGCCCAGGCTGGCTTTGAACAATGACACTGCGATCTTCAGATCTCAGCCTCCTGAGTAGGATTACAGGTGTGAGCCACTGGGACTCGGCTTTAGTAGACTTTTGTAAGTTTTCATCTCACTAACCTCTTCAAAGTATTTCAAGGACTCTGGACTTGATAACAAGTGATTTAGAACAGTTGATTCAAAATGTAATTAATAAACACCAAGAGCCAGGAGTGGAAATGTGTGCTTATAATCCTAGCACTTGGAAGGTTGAGGCAGGAAGCTTATGAGTTTGAGACCAACCTGGCCAAGTAAGAAAGACAGCCTTGAAAATCAGAAGGGAGGGAGGGGGAAAGATACTAGTAAGGACACATAATATTGAAAAACAGGAATATATTAATTGAAAACTCTCAGAAGGAAAAATAAACATACATTAAAAGATGTCAGAGATACCAGGATTAAAACAAATCATTTAAATAGGGATACAGGTGTACCCATTGCAAAAATGAGATGTACAAGTCGTTATGTCGAAAACGAACTTTACAACTTTCATGGGGGGGGCGGGGAGGATGGGGGGGAGGATTGGGTGGGGGAGTGGGGAAGGATAGGAAGGGATGGGAAGGGGAAACAAAGGAGGAGGCTACAATGCTTGATAAGAAATGTACTCATTACCTTGCCCATGTAATTGTAACCCCTCTGTATGGTATTTTCACAATAAAAAAAATAAAAATTAAAAAAGGAAAAAAAAAGAAATGTACTCATTATCTTGCCCATGTAATTGTAACTCCTCTGTACAGTATTTTCACAATAAAGAAGAAAAAAAGAAAAAGCAATGCACCATATTACACACACTATAGAGGTCGTTTTGTGTGGTGGTGTGGATAAATATAAGTTTGTAAAAATTTTAATAATAAAATTTAATAATAAAGCTTAATTTCTAATAATAAGATTTAAAATATAATCTCTCAAAATTTTAAAGATTATTAACAGTAAGAAATTGTAAGTCAAAACAAAACCCAAATGAGGTGATTAATGTAAGAACTAGTGAAAATTATAAAAACTAAGATCAGATGCATTGAAAACTAGAAATATGTTCACAGAAACACAAAGGAAAAAGTCACCAATAGTAGAAAATAAAATATTTTAAATTAAAAAACAAGTGTCAGACTTTATCTGAGTAAAGATTTGATAAGTACATAAGCATCCATAAAATATACCAGATTTAATATATGAAATGCAAAGTTAAAAAATAGTAAAATTAAGGAGTCCTAGTTTTGGAAACAGATTTAGCTAATATCACAAAAGTAAAAGTAATACAATAGTCAAAGACCATTATTATGAAGGGAATGTGATAAAAACCCATGTTCTCTGGCAGTGAAGTAAAAGTAAATAATGAGTATTTCTAAAACATCTTTAAATAAAACATTAACAACTAGGTTATAAGTCTCTTTAAATATGACTAAATATTTAGAAATAACAAAAAATTGTGAGTAGCTGTCAAATACCTAAAAATAAATATAATGTGTTAATTATGCAAAAAAGAAAAAGGAAAATTAATGAGCTAAGGATATATCAAAGAAGTTACAAAAAATAAAGCTAACATAGAAAAAAAGGAGAATAAAAACATATAAGAGAAGGAATGAAGTAATGGAATATATTTTAAATTTAAATTAGAAAGTAGAGTCTATTGACCCATCTTAAAACAAAAAAAATTAATTAAATGACTGAAAATAAAAAAGGGTCTAAGTACATAAACAACTATAAACATCTTCATCTCAATGAATTTGAAAAGTGCGGTTAGTTTTGTCTGGAACAGAAACTTTGACAATATAAACAAAAGAATTAGCAAATTCAGTACTGGAAAGACTCTTTTATAAGTAACTACAAGAGACAGACTTCTGACATGCCTGCTAGAGGAGCTCTTTAAACTTGCTCCCAGAAAACCAATGTAAATTAATGTTAAAAATATAAAACTTTGCCGGGCGCTGGTGGCTCACGCCTGTAATCCTAGCTACTCAGGAGGCTGAGATCTGAGGATCAAGGTTCAAAGCCAGCCCGGGCAGGAAAGACCATGAGACTCTTATCTCCAATAAAACCAGCCAGAAAACCGGAAGTGGCGCTGTAGCTCAAGTGGTAGAGCGCTCGCCTTGAGCTGAAGAGCTGAAGGACAGTGCTCAGGCCCAGAGTTCAAGCCCCAAAACCGACAAAAAAAAAAAAAAAATATATAAAACTTTGAAGAGACACTGATCCAAAGTTTACCAAATTCAGAAAGGACAGTGCCGATATAAACTATATTTGGATCTAGACCTGATATACTCTCCCACTGCACTAGTAAATACATAAACTCCATCCACTCAAAACTGGTAATGACCAGAATGTAAGGCTCTTTCCCCCTTCCTCCAAGCCGGAAAGTACCTCCAGAAGAATCTACTAGTTAGTTGCACTACATAAATATTTTTGGTATTATAATAATTACACACAAAAATACTACTTGCCTGGTACCTAAATGTTTGGTATATATTAACTATTGTTATCATTACTGTAAAATGATATTCATTTCAGGCACTTTCATCTTTGCTAGCTTATATGACTATATGCTTAAGATACATTTTTCACATATATTCATTATAAACTGGTTATAAATAGTAAGATGGATATAACCACTATGTAACAAAAATGAAATATGAATGAAAGATTTAAACAATTAGTTGCCTGACAAAATTAGCAGAATTTCTTACGAGAAAATCAAGTCTCCTTTAGGTTATGTAGAATTGTATTTTTTGATCAAAATAAGAAAAAAACTTACCAGGAAACTATTTATAACTGTGCCAGTGCTATGGCATCTCAGCAATGAAAACAATGTCATGTAGTTTCTCATTGCTACTATAACACTTTACCACTAATTTAGTGACTTCAAATATCTCATATATTACCTTGCAGTTCTGGAGAACAGATGTCCAAAGAGTCTTACTGGGCTAAAACCAAGGTGCATTCCTTCTGGAAACTCCAAGGAAAAATCCACTGATACATTTCCTCTACTAGAGATTGCTGACATTATTGGCTCATGGTTCCTTTCTCCATCTTCAAAGAAAATCACTTAGACCTCTCATTTTGCCACATCTCCTTTTTCTGCCTTTGACCCTTTTGCTCCCCCACCCAGCTCACTTCAGATTCTCTCTCTCTCCAACTCAAGAGTCTTAATTTAATTACAGTGAAGTTCCTTTCCCCATTTAGGGCATATGTTCACAAGTTCTGAAGATAAGACATGGACCACACGTTGAGAGCCAGTATTCTGTCTATCACACATGTTCCCTCTGATGTATTAAAACTTGCAAACTTTTGTTCAGATAATTCTGAACACTCTCAATTCACAACACTCTCAAGATAGCCCTCCCAAATATTATGCTTTGATATGTCAAAATCAAGGGATTTACAGTGGTGTTTCATGTTCCTGATTTTGAGGATGGCAATTTACCAGCAATCACAATAGTCAGACTTTAAAAGCAGTACAAACATAAACTGCCATGCTGAATTGAACTCCCTTTGTACAAATACTTAATAATAATAATAATAATAATAAATTTTTAAAAATTAAAAGGCAATAAAAATTGTGGACTCTCAATCTATTCTTCTGTTTGCATTCATGGGCCACCTTGCCATGAGGGAAAACACATGCATCCTCTTACCTACACTGTGCACTCATTGTTAAACGGCAAAGAGCAAACAAACACAGTCATTTTGGGTTATTTTTTTCTCTTTATTGGTAATGGGGCTTGAACTCAGGGCCTGGGCATTATTCCTGAATTTTTTTGTTCAAGGCTAGTGCTCTACCACTTTGAGCCACAGTGCCACTTCCAGTTTTCTGGAGGTTAATTGGAGATAAGAGTCTCACAGGATTTCCTGCCCAGGCTGGCTTCAAACTGTGGTCCTCAGATCTCAGCCTCCTGAGTTGCTAGGATTATAGGTCTAAGTCACTAGTGCCCAGCCTATTTTTGTTGTTGTTGTTGTTGTTAGTTTGTTGGTTTTGCTTGTAGATGATGTTCTTGAGCCTCTTTGTGCTCAAGACTAGTGCTCTACCACTTGAGCCATGGAGCACTTCCAGTTGTTTTTTTGTTTGTTTGTTTGTTTGTTTTTGTTGGTCGTGGGGCTTGAACTCTGGGCCTGGGCGCTGTCCCTCAGCTCTTCAGCTCAAGGCGAGCGCTCTACCACTTGATCTACAGTGCCACTTCCGGTTTTCTGGTGGTTTATTGGAGATAGGAGTCTCACGGTCTTTCCTGCCCGGGCTGGCTTTGAACCGCGATCCTCAGATCTCAGCCTCCTGAGTAGCTAGGATTACAGGTGTGAGCCACCAGCGCCTGGCTCACTTCCAGTTTTTGAGTGGTTAATTGGATCTAAGAGTTTCATGGGGACTTTCTGCCTGGGCTGACTTCAAACTACAATCCTTAGATCTTAGCCTCCTGAGTAGCTAAGATTACAGACTTGAGCTATTGGCACCCAGCTTCAGCCTGTAATTTTTAAGAGGCTAAAAATAACAAAGTCTCTGGTAAAACATATCCATTACAATATATGAACACTTTAAAATATGTTAAAATATAATTAAATTCATTTCTTACCATATACGATATATTTTAGTTCAAGACTTTTAACAATTTCTTCCACAGTAGGTTTATACTCCAGGAAACATGTGTAAACTCCACTCATACTCTCATCAAAATTCTGGAATACAAGGCTTCCTGTGGATGTTACTTGTGCAGTGCTGTTTTCTAATAAAGAAATAATACATAGTTGCATAAACTACAGTAGAGAGGTAACAAAATTTGTTCAAGAAGACTAAATTTACCTACAAAATTTACCTACAAGGTCACTGAAAAGACCTGCTGTTCTGGCCACATATTGTATCTGTTGCTTGCTGAGAGGGAGTGCCAGGAGGAACTTCTTAGTGTCAAATTTTCACTAACCAAATCTCATCAATTTTGTGTGTGTGTGCAAATATATGCACACACATATCTACATAATATATACATATAATACAGAAGTTACATGTTGTGTACATACATATAGATCATGAAATATTTTATATATTTTTCTTTAATGATGAGTTAAAGGCTTCAGTAGTTTACAATGTGTACATGTAATGATGAAGTAGTATATGTAGAACAAAGATAAGTAAAAACTAGATATCCTGTATTAATACACAGGATTAGGGTTATAAGTAGAAAAAACATAGAAGATGAAATAAGAAGACTCGCCCACATTTAGCAAATCCGAAAGTGGCAGTGTTGGAGTCAGAATAAGATTTAAGCTCAACTTTTTTTTCAACGTGTGTCTCTGAAGAAGACTCTGCTGTGTTATGGAAAGTGAATCTACCTCTGAAACATCACAACCCGTATTTGAAAATTACTTTGATCCCTCACAAACTTATACTCTTAGAGTAACACTTCATCTTCCTAAAGTCCACCTCCATCTGCACAGTAAGAATCGTAATATAGGACGGTTTATCTATACAGTTGTTTTATATAGCAAATACAAGAAACTCTAAAGTATATATTTTTTTAAAAACCTACAAGTTATTAGGCAGATAAGCTGTTATTCTTAAAGCTCCTTACTTCAGCTTTACATCTAAAAATTATTAAATTTTAAAATACGCTTGGATAATTTAATCACTAGAATTGAAAGTACTATTTTAGGAAATTATTATCTATCTTTTTCTATTTGAATTAAATGATATAATGCTTATAAATTTAAAGTTGAAATAGTCTTACAAGCTGAGACAAAATCTAAATCTTTTAGTAAATTTCATTATTACTTGTTAAATAAATATTTCAGTTTCTAGTAATGCAATGCCCCATTTGATATATGAAAGAAAATGAATGTACTGATCTACCCACTCTCAAGGAATTTATATAGAGTATTATGTATTGAGAATTCCCATATCTATAACCTAGGGGAAACTGAAAAATGTGATATAAATTTACAATATATTTCCACTGTAGTCTCTGTTTATCGTGAATATCTTTTGATAAGTCTAGATCTTAAGCTATTTTCTAAAACAAATTAGAAGTATGCAAGTGTTTCCTATACACTTCAGCAAAAACCAAAACTTCATAGTAATACACAAAAAGTATCCATAAATTTTAAACAAATTTGAAAATATCATATTATCTATTTGCTATATACTTCTTGGCAATAACTTAAAAAGTGAAAGCTTCCCACACCAAAAGTAACACCAATGTGTACGTGTGTGTGTGTGTGAGAGAGAGAGTGTTATTTAAATGTCTACTGCACCGTTAAATATAAAGCTAGAAAACTGAGTAGCATACAACCCTTTGACTGCTTGAATATTTTTTAAAAAGCACTTTTTTAAAAAAAGTAACTAGAGAACTTCATAATTTCAATATAAGAACACATTCTACAATATTACTTATCACTGTGATGTCCTAGATCTTTTCATTTTATAGATCATTTCATAGGTTGATTCTAAATGGAGATTCATAAAGCCAAGGGATACATACCTGGCACAAGTATCACAGAAATTACCAAGACTCATACAACAAGATATAAAACTGCTTTACTGAATTTTTACATCTTGTTTTGATTTTCCAAAAATTCAGAGGTGGCAATCCAACTAGATCTCTAGAAGCCTATGCTTTACAACTCTAAAGTTGTATGAAAAAAGTTAAGGATAATTTAATTACAGCTTATGATTTTTGCAAATGGGCTTAATTCTTAATATTTTTAACTCAGGTATAAGAAGTGAATATGAGTATCAGTTCCACTATTATAAGAATATGAGTATCAGTTCCACTATTATAATAAGAAAAAAACAGAAAAAACTTTCCAAATAACAATGGTTCTTGATCTTATCAAGGAAGGAGAAGCTGTGCATTTAGTTTAGCTGCCATTACAAACAAGTAGGTAAGAAGATTCACTTAAAATCTCATCATAAACTGCTGAAAGGCAAGTACAGAACAATATAAGCACATAAACACCCCATAGACCATAGACTGAGAGGAGTTGGCCTCTTAAACACCTTTCACTCACAAATACACAGGTCCATCTAAGAAAGATCAAGGGAGCCTTGGGCAAGCTTCCCATTAGTACAGCCTGAAGGGTCACAGCAACCCTGCCAAACTCTACACACAGTCACTTCACTTCCCCCATACCTATTATAAGAAGAAAGCTTTAATCTCAGGAAAAGATGATACAAAAAATGATGCCTAGTTGGGCATCAAGGGCTCATTCTGGTAGTCCTACTTACTCAGGAGGCTGAGACCAAGGATCATGGTTTGAAGCTGGTTCTGACAGAAATGTTCATTAAACTCCATCTCCAAATTAACCAGCAAACAACAGGGCTAGAGAGTATGACCAAGTAGTAGAGCACCAGCCTTGAGTAAGCCCATCTAGCAAGCTTGAGATCCTGAATTCGAGTCCTGGTACCAACAACGACAACAAAAAAAAAAAATATTTGTCATCTAGAGTATTGAAGAAAAGTGTTGCAGCTCAGGCAGAAAATAGGTTTAAAAAAGTGTGTAGTTTATATGAAGAATCAAGAAGAAATAATATACCAGGCCGAAATTGCCATAGGAGCAGCTGGAACTATTGTAAAAGCCAAACTCCAAGACCCAGGAACATTGCCTGACAAACACTAAAACTTAACCAAAAACATCAAAGAATGTAAACTCTCTGAAAAATAGCAGTGGCATAGTGGCCAGAGAGACAGAGAGAGAGACAGACAGACAGAGAGAGAAGAAAGAAGACAGAGAAAAAGTGAGTTAGTCTTTTAGGGGAACATCACAAAAAAAGAAACTAAGAAAAAAATATACACAAGAAAAAACAATTTAGAGAACCGGGCTATACTTTAAATAATTATAAGAGCCCTTATGTACCTTTCTGTGCACTAACTAATACCACAGCAACAACTATCAGTAAAGTCAGAATAATCTTAACCAAATTAAGACAAAACTTTACACTAAAGATTGGCAAGGGGAAAAAGGAAGTTTACCTCAAAGCAGCAAATCAGTTACTTCAAAATATCTGCTATCTATTCAAGATGCCCAACATTACTCAAAAATATAAACTAGAAGGCACACAAACACACTAAAAAAATCTATTCCTCATAGGAAATATTTAAAAACAGACCATTAAGCATCAGTATCAGCATTATCAGTTAAAAGTAACTCATTAGTGTAATAAAATACTTAAAGAAATACATAGGAGATGTAAAACTAGGTAAGTGGTTTTAACAAAGAATTCAAATTATAGAAAAAAAAATAACCTAGCAGCAACACTGAAAATATAAACAAAAGAAAAACAAAGAAAAAATACTATATACAATACTGTACATATACAATGCATTCTATACAACACAGATGAACTATCCTGCAGTGGGCTCATTAAGACTTATACAACCAAAGAGGAAATCAATGAATTTGAAGATGGCTCAAAAGAAATTATTAACCTGAAATACAAGAAAAAGGAAGAACAGTTTATGACCTAAGTAACTACATTAAAAGGTGCATGTAAATGTGATGGGCATCTCAAGGAATCTTTTTTTTAAATTTTTTATTGTGAAAATACTGTACAGAGGAGTTACAATTACGTGGGCAAGATAATGAGTACATTTCTTATCAAGCATTGTAGCCTCCACCTTTGTTTACCTTTCACATGCCTTCCTAGCCTCCCCCCGCCCCCCCCCACCCAATCCTCCCCCCCCCACCAAAGTTGTTAAGTTCATTTTCTTTTTTTTTATTTTCAGTTATAAGATTTTTTGTTTGTTTGGTTGGTTGGTTTTGGGGGGGTTACATCCTGGGGCCTGAACTCTGGGCCTGGGTGCTGTCCCTCAGCTCTTCAGCTCAAGGCTAGCACTCTACCACTTGAGCCACAGAACCACTTCTGGCTTTTTTCTTTTTGCTTATGTGGTGCTGAGGAGACCAACTCAGGGCCTCAGGCATGCAAGGCAAGCGCTCTACCACTGAGCCACCTTCCCAGCCCCGTAAAGTTCGTTTTTGACACGACAACTTGTAGTTCTCATTGTTGCAACGGGTCCACCTGTATCCTTATTTAAACAACTTGTTTTTCCCCTTCCCCTCCACAAATTATAACTACATCAAATACAGTGAAAGCAGGGATTATACTGTGGGGTAGGGACATACAAAGCAACAAAGAGATAATCTTATAAATGCATTAGAAACAAATGCATGAAAGAAAAAAAAAACATTTAAATACATATCTAAGGGTTCATTTGCCTAACATCACATTATCTGACCTTTCCTGCTTGACTCATACATATACTAGATATTGAAAATAAGGGAAACCATGGGGCCTATGTTTCTTTGGGCCTGGCTTACTTCACTTAATATAATTTTTTCCAAGTTTTTCCATTTCCTAACAAATGGGGCAATGTCATTCTTTCTGATGGAGGCATAGAATTCCATTGTGTATATATACCACACTTTCTTGATCCATTCATCTACTGAGGGGCATCTGGGTTGGTTCCATATCTTAGCTATGGTAAATAATGCTGCAATAAACATAGTTGTGCTGTTAGCTTTAGTGTGGTCTTGTTTGAAAAAATTTGGGTAAATGCCCAAAAGTGGGATTGCTGGGTCATAGGGGAGCTCTATGTGGAGTCTTTTGAGGAATCTCCATACTACTTTCCAAAGTGTTTGAGCAAGTTTACACTCCCACCAACAATGAAGTAAGGTTCCCTTCTGTCCACATCCACTCCAGCATCTGTTGTTGTTAGAGTTCTTGATTTTAGCCATTCTAACTGGGGTGAGGTGGTATCTCAATGTTGTTTTGATTTGCATTTCTTTTATGGCTAGGGAGGTTGAGCATTTCTTCATATGTCTATTGGCCATCCTTCTTTCTTCTTCAGAGAAGTTTCTCTTTAAGTATTTAGCCCACTTATTTATTGGGCAGTTGTTTCTTTGAGGATTTGTTGTTGGGGGATTTAATTTTTTGAGTTCCAAGTATATTTTAGATATGAGACCCTTGTCTGTTGTATGGCTAGTGATGATCTTCTCCCAATCCGTAGGCTTTCTATTGATCTTGCTAGCTATGTCCTTTGCCATGCAGAAGCTCTGCAATTTCATGCGATCCCATTTGTCCAACCTTTCTTTGATTTGTTGTGTTTCCGGGTCTCTATTAAGAAAATTTCGGCCTGTGACAAGGAGACCTAGGGTTTCTCCTATTCCATCCTGTAATGTTTTCAGATTGTCTGCTTTGAGTTCAAGGTCTTTGATCCATTTGGAGTTGATTCTGGTGCAGGGTGATATATAAGGATCTAGCTTTAGTTTTCTACAAGTAGTTAACCAATTTTGCCAGCACCATTTACTTAAGAGGCTGTCTTTCTTCCATTCTATTTTTTTAGCTCCCTTATCGAAGATTAGATGGATATAGGTCTGTAGGTTCATTTCTGGGTTTTCAATTCTATTCCATTGGTCTTGAAGTCTGTTCTTGTGCCAGTACCAAGCTGTTTTGATTACTATGGCTTTATAGTAGAGTTTGAAATTTGGTATTGATATTCCTCCAGCAGTGTTCTTTCCGTTGAGGAGCGTTTTTGCTATTCTGGGTCTTTTATTGTTCCATATGAATTTTGAGATTGCCTCTTCTATTTCCTTGAAGAATGAGGTTGGAATTTTGATAGGTATCACACTGAATTTGTAGATAGCCTCTCAAGGAATATTAACAGGATGAAGCAGGACGAAGTACAAAGAATAGCTGAAGACTTTAGCCCACTTATTTATTGGGCAGTTGTTTCTTTGAATTTGTTGTTCGGGGATTTAATTTTTTGAGTTCCGGGTATATTTTAGATATGAGACCCTTGTCCATTGTATGGCTAGTGAAGATCTTCTCCCAATCCGTAGGCTTTCTATTGATCTTGCTAGCTATGTCCTTTGCCATGCAGAAGCTCTGCAATTTCATGCAATCCCATTTGTCCAACTTTTATTTGATTTGTTGTGTTTCAGGGTCTCTATTAAGAAAATTTCGGCCTGTGACAAGGAGACCTAGGGTTTCTCCTATTCCACTCTGGAAACCCAGAGTGTCTGCTTTGACTCCAAGGTCTTTGATCCATTTGGAGTTGATTCTGGTGCAGGGTGATATATAAGGATCTAGCTTTAGTTTTCTACAAGTAAACTTCTCTGAAGAGGAAAGAAGGATGGCCAATAGACATATGAAGAAATGCTCAACCTCCCTAGCCATAAAAGAAATGCAAATCAAAACAACATTGAGATACCACCTCACCCCAGTTAGAATGGCTAAAATCAAGAACTCTACTAACAACAGATGCTGAAGGGGATGTGGACAGAAGGGAACCTTACTTCATTGTTGGTGGGAGTGTAAACTTGCTCAAACACTTTGGAAAGTAGTATGGCGGTTCCTCAAAAGACTCCACATAGAGCTCCCCTATGACCCAGCAATCCCACTTTTGGGCATTTACCTATATGTTCACAAACAGGACCACACTAAAGCTAACAGCACGACTATGTTTATTGCAGCATTATTTACCATAGCTAAGACATGGAACCAACCCAGATGTCCCTCAGTAGATGAATGGATCAAGAAAGTGTGATATATATACACAATGGAATTCTATGCCTCCATCAGAAAGAATGACATTGCCCCATTTGTTAGGAAATGGAAAGACTTGGAAAAAATTATATTAAGTAAGCCAGCCCAAAGAAACATAGATCCCATGGTTTCCCTTATTTGCAATATCTAGTATATGTATGAGTCAAGCAGAAAAGGTCAGATAAGTTGATGTTAGGGAAATGAACCCTAAGATATGTATTCAAATGATTTTTCCTTTCATGCGACTGTTTCTAACACATTTATAAGATTATTTCTTTGTTGCTTTGTATGTCCCTCCCCCACAATATAACCCCTGCTTTCACTATATTTGATGTTGTTATAATTTGTGGAGGGGAAGGGAAAAACAAATCGTTTAAATAGGGATACAGGTGGACCCATTGCAACAATGAGACGTACAAGTAGTTATGTCGAAAACAAACTTTACAACTTTGGTGGGCGGGGGGGGGGTTGTGTGGGGATGGGGTGCGAGGAGAATGGGATGGGAAGGGGAAACAAAGGAGGAGGCTACAATGCTTGATAAGAAATGTACTCATTAGCTTGCCCATGTAATTGTAACCCCATTATTTTCACAATAAAAAAAAAAAATAAGGTAGAAAGAATAGCTGAAGAGCCGGGTGTAGGTGGCTCAAGCCTGTAATCCTAGCTACTCAGGAGTCTGAGATCTGAGGATCATAGTTCAAAGCCAGCCCATGAAACTCCTATCTCCTATAAACCACTAGAAAAGCATAAGTGGCATTGTGGCTCAAGCGGCAGAGCACTCGCCTTGAGCTGAAGAGTGCAGGGACAACGCCCAAGCCCAGAGTTCAAGCCCCAGAACCAATAAAAGAAAAAGAATATCTGAAGAGATAATGGTTGACATTTTCCAAAAATTAATGATAGACATCAAACTACAGATCAAAATTCTTAGACAACATCAAGGAGAATGAGCATAAAAAACAAACACAATATACACTTATAAAATAAAAAGCAAGGAAAACAGCTTCATGTAAGAAAAAGTCACATTTTTTCAGAAACAAATAAGAATTACAGCAGACTTGTTATTAAAAATATTAACAAAAATTATATAGTTTCAGGATGTTGAAAGATCAAGTCCCACATGAAGGCCCTTGGCTCAAACTGAAGCCTAACACACTCCATTTCTCTTTGCCTTTCGTTGGAAATTTATTTTTAAAGTGCCAACCTAGAATGCTACAATCTGAAAACAAAAACCTGAACAAATTAAACACAAAGCAAACAAAACTAAGAAAACAATACCGATACAAGAAATCAATAGTTAAAAACAGAAAAATCAATGAAAACAAAAGGTAGTCCTTTGAAAAAGACTGATGAAAGTTAAGCATGTTGCTAGAGCCAACACTAAAAACATACAGTCAACATCACAAGGAAAAGAAGGCATATCTTTTTTATATAGGTCCTGAGGCTTATCTCAGGGCCCAGGCAATGTTCTTGATTGTTTTCATTCAAGGCTAATGGCTCTACCATTTGAGACACAACTCTACTTTTGGCTTTTCTGCTGGTTAAGTAGAGATACTAGTTTCGCATACTTTCCTGCCCAGGCTAGCTTTGAATCCTTATACCTTAGCCTCCTGAGTAGCAAGGATTACAGACATGAGCCCCCAGGGCCCAGCAAAAAAATGTCTTAACTTGTGTTGAAGATTCAGTGTTTTCACTGAGAAGAAAAGTCAACTGGCCTATTTTACCAGCACTAGGAAATCAAGATTCTTCTTACCTATAACTCAGGGCTTAGTAAAAGAATTGACACTGAGCCACTAAGGAAAAAGAGCTTAGTTGTATTTTAGCTGTATATTAAGAAGTTGGAATCATAAGGTGAGTACAGACTTAGGTGCTTGTTGAATAAAAGTAATCACTCAACAAGTAATCACTCAAAATACTAAGAATGGAATTGCTATGTCATTTTAAGAAAAATAACAGAAGTTTAGACTACAGCTTATTTTTCTTTTAGATTTTCTACTGTATCTATCAGAGGTGTTGAGACAGAATAACTATAAAACTCTCAGGATTATAATTTCATTGAGGTTTTAGGTTATCAAAGATAATGAAAATGACAATCTGGATTACTGACAGAAGACTGGGAATAATTAAAGCTACTACTTACTATGGTAAGTAGTTCTTAGGTAAAATTTAAAACATTCAAGGAAATAAGGAAACAATGTGGAAATCTGAGGATCTTTATGCTAAAACCATAAGTAAAAGGGATCTCTAGTATGCCTTCTGAAATGCAGCTTCCAGTCCTACATTCACCTCTTTGCATGTCTGATTTGTTAGTGTGTTTTGGCTCCTGTTGAACTCATTGAAATTACAAGTCTATCTCTAAAGATGATGATAGGATAAAATACCTGCCTCCTAAATAAAAATTAATGAAGTCCAAAAAAGAGTATTGTGGAACAAATTTACATACATCTTATAAACTTGATATATAGATACTTCATAATAAAAATATTAAGGCGCAGTAAAACATAGCCTGTGACTTTTAAAAAAATGAAAGGGTGACATTACAGGCATAAACAAACTATATGTATATCAATGTGTTTGTGTGAACATTTAGAAAAGTGTAAAAGTCTACACAGTGCAAACAATGTATTAATCAGGAGAGTCAGATTTGAAGTAAAAGACAAAACTTGTCACTATAAGTGCATCATCTCTATGAATAAACAATTCAGAGCAAAAGACAAAACCAAACTTATCCAATAACCTTTACATTTCAGTAATATATTTTTCCAAATGAATGTGCATATAATTACATAATTATATGATTTTCTCATCTCAATTTTAGTCAAACTATCTTTGGAATACTCTTAAAATGACCAAAGTATAGAGCAATTACGCTTACTTAGGAACAATTACATTTCTAAATACACATTATTTTTCCATTATGGAAGTAAATAAAATAAACTATTGCTCCCATGTTCTCATTTAAGAGTTAAACTACATATTATATTATGAAATATAAATAGCAAGATAGTATGCTCTTTTATGGGGGAGGAACTGGGGTTTGAAATCAGGAGCCTCAAGCTCATTACACTTACAGCTAGTGCTCTACCATTTGAATCATCTTACTATCTTGCTTTTAGCTAGTTATACTGGAGATCAAATCTAGCAGACTTTCTTTTCCGTGCTGGTTTCAAAGCACAATACTCTAGATCTCAGCCTCTTGAGTAGATAGTATTAAAAGCATGAACCACTGCCTGGCTATAGTATGACATTTTAAATAAGGAAATGTCTCAAATTTCAATTTCCAAATCAAAAAAAAAAAAACAAACACAATAGAAAAGTCCCATACTTAAGCATTCCTATTTTTTTAATTTAAAGAACACTTTAATATATATGCAATATATGTTAAATCTTTGAATTACACTGTATGTTGCTATTATAGCATGAAAATAAAATTCAATTATATTTTAGTATTCAGTACCTTCACATCTGGACTATTTAGCTGCTCAAACTCAAGATTTCTTTCATTGATTCCTGTCAATTTCATGAGCAGAGAGCATAACTATGTCACAATAGTTGGTATAGATCATATCTTTCTATCTCCCACATAACCTAGCATAACAGCATCCACTAAGTAGTCACTGACTAAGTAAGAACTGAATAACTAACTTAAAAAAGAATAACTACCTGACCTAAAATATAGATTAACTAGTTAAAACTTGAGATATTTAGAATCAACATAAATACTATAAAATGAACATCCCTCAACTCCAAAAAGACAGAAATTAAAAACCTATTCAAAATAAACATTTACTATATTTTCTTCCATCCAAGATAATGAAGTCCACAGGAATGAATCCATAAGTAGTATCTCAAAATACCAAAGGTTACCAAAAGAACCTTCCTCTAAGGGTTTACAAAGAAAACTTCCTCTAAGAAAAACATCTCATTGAACAGATCTTTAGGATTAAAATTCATTAATCTGTATTGCTAACAAATATGGGGGAATAAAACCAGTTAATAACTTTTGGAATAAATTAGCTTTTATGAAACTAAAACTTTAAAACAAAGGTGAAATATATCTTTCAAAATGGTATAACACGGGCTGGGAAGGTGGCTCAGTGGTAGAGCGCTTGCCTTGCATGCCTGAGGCCCTGGGTTTGATTCCTCAGCACCACATAAGCAAAAAGAAAAAGCCGGAAGTGGCACTGTGGCTCAAATGGTAGAGTGCTAGCCTTGAGCTGAATTGCTGAGGGACAGCGTCCAGGCCCAGAGTTCAGGCCCCACAAACGGACCCAAAAAAATAAAAATAAATAAATAAAATAAAATAAAACTTTCCCACCTCACTCCAGTTAGAATGGCAAAAATCAAGAACTCTAACAACAACACATGCTGGAGGGGATGTGGACAGAAAGGAACCTTACTTCATTGTTGGTGGGAATGTAAACTTGTTCAACCACTTTGGAAAGCAGTATGGAGGTTTCTCAAAAGACTTCACATAGAGCTCCCCGATGACCCAGCAATCCCACTTTTGGGCATTTACCCAAATGTTTACAAACAAGACCACACTAAAGCTACCAGCACAACTATGTTTATTGCAGCATTATTTACCATAGCTAAGATATGGAACCAACCCAGATGCCCCTCAGTAGATGAATGGATCAAGAAAGTGTGGTATATATACACAATGGAATTCTATGCCTCCATCAGAAAGAATGACATTGCCCCATTTGTTAGGAAATGGAAAAACTTGGAAAAAATTATATTAAGTGAAGTAAGCCAGGCCCAAAGAAACATAGGTCCCATGGTTTCCTTTATTTGCAATATCTAGTATATGTATGAGTCAAGCAGAAAAGGTCAGATAATGTGATGTTAGGAAAATGAACCCTTAGATATGTATTTTAATGTTTTTTCTTTCATGCATTTGTTTCTAATGCATTTATAAGATTATCTCTTTGTTGCTTTGTATGTCCCTCCCCCACAGTATAACCCCCGCTTTCACTATATTTGATGTCAGTATAACTTGTGGAGGAGATGGGGAAAAAACAAGTCGTTTAAGGATATAGGTGGACCTGTTGCAACAATGAGAAGTACAGTTGTCATGTTGAAAACGAGCTTTACAATGTTGGTGCGGTGGGGGGGGGGGGGGGAGGCTGGGAAGGGATGTGAAGGGTAAACAAAGGAGGAGGCTGCAATGCTTGATAAGAAATGTACGCATTATCCTGCCCATGTAATTGTAACCCCTCTGTACAGTATGTTCACAAAAAAATATATAATATAATTTTAAAAAAAAGAAAATGAACTTTAGAACTTGGTGGGGGGAAGGGAGGAGTTTGGGAGGTGGGGTGGGAAGGGATGATAGGGGAAAAACAAAGGAGGGATGTAACAATGCTCAATAGGAAATGTACTCACTACCTTACGCATGTAACTGTTACTACTCTGTACAATATTTTTATAATAAAAACCACATACAAATGTCAAAAAATGGTATAACAAGGTAAATAGAGAATATAATTATCAAATCAGTTGTACAAATAGTAATTTCTATGTTAGGCATAAATATTTTTGGAAGAGATGTTTAGGGAAGTCTATGAAAGACTCAATCTTCTAGTGTATCTCTATACTATACTGAATAAAGCAAGATGAGGGAAAAAATGGTAACACATCTACCCTGGTACTCTTGAAGGAGATTACAAGGGAAAGAATTGAGGAAATGGATAAATTTATGAGATACAAATATTCTTGTACTTCTGAACACATTTCAGATAGATCTATTTAATTATGAGAAGTGAAATGAAATCCTACCTACCTGAAACAATTTTTCCTTTTGGCCCATGCCATTGGAATGATGGGTCTATCAGTTCAGCATTTCGTAGTCGCTTGGTTACACATAGCACATGTGGACTCTTTTGATGGAGCATGACATATACACTCACTGAAAATACAATATTAAAATATTCCAATAGTATTTTATGCTCATTATTGCTAGATAATACCTTACATCTTTTGCAGCTTGGGTTACATTTTTGTACAGAATTTCTTTGGATTCTTCTTAAAATATCCTGATAATAACTAAATTCCACTGCATACAAGTAATTAACACTAAAGAAATACAATATATTTTGTCTATGCACATGTAAGTGTAGATTTATAAGTGTGTGTGTGTGTGTGTGTGTGTGTGTGTGTGTGTGTGTCTTCAATCTGAAGACAATACGTTCTCTTTATTCAGAGACTCACACATTATTCTCAGAGTGTAATTACAATTACAGAGTACTAAGATAATTTTATTTCTAGACTTCATCTGCTTTCAAGACATCATATGGAGTACATAAGTAAGTTTAGATTAGAGGAACAATACATTATTTATAGATTATAACAAAGAACTGGATGAAAATAAGAATGATTAGAAAGTCAACAAATACATACTTTATCTTAAATATTAAGCATTTTCTCTCAATCTGTTTTAAAATTTATACAGTCATGATAAACCAAAGTAGCATAGTTTATAAGATATAAAAGAAAAATTGTAAATAATCAATTATTTTGAGTTTACTGGTAAGCAAGCTTTCAGAAAGAGTTCCAACAATTTTAGAACTACACATTAACTCTTCACTAATTCACTCTATGCAAATATATTTTTAAAGTAACAAAATAAAAAGGGGTTGAGAATCAAATTCTGTTACGCAAGTAAATAAACCTCCTGTAAAGTTTTACTATAGAGCATGAAGATTATTGACATACTTTTTGGTAGCCATATCCTTTCATGTTTTCCCCTCTATTCTTCTTGTTGTTATTGTTGTTGTTTTAAAATCATCATTTGTTAGTGAATCTTAAAATTTTTTTCTATCTTGGTTAAGATAATCATTTGAATTTGTCTTCCTGAATTTTTTAATTGAATGAGGTTAACTGGTCATTTCTAATAGGTCCATATATATATATATATATATATATACACATATATATAGTATATATATATAATATATAGTATATGTAGTATATATATAATATATAGTAGAAATACTCTAGGACAAGCAGAAAAGGTCAAAAGCTACATATGAACATATAAAATGATGTTAAGCGAAATGAACCCCAAGATAGGGACACAAGTGGTTTTTTTCTTGCTTGCTATTGTTTTTAACGTATTTCTAATGTACTATGTGATTTGTTTGTTTCTTTGGTATATTCTTCCCCATGGTATAACTCTTGTTATATTTGATTCCGGTTGTCTGCGTCTTGTATATACATTTTTCTATTTGGGGAGGGGAAGAGAAATAACAAAATACTTAAATAAGGACACAGGTTGACCCATTATAATAAGTCCTTTTTTATTTAATCTTTGTTGACCTCAATTTGCAAATTTTCTCAATCCTCAAAACTATGTTCATAAATGTAACTATATAAAATTTTCCACTGATACCTTTTGTCTTCATCATGTCAAGTGTTTAGTACTATTATATATTTAATATTCATTATTATGTAGTACCTGAGGCATTATACTTTGAATATGAAATGCTCCCATAGGCTTCCATGTTCAACACTGGGGTCCTCAGATATTGGTGCTATATATTCAGATTCTGGATACTTCAGAAAGTGGGACTAGATTAAGGAAGTAGGTTAATTGGGTATGTCCTTCATGTCTTCTTTCTAGCCACTATAAGGTGAAGAGCCTCTGTCCCAAGCTGTAGCTACTAGGGTAGTTGTTCAATACACTGAATACAGGTCCACAAACATGGATCCTAGTGACCATGGACTGAACCCTCTCAAGCCATGAGCTAAAATAAATCTTTCCTCCTGTAAGCTGTTCTTTCAGGCATTTTGTTCAGAGCTATACCAAGGTAACAGGTAGATCTCTAAAGTTGTCACTACATGAAAAGAACCATGCAAGCTGAGCACCAGTGGCCCATACCTGTAAACCTAGCTACTCAGGAGGTTGAGATTGAGGATGGCGGTTCAAAGCCAGACTGGGTAGGAAGGCCCATGATACTCTTTTTGCTTATGTGGTGCTGAGGAATCGAACCCAGGGCCTCAGGCATGCAAGGCAAGCACTCTACCACTGAGCCACCTTCCCAGCCCAAACATTTTTAAAGATTGCATTCTTTTTTTTTTTTTTTTTTTTTTTTTTTTTTTTTTTTTTTTTTTGTCGGTCGTGAGGCTTGAACTGTGTGCCTGGGCGCTGTCCCTCAGCTCTTCAGCTCAAGGCGAGCGCTCTACCACTTGAGCTACAGCGCCACTTCTCTTATCTCCATTAACCACCAGAAAAACAGGAAGTTGTGCTATGGTTCAAGTGGTAGAGGTCACTTTGAGCTGAAGAGCTCAGAGATGGCATCTCGGCCCAGAGTTCAAGCCCCAAGACTGCCCCCCCCCCAAAAAAAAGAACCACCAAGCAACCTTTCTAAATAGATTGCACTTAAAAACAGATTTGTTGAATAGTAACTCCTTTTACAACCACTTATAGATAACAATATAATTAAACAATAAATTTCTCTAAGTTCATAGTTCAGTTTACTGAATATGTCTTTTTAATTAGTATCCATTTGTTGTACAAGGTATTTCATTTTTTAACATGCTCATTTGTGTATACAACATACCTTGATTAGAATTATCCTTTCCTTATTCTCTCTCATTCTTACTCCCCCCGCGCTTGCCAAAGCAGTTTCATCCAGTTTCCTTGTGCCATTTTCACACATGTACATAAAACATTTTGACTATATTAACCTTCTCTCACCTCCTTTCATGGCAAAGGGGAGAGCAGGAAAACAAAATCTGGATTACCAATAAGGCTCAATTTAACTGGTTCCCAGTTTACTAAGTAATTTAATTATCTCTTGAAATTTGTATTATAGCAGTTATTCAAGTTTATTATTAAGATTTTCAGATTATGGTTTTATTTTGTTTACTTATAATATTTTTGTACTTTCATAATTTTCTCATGAAAACATTTGCCAAATATTTGTCTATTCATCGTTTCAAAAACAGCATTTGATTTTATTCAGAACTCTATTGCTCCATTTTTTTTAATCAAGGGCTATAAGTCAGAGGCTTTGCACTCACTTGGTTTGCTTGCTCACAGCTGGCACTCAACTACTGGAACCACCCCTCCAATCCAACTTTTTGCTGGTGATTGGAGATCAAGATTTTTCTGCCCAGATTGGCCTCAAAACTAAAATCTTCCAGGTCTCAGCTTCCTGAGTAGCTAAAATTACTAGATGAGCCACCAGTGCTCAGCTCCAAAACTCTTTTGTAGTCTCTTTCATTAATTCCTGTTCTTTTTCTTGTATCTGTTTGACTCTCCTTTTGTTCTAACTTCCATAATAAATGCTTCTTTAATAAATTTTCACCTCTCAGTATGACAACTGGTCTCTCCTCTGATCTGAGTGTAATTACCACAGTCTCTACCCTAATGAGGGAGTAACAAGTTCAACATGAAATGTACTCAGTACCTTACTTATGTAACTGTAAGCCCTCTGTATAACACATTGACAATGAAATTAAAATTAAAAATAGTAAAAAAAAAAGATAATAGCACTATCATGCCTTTGTGATTGTGATTTTACTCATGTAGTACCATAAACACAGGTGAGTACAGTTAAACAATTTTAAAATGCTAACATATCATAGTTATGTATATAAATAAAGTTACATGTCACCAAAATGTTTCAAAAACCACTGTATACAGATTTTAAAATGTATTTGGAAGATTAGAACTTTAAACATAGAACAATTCTACAAAAGAAAAGAGTAAAAATACAAATTATAGAAATGTTACAAACTTACACTAATTAAATACAGTAGTATGGTATATGAACAAAAAATAACATTTATTTAGAGGAAAACTAAATATAAAACACTGATAGTGAGAGATCTGTTTTCCTTAGAGAAAACACAGGTTATTAGTAACTTATGGAAAATGTTATATCAATATACATGCAAGTTGAACTTAAATTTATATCTCACAAAATAAACAAAAATAAAATCCAAGTAAACTAAAGGCCTTAAGGTAAACTGTTAAACAAATGTAAAATAATACCTTAAATTATTCAATACTAAAAGCACAAACATAAAAGTGTAAAACTGAACTCTTAACTATTATCAGAACTTACTTCCTCTTGCTCTCATTTGGCTTTTTCTCTCAAGGTTGGTACTCTACCACTTGAGCTATACCTCCACTTTTGCCTTTCTGCTGGTTAAGTAAAGATTTAAAAGTCTCTTGTATTTGCCTGGTCTAGCTTCAAACCTGATCTTCATATCTCAGTCTTCTAAGAATGTAGAATTACAGGTGACAACCACTGGTGCCAGCTGGTAATCTATATTTACTATTAGGACTAACGGAACCATTTTGTGCTGGTCGGGATATGGAAATATGGGAGCACTTAACCTCAGCTGCAAAAGATATGACCTGGTATAGATACTTAAAAGCACTATCTTAGCAAGCTTAAAAACAACTCAGGTCCTATGAGGCTGAACTTCTCCTAGATTTAAAAGACTCATAAAATTTCGAAGCAGGAAAGACTTGGAAAAAAATCAGATTAAGTGGAGTATGCCAGACCTAAAGATATACAGATCCCATGATTTCCCTTATTTGCAATAATAAGTATACGTCTAGGGTAATCTTATCAGATGATCAGAAAAGCTCAAAAGCTATGTACATATGACCATAAAAGATGATGCTAAGTGAAATGAACCTCAAGATATGGACACAAGAGTTTTTCTTTGTTGTTGTTGTTCTTAATTTACAATGTGATTTTTTTTGTTACTTTTGTATGTTCTTCCCCCTATGGTATATCCCCTGTTTCACTGTATTTAATTTTGGTACCCTGCATCTTATATATACATTTATCAAATTGGAGAGGGGAAAGGGAATAACAAAATGCTGAAACAAGAATAAAGGATGACCCATTGCAACAATGATATTCATGAGAGACTGTGTTGGAAATGAACTTTACAAGTTGGGGGAGGTGAGGACTGAGGAAGTAGGTAAGAGATACTAGGAAAAAAACAAAGGAGGGGGTAACAATGCTCAACAAGAAATGTACTCATTACCTTACTCATGTAATTATAACCCTTCTACACAGCATCTTTATGATAAAATAAAATTTTAAAAAATTTCTGAGCAGGTACAAAAACAAAAAAAGATATATATGAAATGGTATTCATCCCACACACCAAAAAATAAGTAAACTGAAAGTGTAACAAATCTCTAAACAAATGATACTGCATAAATTATTATGGGAGTAAATAAAAACAGAAAAGTGAACTAAAAAAAAATTAAGTCAGCTGGGTGCTGGTAGATCATGCCTGCAATCTTAGCTACTCAGGAGGCTGAGATCTGAGGATAGTGGTTCAAAGCCCACACAGGAAAACCCATGAGACTCTTACCTCCAATAACCACCAGAAAACTAGAAGTGGTGTTGTGGCTCAAGTGGTACAGTGCTGGCCTTGAGCTAAAGAGCTCAGGGACAGCACCCAGGCCCAGAGTACAAGCCCCACAAATGACCACTCCCCCCCAAAAAATTAAGTCAAAAGTGAAACAGAACAGAAAAATGGTCAATATAGAGGATGGATGCTAGGACCCTGCATGACAGAAGAAACTAAAGAAATTCTAAGCATAAAAAAAAAGTTAAAGTAAATTGAAATCAGTCATAGACTGTACTATGGAGCTAGCAAAGTATCAATCTAAAAAAATTAAAATAATCCGCCTATTATAGACACTGCCTGCTGGATTAAAATATTAAAACTGTTTTACAAGTAAATTTAATATTATCTAATACAATAAAGCAGTAACAAAAAAGGCAAAGCAGTTACAAATAACTTCTTTAAAACAAGTTTAAAAGGTGCAGTTGGGAAAAATCAGTGAAAACAGTAGCGGTAAAACATTCCAAAAATTATCTCTTTAATAAAGGTAATGTAAACAAGCATTTTCAAAACTCTACAAATTAGTGAGACTTTTAGCAATCTAGGAATTGAATATCAGTATAACAGGTTGAACTATTCCCTCTTCTACTCCATTTACATATTTAAGTCCTAATACCTAGTATATGAGAATGTGAATTTATTTGGAGATAAATCTTTCCAAAGAAGCCAAAGTGAAATTAACTTATTAGTCTTGGTCCCAATCCAATATGACTGACATCTTTATGAAATAGAAATTTGGATGCACAAATACAGAAGACAACAGTAATACATCTAGGAAGAAGATGGCCATCTGCAACAGTATCTTTCCCTCATGGCCTTCAGAAGAATCAGCTCTATCAAGCACTTACTTTGGACACAGCCTCCCAAATTGTAAGATATTTCTTTTGGATAGTTAGAGAAATCTATTAAGCTAATATACACTCGGTAAGAACAGTGACCTTGTAGCATTTAAACTTTCCCTGTTTCTATACACTCTTCCAAGCTCTATACATCCTTGAAAAATAATGATCTGAAGTTATAAGGAGATTGATCAGCCTGGAAGTCACTGGAGGGAGGCAGGCAAGATTAGAAGGCCTTCAAGCCCAAGAACTTCTATTACTGGACATGTCAAGCACTGTCCTAAAAGATCCTATTCTCAAGCTGCTTACATGACTTGGAGACAACCTAATACAATGGGTATAGTTGGGGAAAACATTAAGTTAACCAAAAAGCTTAAGAGAAAAAGTCAATGAATGACATTCTCACAGAACTACATTTCCACAACAGAGTTCTGACATATTCCTACAGAACTTTAGTGCAGAATGCTCTGACACATTCCTAAGAAAATAGAAGCTTTCCTATATGCATAGGACTGCCTGCATATCCAGGACAGTGTTTATGCTCAATAAACATCAGGAAATCTCAAGTTATAGCCTCTGACAAAATGAAGTTCTACACACAGCATAAAGTTAATGTCAAGGAAGAATTGTTAACTGCCTGGCCACAAAAATAAACATATGCCAAACATGTATACAGAAACCCTCAGCAAAGAATAAAGGACTGATTAACCACTGTGTTTAATGAAATTTCTATGTAATCATTAGCCTCAGTTAACTGAGCTTCAAGTGGTTAAATATGATAAAGAATACATAATTTAAGGAATTAATTCAGAAAACTCACTAAACAAACTACCTTGGAAAGAACACAAAGTCTTATTTATAAAATCACTATATTATATTATTTAAAATGTCCAATTTCCAACTTAAAAAAACCCAAAGTATATTAAGATAAAGGAATATGAATATATACACAAAAAATAACCATTTGAAACTGATGGTAAGAAAGACCAAACATTGAGCTTATTGGATTCATATATTAAATTAGATATTTCAAATATGGTAAAAAATGACAAAAGTGCCTATGCAAAGTATATAATGGTATCTCTCATTAGAAAACATTTCTGAATTAAGAAATAGATAAAGAACCAAAAAGAAATTCTGGGTTCGAAAGCACAAGTTTAAACAACACTATATTAGTAAGGCAAAAAATATGTAGATTAGGTAGGCAAGGATAAATCATTTGGGGACTATCCAGTGAATAGAGATAGATGAACAGAGACTAAGAAACAAGAGGGAAATCATCAAGCAAATGAATACACACATAATGAGAGTCGTGGGAAAAAATAGGGACACAAAGAATATCTAAACAAATAATGAGAAAAATTTCCCCAAATTGATGAACACTTGAATCTACAAGAAGGGGAATAAGAAAATGGTAAGAAAAAGGACAAAGGGTGAACCAATGCAACAGCAATTATGAGACACTATGCTGGAAATGAACTTTACAATTTGAAGTAAGGGAAATTGGGAGAAAAACAAGAGGAGAGTAACAATATTCAACAAGAACTCATTGCCTTACTTATGTAAAAATAACCCCTCTGTACAATACCTTTACAATAAAATTTAAAAATAAATAATTGAAAATGAATTTTAAAAAAGAACAAGAAGCTCAATATTTTCAGTTACATTAAACTCAAAGAGATCTTCCTCAAATACATTTTCAGGCAAAATCCATAAAGACTTGTGATCACAACAAAGAGAAGCAACTAATCACACACAACAGATCCTCAATTAATAGAAATATGATGACTAAATGAGACATAAAAAGGGGAAACATTAGTTTTCAAAACAATTTGCACAAAGTTAGCAACAGCTAATTCACTGGTGAATTCTACCAAACAAAAAAGAATTAATATAATTCTTCACAACTCTTTCAAACTATAGAAGAGAAAGGAAGGCATCTAAACTTGTTCTATGTAGCCAATCGCACACCCTACAACCATAATCAAAGATAGCACACAAAACAACAGACAAATTTCCCTCATGAATAGTCATAAAAATCCTCAAAAGCAACCAGATCTACAGATTATAGTCAAATGTGATTTATCCCAAGAATGCAATGTTAGTTGAGACTATAAAAATCAATCCACACATTGCATATTAATAGAAGACAAAAGCCAAATAATCATTTCTATATATGTAAAATAAATTTGACAAAATCTAACATTATTTCATAATAAAAACATTCAAGAAATTAGTGACAGAAAGAAATTCCTTCAACCTGATTAATAACATTAATAACATTAAAAGCCAAGTGTAGTGGCTCAATCTAATTCTAGCTATTTAGGTGACTGTCATAGATCAGGGAATCATAGATGCTAATTTGGGCAAGAAAAGTTCACAAGACTCAATTATGGCCAATAGCTGGGTGAGGTAGTATATATTTATCATTCCAACTACACATCTAGTCTGGGCATAGACTGATATCTTATCTCAAAAAGTAACTAACACAAAAAAGGACATTAGAGTGGCTCAAGTGGTAGAGCACTTGCCTAGCAAATACAGGGCTCCTGAGTTCAAACCCCAGTACCCTAAATAAAGGTATGTGTAAAATACTTATGTGCTCATAGCTTAGACCATACTCAATGGTAAAAACTGAAACCTTTCCTTTCTAAGGTCAGGTGCAAAATGGGTATTTGATATCATCAATACTGAACTGCAGATTCTAAACTGAAACAACTGGCAAGAAAACTAGGCATTAATATTGGAAAGTAAGAAACATAACCGTATTTAAAGATGTCAAAGCCAGGTGTTTAGTAGCTCACATCTATAATTCTAGCACTCAGGTGGCTAAGATCTAAAGATCATGGTTTGAAGCCAGACTGGGCAGGAAAGTCCATGAGACTCTATCTCCAATTAACTACCAAAACAGCTGGAAATGGAGCTGTGACTCAAGTGGTAGATAACTAGCCTTGAGCAAAAAAGCTCAGGGACAGCTCTAAGGCCCTGGGTTCAAGCCCTAGCACTGACAAAACACACACACATTACACACACACAAGAAAAAAAAAGTCTTAGGAAATCCCCTCCAAAAATTAGAGCAAGTACATGAATTAAGCAAGGTGGCAGGTTATTATATCAACATGAAAATATAATTGTACTTTTATAAACTGACAATAAACAATTCAACATTACATATAACACCAAAATAATAAAATATTTAGAAATAAATTTAAGAAATGTAATGTAATAGGTATAGTATAAAGCATCATGAAGAGAAATTAGACTTAAATAGGCATTTCATGTTCACAGAATGGGAAAGCTTAATATTGTTAATTTGACCTAGAGATTCAATGCAATTCCTATTTGAACCCCAATGGATATTTTTACAGAAATTGACACTCCTGTTTCTAGAATTAACAATTGCAAAAAATATATATATATATACAAGCCATAATCATCTTAAAAAGAACAAACTGAAAGGACACATTTAATCATTTCTGAACTTCGTATAAAGCAACAAAGTATTAACATAGAAATAGGCATACAGACTATTAGAATAGAATATTCCATACATAAAACTACACAATTGTCTCTAATTGTTTTGGGGATTTTTTTTGTTGGTTTTTGTTTTTTCTTTTGCTGGTTTGGGGTCTTAAACTCAGGGTCTGGGCACTGTTTCTTAGCTTTTATACTAAAGGCTAGCCCTTTACCACTTGAGTCACACCTCCACTTTTGGCTTTATGGCTTTTTTAGTGCTCAATTAGAGAGGAGAGTCTCATGGACTTTCCAGCCTGGGCAGGCATCAAACTTGGATCCTCAGGTCTCAGCCTCCTGAGTAGCTAGGATTACAGGCATGAGCCACTGGTTCTCACCTCTTAATTGTTTTCTAATGATGGCATCAAGATAATTCAATGAGGAGAGAAGAGTCTCTTTAAGAAGCAGTACTAAAACAGGTAGATAACCATATACTAAAGAATGAGTTTGATCATAACCAATAATTAAATAGATCAAAGACCTAAATGTAAGAGCTAAAACTATGTCACTCTTACAAGGAAACAAAAAGATATAAACTGTGACTAATGATTAGAAAATAATTTCTTATACTTCATAAATAAAATTAGATTTTATCAAAGTTTAAAATGTGTGTTTCAAAAGACACATTAACGAAGTGAAAAGACAATGGGTATGGCATCACAGCTGTAATACCAGCACTAAGGGGAAGGCAGAGGAGTTGTGAGTTTGAAAATCAGAATGCATTCCACAGAATGGAAGAAAATATTTGTAAATCATCAATCTGATAAGACTCTAACTGAGAATTCACAAAGAACTCTACAACTCATCAAAAACAACAAAGTATTAAGAAAGGCATAGAACTTGAATAGGCAAATTTTTCTACCAAAAAAAGGAGATTTAAATAGCAAAAAACACCATAGAGCTCACAACCTGATTAGTTATTAGAGAAATAAAATTCAAAGCCACAGCAAAATAATCCCAACATGTGACACATGCACATGCACACACACACACACACACACACACACACACAAATGGCTATAACACACGCATGCACACACTAGAATGGTTATAATCCACAAAGAAATGCAATTCAAAGCCACAGCAAAATAACCCTCCACCCCACACACGTGACACATGCACACATACACTAGAATGTGTGCATGTAGAAAAATGTGAACCTACATACATTGCTTGTTTGAATACAAACAGTACTTTAAATGCTTCGAAAGTTACTTTGGCATTTCTGCAAAAACGTTAAAACTAGCATTAGCAATTTCACCATCATTCTTACTACTATCTAAGCGAAGTGAAAGTATAGAATCACATACAAAACAACATTATTCAGCCATAAAAATGAATGATATAGGGTCTGTGCATGTGGCTTAGCAGTAGAATGCTTGCCTAAACATGCCTTAAGCTCTAGGTTTGATTCCTCAGTACCACATAAACAGAAAAAGCCAGAAGTGACACTGTGGTTCAGGTGGTAGAGTGCTGGCCTTGAGCACAAAGAGGCTCAAGGACAGTGTCCAGACCCTGAGTTCAAGCTCTAGGACTTATAAAAAAAAAAAAAAAAGGATGATATAGCAGGAATGAGCCTCAACATTATACTAAGTGAAACAAGCCAGACACAAAAGGCCACACGCGACACACAATTCTAAACCAAGAGTAGTTAAGTGGTATCCAGGGCCTGGACAGTGACTCCTTAATGACTATAGTGCTTCTATTGACAGTGATTAAAAATGTGAGATTAGATAGTGCTGTTTGTTGTCTAAGCTTTTCAAGACACTACAATGATTGAACTATACATATTAAAGGAGAAATAGTAAAGGAGACATTTTATGGCAAATAAATTTAAACTAATAAAAAATGAAAATGTTGCTGGGCACCAGTTGCTCACACATATAATCCTAAATATGCAGGAGGCTGAGATCTAAGGATCACAATTTGAAGCCAGCCCAGGCAAGATAGCCCAGGAGATTTATCTCCAATAAACTCCAAATAAAGCTGAAAGTGAAGTTGTGTTCAAATGACAGAGCACTAGCCTTGAGCAAACTAAAAACTCAGGGAAATCACCCCAGGCCCTGAGTTCAAGCCACAGGACTGGCACCTAAAAATGTAAAAATTGAAAATGTAGTTCTTATGCCTCACTATCAAATCTTGAAAATGCAAGATTTTTATGATATATAGATCCCATTTTTCAAATGGAATATCAAATTTACTATCAAACTGCCCACATTTAACATCATAGCTTGTGTTACATAACAAGGAAAAACATTACAGGGAACTTGAGGTAACAGAAATATTATCCTTCATACACTTAAGCAGTTAGGGCACACTGATTTAGACCCAGAAGATTGATATGAAACAATTTTAATTCATTTCCTTGAGTATGTATGTTTTTTGAGACAGGGTCTTAGTCTGTGGTAGCTCAGGATTGCCTGGAATTCAAGATCTTCCTGTCTCAGCCTGCTGAGTACTAGGATTATAGGCATACACTGCCAACATCTGCTTTTAATTCTTTTCTGCAGAAGGAAAAGGAGCTTAGGAGACTGGAACAAGTAGATATAGTTAAATACTAATAAATTTCTCAAAATTACTGAAATTACATTTGTAATACCTGGATTATATGGTGATCCCACTATTTTCACTGTTTCCTGGGTCAAGCGAAAACCTCTTCGTAACCGAACAAAATATTCAACTATGGAAAAACAAAAACAAATGATCAAAACTTTACCTCCTAACAAATTCCAAAATATTTAAGTGGTGGAATATTATATTTGATGTTGCCTCCAGGAAAGAATCATAAATCAGTCTCCTTTGACATCTTGTTTCTCTGTCCCAGCACTATTCACACATTCTAATGAATCTAACCTACCTACACACCTTGGCTTTTTATTGTATCTTCTCATACATTTTCTTTTACAAGTCCCAATCTTCCACCATTCCAGATCCAAATTATAATCTCTCCTCCTTCAGGTCTCACTTGTTCTTATTTTTTGCCTGTCACAATACAGTAGTACCAACTCTCTTCTAATGTTCATTCTACATTGTAGTACATATTTGTGCACATACATAATTTATTCATAATGATAAATTTCAGTGACTGATGTATCTGTATGTATATCAATTTATTAAGTATCAATACCAAGCATGACAGCTTGCATATAGGAACTATTAAAAGATTGTGAAATATATTCTGACCTTCTCCATTCACTGTCAAATAAATATATTGATAGGCATAATGTTGTGAACAGAACAAACGGGAAAGCATTATACAAGTGCAACATTGCAAGGCACTGTTTCCATGTACCAGCAGCAAGTTAGTCAAGTTTAAGAGTGTAGAAATAGAAGCTACAGACCTGAGTTTAAGTGCAAATTGTGCCATGTACTAGCTTTAGAGTCACTTTAAACTCTAGGAGCTTCATTTTTCTCACCTGAAAAATGGGGTTGACATCAATTCAAGCCCTACAATGCAACTGTAGAAACTGGGTGGAATATTGTATTCACTATGAAATGCTACACAATATCAAGCTTTTACTACTAACAATTTACATGTTAAGATACGAGATGATTATGCTACTTCTTACATCCTCATGGATCTAATTTTGTTATTGGAGGGGAAACAAACCCAAGATTGTAAAATGAAAATCTTTCACCAACAGGGTAATTTAAAGGCTATTCTCTTAGAACATTCTGCCTTCCAGCTGCCTGAAGTTTGTTCCTCCCGTGATCTCCATTAACTCCATGTCTGTCCTTACTCCATCTGAACCCCTGATTCTCTCCACATTTATATTCGGAGATGACTTCTTTTTTCTTTCTCCCTTCTGTGGACAAGTTTTACCATTTCAAGTAAGTCTTTTGTATTCTCAGACAATGTGCGATTCTATATTCTCTGTATTTTTTTTAAAAAACAAAGGATAGAACGTAAAGACAAAGAAACGCATCCCCAAACCTTTCTAGGTTAACAAATTCCATTAAACTCTCCGTTCCTTCTTAAGCGTCTATCCGAGAAATTACCTAAGTAAACTTGGACACACCTACTTCAGTCCTTCCACCTGTCAACACCAGAAAAGAAAAAGAAATCCGCGCAGGTGCTGCATCTTGCGTCTGGCACCGACAGATGGCGCGCTCGCACCACAGACGCCTTAAAAGCCGCGGGCTGCGCGCAGGTTTGGCAACACCGCGGTCGTTTTAGGAACGCTGGGCCGCGGAGCTGGGCGGCGAGCGGTGGACTTCATGGAGCCACTGTACACGTTACACCTGGAGGAGTGGCTATCGCGGGAGGTCTCTGGCATCCATACATTTAAAACGCGCGCCCACCTGGGCAAACGTGCTTACGCTACACGACCTAAAGCTGGGTGGTCAGGGCCGGGTGAGACAAGCTTTTCTGTCTGTGAACGGGGAACACGTGACCCGGGAAGCCGACTGCTCCGGGGCGCTGCGGTTGCCGGGGGAACAGCGCGCCGCCCGCCCCCCCCCAGGGGCGCCCGCCCTCACCTGACGGGGAAGACCTCTCGAGGAAGGCGGACAGGAGGAGGAGGAGGATGGCGGCCGGGGTGACCCAGGAGCCCCTGAGGCGGGCCCTCCGCCACCCCTGCCACGCCCGGACGGGGGCCGAAGCCTCCATCCACAGGCCGCCACCCGCCGACGCTGGGCGCAGAAGGTCGTTGCCAGGCGCGCGCCCACCCGCCGCCGGAAGTTGGCGGGCGGTGGACCGGAAGGACGGACCCGAGGAACGCACCTCCACTTCCGCCCGGGCCGCAGGTAGGAGTGGAACTGGGCCCGAGGGGAGGCGTGCGCCCTCCACCGATTGTTAGGCGGGTCTTGGGGGTCAACACCTGGTGAGAACTGGGAATCTTGGAGAGCCTAAGAGAGTGGTCGAAGATTCTAGAGCTTCGAGAACCTTCAGCCTCAACTCTGTAGCTTTCCCATTTGAATGGCGTTTCTAGAATGCCCAGCCTAGAAGGTCATCCGACCACCTCATGTCGGACAAAACGTTATACAACAAACAAACAGGAACAGATAGCTCGTAATTCTGGCAACTGTGGAGGCTGAGAACCCACGCAGCAAAGTCCCTGAAACGTTTATCAACAATTAACCACGAAGGTTGGAAGTGGTAGAGCGCTAGCCTTGAGCAAAGGAGCCCAGGGTCAGCGCCCAGGCCCAGAGTTCAAGGCCCAGGACCAGCATATACACACTATGTGTTTTACAATGAGAAACAAGCCTCTGATTGGTGTTTCTGGAAGGAGTTACTTAACGCTCACAACACTATACTATAAATCGGTCGTATGCAGGTGATGTAAAAATATCCAAGAATGAAGTCTCAACAACAAACAGGATGGAGTTTTGTCACCTTTATTTAATAGGAATCAATGAGTGATACTGAGTTCAAGCCCCAGGACTAGCATCGCGTCTGTGCACTCGCATGCACTATCCGCTTAAGGAGACTGTGTCTTAAATTGAAAGACAGTCATGCCTCTGATCTACACTTCTGGAAAGGTTTACTGATTGCTAACGTCAATATACTAGAAGTAAGTCATACGCAGTTGTTACAGAAACAGTGAAGTTGTCAACAACTAAAAATAGGATGGAGTTTTGTCACCTTTATAGGAATAAATGATGATACTGACCAGACTGAAAAAAATCACTGTGTGTATGTTTGGATATACTATGTCACAAATTTCAAACTGACAGCCTAACAATTTCATTCTCATGAGCATTCAGGTTATACCACAGACAGCTTCACTCCTTGTTGTCTTGCAGTTGGCCTGATTGATTTATTACGTGCCTGGCTCCTTTGAGCACTGTCCTGAAATTCTAATGTTTAAAATTGCTTTCATGCAAAACCAAATTGACAGGTTGAAGAGTATTTAAATGAAGTGGTATATTATTTTTTAATGAGATCTTTTTAAGCTAATAACTTTAGTTTTTTGAAATGACCCACTAATTCTGCATGTCTGAGTAGTATTAAAGGAATCAAGGATACCTTAAGGATATGTCAAAGATCAGTCTTTACAATTTGTCAATTTATTTTCTTAAAATGTAGATATATCAACTTTAGTATAATGTGGCATATTTAAATTGTAATACATTTCAGGTGTTATAGTTTATTAGGTAAATGCTTTATTGTATTCACATACATTCTTTTAAAATGTAAATAGCTCAACTGCCTTGACTCCTTACATAGGTGTCATTTTATCCATAAAATGTAAATTTATGAAAAATTTAATAAATATGGATTTCCTGAGAATAGTATGGAAATACTACTCTAATGCTATATTTTTATTGGTATTGTTTTACCTAATAATTCCTGGTTTTTTTTTTTTTATGTTGTTGTTTTGTACCTGGGATTGAACCCAAGGCCCTTACATTCTAGGAGAATGTTCTACCACATGAACCTCCTCAGCCTTGTTTTGCCTAATAATTACATTGTGATGTACATAATATAAGGATTGATAAGTAAGAGTTCTAGTTGTTGCTAAGAAACAATGGCTGTGCCCTACTTATCCTTAGGTGGACAAAGCATTCTTACATTAACCAGGAAAAGAAAACTACCTACATTTAGAAAGCTGAATCAATAGTTTTACGTCAAGTTAACCGTAATCTTCCATTGTTGGACATATGGGATTTTTTTAGATAAAAAAGAATCATCAGAACAACTTTACGGGCCTCAGAGTTTGTAAAGGAAAAGACCATGGACATGGAAGCCCAATACACACCAAAGAAGATAAAGTTCCCTATAAGGACCATCCTTTGTAGAAGAAAGTCTGTTGAGAATGTAGACTATCCACATTACTGCGATGTCTTGAGAAAAATGAACATACCTTTTGTGAAAGGGCATGAGGATAGACATGACTGTGGCAGATTTGAAAAGAAAGGCGATCCTGCTTTTCTTAAATTTCATCCTTACCCCCCTTCATTCCTGCCAGACTATCATTTATACTGTCCTTATCCCCCTCCATATGGTCCACATTATCCATTGTTTCCACTTCGGGATAATGTGCCCTTATTGGACCCCTGTTCAGGGTTTGTCAGTCCAGGCAGTGATGCTGATTTAAAGCCTGGCATTGGCAGAACCATACCAAACTTGGGGAGTTTCAAAGATGTGAAACCTCAAAATCGAGTTCCTAGACCAGACACGGGATTTCAAACAACAGTAAAAAGGCAGACAATTTTATTAGAAGAACTACAGCAGGACAGGAAATGGAATTCCAGGGCAGTACAAAACATTTCCATCAGAGCAAGACTTGGAGGTAAATTAAAAAAACATAGAATTTTTACATACTATTACATGTTCCAGTGAGGCAAAAACAGAAGAAGATACATACAAAGTTATGTGTGGGGATGTGGAGTGGGGGGAGGGATGTGTGCACATGCCAGTACTGGGGCTTGAACTCAGCCTGGGCACTGTTCCTGAGATCTTTATATTTTTCTCAAGCTTAGTACTCTACCACTTGAGCCACATTTTTATTTCTGGCTTTCTGGCAGTTAATTGGAGATGAGTGTCATGGACTTTCTTGCCAGAACTGGCTTCAAACCATAATCCTCAGATCTCATCCTCCTGAGTAGCTAAGATTACAGGCATGAGCCACTGGTGCCCAACCAAAGATTCAAATTTTAATCGTTAGTTTAGTATAAAGAATAAGATAATTATTTTTTGGCAGGAGTGGGGGTACTGGGATTTGAACTCAGGATTTTGTATTTGCTGGGCTGACATGATAACATGAAAATCACTGAGCCACACTTCCAGTCCCAAGACATTATCATAAGAAAATAATAGAATAAAACATAAACCTATATTTAACAAAATTTGGCTAAAAATATGACTCATTCAGTGATCAACATGAAACATAATTTATTAGACTTATATACATATAAATATACTTATTTTCCCATAAGACAAGTTTTTTTAGTACTTTGATAATTGTGTAGCAAGATTCCTTATCTCTTTCTTTTGAAAATGACCTGCTGATGGTTACCAAAGTCAGATAGTAGGAGCTGCAAGGAAATGGTGAGTAAATTGGTGAAGTGAATGTAATCTGGGGGTCCAGTAAGAACAAGAGCTGAAGACAAACAATCTCTGCACCAATAATTTTCTAGTCCTAAAGGCAAGTTTGGTTCCTTTCTGTAATGTGTATTGTCTGGGTTCTCTGTAGGAGAGCTGGCCACCAGCTTGGGCTCAAAAGTGGTAAGAAATGCCTCCAAAGGAAAACCACAGGAAATATTTCCTTTATGGAAGAAGTGTGTGTTGCATGCAGAAAGTGAAAAATAATAAAGATATTTGATTGTGTGTAAAGAAGAAGGTAAAATACTATAGCAGGAGATGCTGGCTGGGTCTAGTCTGAGAGACAAACTCTTCCACTACTCTTCTGTAGCCACTCATAAACCAGAGGAAGAAGAAAATGTGTGACAGGAGAAGCCATCATGCATTGGGAGTATTTTTCAGTCACTAGGAAGCCGGATGCAGGAAAGTATAAAAGACAAAAGGCAGTCAAAATTAAAAGCCACACAGAAAATTCCAGCTCCACTCTCCAGAACCCTTTAAGCCAGGTGCAAATTTGGAGAGAGGTAAGCATATGAATAGAGTTATGCTTCATATTTTCACTCCAAATTAGAAAAATGTATATACAAGATGCAGGGCACCAGAATCAAATACAGTGAAAACAGGTTATACTGTGGGGGCAGAGGATAAAAAAGAAACAAAAAAAATCACACAGTACATTATAAATATGTTAAAAACAATAGCAAGAAAGGAAAAACTACTTGTCTCCCTATTTGGGGCTTCATTTCACTTAGCATCATCTTATATGGTCATATGTATATAGCTTTTGACCTTTTCTGCTTGTACTAGACATATACTAGCTATTGTAAATGGAGAGGGGAAGGGAAATAACAAAATGTTAAAATAAGGATATAGGTTGACCCATTGTAACAATGAGATGTACATGTATTTTACAACTTTGAGGGGGGACGGGCGGAGTTGGGGAGGTGGGGGGAAGGGATGGTAGGAAAAAATGAGGAGGCAACAATGCTCAATAAGAAATGTACTCATTACCTTACTCATGTAACTGTAACCCCTCTGTACAGTATTTTTACAATAAAAACATATTTTAAAAAATCCTTCGTTATGGCCTTTTCCTATGGGCTAAGGGAATTCCCTAAGGTATAGAATTTTCTTATAAAGAGTATAAAAGAAATTCAACAATGTTTGAGGAATTATAATTTACTAGAAATACTATCTAGGGAAATATGTTACCCCAAACCAAACATATTTGTATCTACAAATTACAAATATTATCTTAGGTGCCAAAAAATGCTTATGTATTATCAATAAGGGAACCACTGGTGATTTCAGGCCCAGCTCTCAGCCATTTATCTGATCCTTGAGCATTTTCTAGTCAAGAAGGAGTTTGAATTCAATCTTTGTAACATTTCAATGCATCAGAGTGTATTTATTGTCAAGAATACTTTATTGAAGGAATTAGCGTCATTCTTCCTATTTTAGAAAGCATGCTCATTGTCTTGCGAAAAACAATTTCCCTGTGTATACAGGTAGTATCTTGTAAAATATTTCTAGAGTGGATTAGTCTCTTCCATACTTCAACATATCTAACCTGACCCCCAACATTTTTACTCAGTGCATCATACTTGTTAGGTTGGTGCTCTACCACTTGAACTCACTCTTAGCCTTTTTTTTTTTTTTTTTTTTTTGCTTTTTATCTGGAATGCAATTCTCCTATTTATACTCCCCTACTAGAGACTGTATCAGTCCTTGAACACCTGGGAGGACAATTGTGCAACATCATGCTGCAGCTGTTTATTGGTTGAGTGGCAGAGGGAGAAATTCATTAAACTTTCCAGGCTGACTTTGATCCATAAGCCTTTCTATCTCTGCCTTCTAAGTAAGATTATAGGCCTGAGCCATCATATTTGTCTCCAACTTGAAACTACTAAATTCACATTTTTGCCAAGATAGATTAATTTATGCATCAAAAGCTATGACTTAAGGACAGACTCAGAAGCATCTATTCCTCCCATGAGCTGGAGGAAGACCCTCCACGGAAACCAACAGTGCCACTACAATATCCACAACTATTCTAGTTACCTGTGCAAACCAGAGTCATTTTTCAAAGTAATCATTTCTTTCTAATTAATGTCCACTACCATTGGGATAATCCATCTGCATGCTAAGACAAAGGTTTTGTCTGCTGACTTCCATGTCCTGTTCATCTTTCACCATTCCTCATCTGCCACTTCATGATCTAGTTATAAACAATACATTATGGTTTCTTGAGGCTGTGATACTGTACACTGAAAATGCATTTTTCCTACCTGTAATAACTTCCCTTCTCCTACCTTACCTTTTTAAATTTAGTTTACCTTTTAAATTCAGGTTTTGGTTGGTTGGTTGGTTGGTTGGTTGTAGGACTTGAATTCAGGGACTGGGCACTGTCCTGAGGCTCTTTTTCCTCAAGGCTAGCACTACCACTTGAACCACAGTGCCACCTCCAGTTTTTGAGTGGTTAATTGGAGATAAGAATTTCACATGGACTTTTCTTCATGGGCTATACTCAGACTGCAATCCTTGTTTGTGATTGTTTGAGTAAATGCCCATAGGGGTCATAGGGGAGCTCTATGTGGAGTCTTTTGAGGAACCTCCTTTCTGCTTTCCAAAGTGGTTGAACAAGTTTACACTCCCACCAACAATGCAGTAGGGTTCCCATCTGGCCACATCCCCTCCAGCATCTGTTGGTATTAGATTTCTTGATTATAGTCATTCTAACTGGGGTGAGGTGGAAACTCAATGTTGTATTGATTTGCATTTCTTTTATGGCTAGAGAGGTTGAGCATTTCTTCATGAGCCTATTGGCCATTCTTATTTCCTCTTCAGAGAAGTTTCTCTTTTTTAGCCCACTTATTTATGGGGCAGTTGTTTCTTTGAGGATGTGTTGTTGGGGGATTTAATTTTTTGAGTTATAAGTATATTTTAGATATGAGACCCTTGTTTATTGTATGGCTAGTGAAGTTCTTCTCCCAATCCGTGAGCTTTCTATTGATCTTGCTAGCTATGTCCTTTGCCATGCAGAAGCTCTGCAGTTTCATGCAATCCCATTTTTCCAACCTTTCTTTGATTTGTTGTGTTTCTGAGTCTCCGTTATACTAAGGCTATCAGCACAACTATGTTTATGGCAGCATTATCTACCACAGTTAAGATATGGAACCAACGCAGATGCCCCTCAGTAGATGAATGGATCAAGAAAATGTAACACACACACACACACACACACACACACACACACACACACACACACACACACACACACACACACTAGAATTCTATGCCTCCATCGGAAAGAATGACATCAACCCCACTTGTTAGGAAATGGAAAGACTTAGAAAAAGTATTAAGTGAAGTAAGCCAGGCCCAAAGAAACATAGGTCCCATGGTTTCCCTTTTTTGCATTAACTAGTACATATCTAGGACAAGCAGAGAAGGTCAAAAGCTATGTACATATGACCATAAGAGATGATGTTAAGCAAAATGAACCCCAAGATAGGGACACAAATATTTTTTCTTTCTTGCTATTGTTTCTAACATATTTATAATGTACTATGTGGTTTTTTTGTTTCTTTGTATGTTCCTCCCCCACAGTATAACCCGTTTTCACTGTATTTGATTTCCGTGCGCTGCATCTTGTATATATACACTTCTCTAATTTGAGGAGAGGAAAGGAAAAAACAAAATGCTTAAATAGGGATACAGGTTGACCCATTGTAACAATGAGATGTACAAGATAGTATGTTGAAAATGAACTTTACAACTTCGGCAAGGTGGAGGGGGGTAGTTGTGGAGGTGGGAAGGAAGGGAAGGTAGCAGAAAAACAAAGGAGGAAGGAACAAGGCTCAATAGGGAAATGTGCTCATTACCTTGCTCATGTAACTGTAACCCCTCTGTACAGTATTTTTACAATAAAAATAGTTAAAAAAACTGCAATCCTCAGATTTCAGCCTCCTGAGTGCTAGGATTACAGGCACGAGGCACGGGAGCCCAGCTTAAATTCAGTCTTTAAGATTGGATCAGGTGTCATCTTCAGAAAGATTTTCCCAACTTCCTAAAACCTAGCTGATTAATATTTCCTCTCTACACTTCAAAGAACTCTGGATTTATTATTGCTGTCCCTTCTATTTCCAATATTTACATGTTTGAATTTTCTACTTGCTTCTGGGAACTTCAGGTTCAGAGACTCTTTTACTTATGGGACAGTAAATATTTTTGAAAGCTAATTTATATAATATACACATAATTTATAAATCACATATGCAATTTATACATATCTAAACACATATGTGATTTATATATTAACATATATATGATTTCTATATATGAATGCAATTTACATGTTAGTTATATCACACATTCTCTCTATATATATATGTACATGCAGACACACTCACACACACACACACAAAAACAGAACCCCACATATGTTTTTGTGAGGTTTTTGGCGAGAACCAGAATTTGAACTCACCCCCAATCACAACTAGTATTCTTCCACTTAAACCACACTCCAATCCACTTTTTGCTGGTTACATGGAGATGGAGTCTTCAGACTATTCTGCGTGAATTTGCTTCAAAATGTAATCCTTCAGGTCTCACTCAGTCTTCTGAGTGCTGAGATTATAGACATGAGCCACTGGGGGCTGGTTTGATTTTGTAGTTTTATAAAATATGTTGCCAATTTCTTAGGACTTCTAACTTGTCAATAAATGAATTACCTGCATAATAACCAGTCTTTGTGTGTATCACAATGTTCCCTAACATACAAATACATATATCTACAGCCATAGTTTCCAACTGGTCTCTTCAAATAATTTTCTAGTGCGTGCTTTTATTTAAAATTTTATTTTATTGTAAAGATCCTGCACAGAGGGCTTACAGTTACATGAGTAAGATCATAAGTACATTTCTTGTTGGGCATTATTACTCCCTCTTTTGTTTTTCTCCCACTATTCCTTTTCTCCCCCACCTCCCTAACTCCTTTCCCCTCAAAGTTGTAAAGTTCATTTCTAATATCATGTCTTGTGAGTATCATTGTTGCAATGGGTCATCCTGTGTCTTTGTTTCAGCATTGTTATTCCCCTTCCCCTCCCCAAATTAGATAAATGTACATACAAGATGCAATGTGTCAAAATCAAATCCACATATACATATATGGTATATATCAATACATATATACCATAGGGGGGAGAACATACAATAGAAACCAAAATTAACCCACAAAATACATTGAAAACCACAACAACAAAGAAAAACTTCTTGGATCCGTTTCTTGCTAACATGGACATCCAAGACATAGTCTCTTCATTACTGTGAGATCCAGGAAAGTTATGACATGCTCCATTAAAAATCAATTCATTTTAGCTATCTAATGGAAAAAATGTTTCTGATAGAAGAAAAATGTTGTGCTTTGAACTCAAAACATATCCACTTTTGGTTTTTAGGATGGACAAGCAAATCAAAAGTTATTCCTGATTCACCTCAACAGGAAGGCTTTCCAGTAGATCATACATACGTGTTTGATGATGAACCAACAACTACAGTAAGACTTTCCAGCTAGGTGGCACTATATAGAATTTATTTCAGTCTCTGATTTTGATAGTTTATCATCTACAAAAGTAGCTACTGTTTATATTTGTTTCTGATACACCAAGCACTGTACAGATCTTTGCAAGATCCTTATATTGGGGGCGGGAGTGTCAGTCCTGGGACTTGAACTCAGACCCTGGGAGCTATCACTAACCTGTCATGCTAAATGCTAGCACTTTGCCACTTGAACTACAGGTCCGCTTCCAGTTATGTTTTGTGGTTAATTGCAGAAAAGAGTCTCATAAGTTCTCTTTATTGGTTGGCTTCAAACCATGATCCTCACATCTCAGATTCCGGAGTAGCTGCAATTACAGGCATGAGCCACCAGCAGCAACCAGAGCCAGCTTGCAGTCCTTGTATTTTATGCCTTGCCTTGGAATATCACTACAGTGCTAAGGGATAGAGCAGAGGAAGAGATATAGGTGGGGCCTAATCTGGATCCTCTCTGCTGGGAGTGTGCTTACTGAAATATTATTCAATGGTAACTACATAAGGCCACCAGCCACCAACCAGGAGGACTGCACCCATCCACAGAGTGCCTCAAATGTTGGTCAATGACTCCCTTGAGGGAGACTACTTAGAGTCAGTCTTCAGCTGAGTCTGTATTCTTAGGAGCTTCGGTTGCTTCTCCTTGACCTCATCCAACCCCACTCTCCTCACTCACTTTAACAAAGGAAACACACAATATATTAATTGAGCAACCTGTCTCAGTCTCTGCTGCTAAACAAGGTAATTTTGTGATTTCCTTAGCATTTGAGAAGCTCAAGGCCCCATGATAATTTTAAAGACTGAATTGTAAAGCTGAATTTAAGAATTATGTTCTTAATTTCCTACATGTACTTTATAGCTTCTTAACAATTTACATTCAAGAACACATGAAGACCTCTAGGAGATATAGAGACATGAAAAGGGTTTTTTAAAATAATTTTATTATATATATTTCAAATAATAAAACTCACCTATTTGAAGTGTACAATTTAATATCTATGTCCACAGTATCTTGCAACCATCATCACATTATAATTTTAGAAGTTCATCCCCTCCCCCTCCAAAAGACATCCTATAGTCATTAGCAGTGAAGACATGAATGCATTATTTTTGTGGCGTGCTGGTCCTGGGGCTTGAACTCAGAACCTGGCTACTGTTTCTGAGCATTTTTTTCTGCTCAATGGTACCATTTGAGCCACAACACCTCCAAATGGCTTTTTTTGATAGTTAATTAGAGATAAGTTTTATGGATGTTCCTGCCTGGGCTGATTTTGAACCATGATGCTCAGACTTCAACCTCTTGAGTAGCTTGGATTACAGGCATGAGCCACTGGTGTCTGACATTAATGCATTTTAAAACAATCAGTTACTATTGATTCTTTACAACCCCTGTACATACTTCTTCCAGAGTTAATCTGAGAACTTACCTGTAGTTACAGAGTTATGTTGACTTCCTCTATCTCCACCTCTCCTTCACAGTCACTTTTTTAAATATTGCCATAAAAGGCAGTGAAACATACCCCACACAGAGCCACAGTTTACTGAATGAAACCTGTAGTCAGGAAACAAACAGTACAAAGCTGTGATGTTATTTGAAGTATGTGTCACCAGTGCCATGCAGCTATGACAGAGATTTGTATTTTTATAAGAAGGGTAACTTAACATGTTTAGGATTACTATGAAACTATATAAAATACATAATAGGATTGTATAGACAATTGAAATTTACATTTGTTATTTTCACTTATTTTATCTCCAAATACATCAAGGAATCCATTCCTCCTCTAGGTAATTTGTTTATTAAACAAAGAAAAGTGAACATTGTAAGATGTTGAAACATTGGGCACTCTTTTTGTCTATGTTACAAATTTTTGGCAAGGCTCCACACTCTGGTTACTAAAGAATTAGAATTCTAAACTAGAACCTTCACAATGGAATGCTTTGAGGTACATTGGGGTTTTTTTTTGGTTTTTTGTTTTATTTTTAGTGGGTCATGGGGCTTGAACTCTGGATCTGGGCGCTATCACTCAGCTCTTCAGCTCAAGGCAAGAGCTCTTCCCATTTACTTCCAGTTTTCTGAGTGGTTTATTAGAGATAAGAGTCTCTCAGACTTTCCTGCCTGGGCTGGCTTTGAACCATGATCCTCAGCTCTCAGCCCCCTGAGTAGCTAGGATTACAGGTATGAGCCACTGGCACCCAGCAGGTATATTTGTTTAAATTTAAAATAAGTGTAGACATTTAAATGACTGAAAAATAATCAGGATATTTTACTCCTACCAGAAACTTAGTACCATAGACCAATTTTTCCAGCAGCAAAACAATGAATTAATATTTTGCTAATTATCAAAAGTTAAAAAGGTACCAAGAGTTTACTAGACCAACAAGAGGATGGAAATTCTAAAATTGAATTATAGCATTTATACTTCTTTGGCCTTGTAGGAATTTTCCTACAATTAAGTAACTGAAAATGATTTGAGTAAATTCTAGGTAGTGTCATAGGAATAAAAGATAAAAAGTTGATCCATGAAACCTAACTATATTTGTAAGAAATACATAAAATCCAGTAAATAGAAATAAAGATCAACAGTCCCCTAAAGACTGAATCCTGATAGAAACAAGACATCAGGTCCTGAAGTACAATTTTAAGGTAATATTAGTTTGTGCCCAGAGAGAAGACAGAAACAAATCAAGTTCTTCTTTGAAAGAAAATATTTTATTAATTCTCAAAGTCTTTTTTTCATGAATAAATTTTAAAAAATAATACAAGATCAAAACAAATAACAAAAACATTAGCATGAGAATCAAGAAATATGAGAAAACAAAAACACAAAGAGATACACAATGATTCAAAAGGTTGAAATTATGTATAAAATGTTAAAGAAGAAAAATGAACTTGTAAAACTTGCAATGTCTTTAGTTTCATAAAGAAAATAGAATATAGAAATTAGAGTAATTATAGTAAAAGAACTTCCAAACTGAAAAGCGTAGTAAAACAAGAATGTGGTTGATGATATAATAGATTAGACCTAGAGAAAAAATTAGGACCCTGATAAGTAAATTACAAGAAACTATTCAATATGACACATAAATATATAAAAATATTGAAAATACAGGAGAATCAGAAACATAGATGATATCATAAGAAAGAAGATGATATAAGTAAAAAAGGAGAAAGTTCTTATTTGGATTTCTAGAAATAGATGAAAGAAAGAATAAGACAGGAGCAACATATTGAGGTACAATTTTTACATCTTTTTTATTTCTGAAGATCTGCTTACACATCATCTACTGTACATTAAGGTTGCTAAGTGTTAACTTGAATACTACACTCGTGGCAACAAAAGTCTCAACAGAAAGCCAAAGTATAAAGGACATAAGAAAAGAATATTTCTCAAAGTCCACTTTTTCACAAAGTTTTTAATAATCACATTATTTGAAAATTTGGTGTCAATAACCTTTGGCCCTGTTGAGTACTTTCTAAGAAAGTAAAACATTTATGATACAATGATATTAAATATTCTATTGTGGTAATGATACAACAATTTCTTAGAACAAAAATTAATCCTGCTTCAATGTCATTAGACTTGTCCAAAGAATCTAAAAAATATTCAGAGTTAGAAGTTAGAATTTCCATTGGATCAGATTCTAAGAACATGGAAAGGACAGCAACAGAAAGATGACAAACAGACAAGAGAATAGACTAGATAATGAAGACATGAATTTATCAAATCAAGTAGCTGAAAAGCCTGAGGACCTAGAATTCAAAACATTTTATAAAGAAAATGCATATACATAACGTACAAAGGTAACAGTTAACAAGACCACACATGGAGCTCACACCTGTATTCTTAGCTTCACAGGAATTGTAGATCAGAAAAGGAATGGTTCAAGGCTAGCCTGGGCAAAAAGTGAGATCCTATCTCAACAGATAACCCAGACTTGGTGGTGTGTGTCTAAAGCTCTAAAACTCATAGGTAGATGAGTCATAGTGTAGGCCCGCTCCAGACAAAAATATGAGATCCTATCTAAAAAAATTAACCTAAAAAACAAAATGAGCTAGAGTCCTCATGGACAGTGTTTGTCTACCAAGTGCATGGTCCTGAATTCTAACCTCAATACTGTCCCCGAAAATAAATTAGAAGTAATATTTTAAAAGATTAAAGAAGTGGAAGATATGTACTAGAGAAAAATCCAGATATCATATTCAATGATATGCCAAAATGATGATGATAAACAAGAATGGGAACCACCAGAAAATACTGAGACATAAATTCAAAGCACTTCCAGCAAAAACTAAATCACAAGTTCAGAAGAAGAAATTGGCTAAGGAAGAATAATATCACTGATAAGGGCACAAAATTTCAATTTGATAATTTCTGCATGCTTAACTCAATATACTTCATAATTCCTGCTGATAGGAATCTCCATAGAAATCTATTTGCACTGATACAATTTACCCTGATATTTTTGGCCAGAAATAATTGTACTCATTTCAAACATATTGCTTTCAAACACATTAATTTTGTGATATTTATGATTTTTTTTTTTTGGTCGGCCGTGGGGCTTGAACTCTGGGCCTGGGTGCTGTCCCTCAGCTCTTCAGCTCAAGGCGAGCGCTCTACCACTTGAGCTACAGCGCCACTTCCTATTTATGATTTTTTATAATTTATAATTTTTCCTAGTTAATTAGAAAAATATTTTACAAAAAAATGCAGAGAAAATTTGAAATGGCCATAATCTATTTTTAGATTAGTCAACATTGAAGAGGTCATAAAATATTTTTAGTAAATAAGTAAAACATAGACAAATAAATAGTACAAAATAGTGTTTTATATGTCAGATTGGTTATGTCACAACTGCAGTCAATGGGCATTTGTTTAAAGTTTAGAAAACTTACATAAAAGTTCTTAGGATTGCTGCTTAATTTCAATCTTGTGTTGTCTTTGGGTAATAAAACAAGTGCTCACTATTAGCTTTAATGTTGTCTTTTATTTTATGAAATAACCAGTTAAACTTCTGCTTTAGGACTGAGTTACAACATATAAAAATTTGCACTGGGCTTTCACCACATAATAGAATCAATTTTTATTTTTATATAATTGTTTGTTTGTTGGATGGTTGGTTGGTCATGTGCCTTGAACTCTGGGCTCGGGGCCCTTAGTTCTTTTGCTCAAAGCTAATGCATTACCATTTTGAGCCACCACACAACTTCTGATTTTCTAGTTTTCTGGTTAATTGGAGATAAGAGTCTCATAGACTTTCTTGCTCCAGCTGGCTTTGAACTGTGGTCCTCAGATCGCAACCACCTGAGTTGCTGGGATTACATGCATGAGCCATCAAACCTGGCTTATTTTTATTTTTTTATTTTTTACTTTTTGGGTATTTTTTCTTCTGAGACCAGGACTTAAACTTGACATCTGCTGTTTTCACTCATTGTTACTCTGCCACCTGCAATTATTTATAACCAAGTATAACAATGTATGTTCTTTAAGCACAATTCTGAGAGTATAAAGTATCATTCCAAATTGTACATTCAAAATTTGGAAATAGATTAATGAATTATAAGCAAAAGAAGAAGTAATCACAAGAGAACTAGAAAATATTGTAGTAATATATGTGGATCTGTGGTTTTGTAAACACCTGGAAGACAATATATAATTATATATGTACATAGATCACAGGAAAACCATACAATTCAAGAACTAAGCAAGATCCTTCCAAAAAGTTAGCAAAAATGTGGGATAATTATTTTTTTTAAAAAGTGGAGAGAAGGAAAAATAAGTTAAAAATAAGTACATACTAAAAAATATTAGGAGGCTGGAACATGTTTTATCTGAGGGAGTGGAGCTTAAGGAGGAGGTAAGGAAGACAAATGGAGAGAGGAATATAGTCATAATGTTCAATGAACCTATGTGAAAATGGAACCAGGTAATTTGAGGACAGATAGGTTTGGGATAGATAAGGGGAGGATGTTTGAAGGAATGACACTGATCAAGATGCGTTCTATCTGGTAAATTGACAGGTTGAATTGAAACTCCTACATACAACTATTCAAAAATAATAATGAGGGGGAGGAGGAGGAAAAACAAGGAGGAAGAGGAGAAAGAAGAGGAGGGTAGAAGAGGAAGAGGAGAGGAGAAAAGGGGGTGGGGTGAGGACGAAGCAATAGCTGCCGCAGCAGCAACTAGGTGCTAGTGGTTCATGCCTGTAATACTAGCTACCGAGGAGGCTGAGATCTGAGGAGTCCAGTTCACAGCCCAGGGCAAGAAAGTCTATTAAGACTCTTATCTCCAATTAACCACGAAAAAATGTTGTAAGTGGTGAGGGATGTGGCTCAAGTGACAGAGAACTAGCCTTGAACAACAGCCACAACAAAAACAAAAAACTCAGGGACCATATCCAGGGCTCTGAGTTAAAAATCCAAGGACTAGCACAAAATAACACCGACAACAAAAGGAACAGCTTCCACCACAATAAAAACTTTTTAAAATGTTAATTATCTTCCAAGAGTGTAAAGAATAACAAAAATTATGACTTTGGGGAGCCAGATATAATGGTGTTGGTATAAAACTGTACTCTCCAAAGAACTTGAAGCCCATGCAAAACAAGGAAAACAATATTACACCAAAAACTTCCCATACCTTTAGCAAAGCTAACACAGAACGAATTCTAAGCTTCAAATACTACAAGTTAAACAACCCTCAAAATTGTAAGAATTCTAAGCTTCAAATACTACAAGTTAAACAACCCTCAAAATTGTAACAACTCTTGTATGTGTATGAGTCAAGCGGAAAAGGTCAGATAATGTGATGTCAGGAAAATGAACCCTTAGATGTGTATTTTAATGTTTTTTTCTTTCATGCATGTGTTTCTAACGCATTTATAAGATTATCTCTTTGTTGCTTTGTATGTCCCTCCCCCACAGTATAACCCCTGCTTTCACTATATTTGATGTCAGTATAACTTGTGGAGGAGATGGGGAAAAACCAGTTGTTTAAGGATACAGTTGTTTAAGGATAAGGACCTGTTGCAACAATGAGAAGTACGAGCTTTACAACGTCGGTGGGGGGGGGGGAAGGGGGGGAAGGAGAAGGATTGGGATTGGGGGGGGATGGGGGAGGCTGGGAAGGGATGTGAAGGGTAAACAAAGGAGGAGGCTGCAATGCTTGGTAAGAAATGTACACATTATCCTGCCCATGTAATTGTAACTCCTCTGTACAGTATGTTCACAAATAAAATAAAATTAAATTTAAAAAAATTGTAACAACTCTTGTCTTCAGCTGTGATAAACAGTTTCAGAAGCTTGCATGGAAAATTGATGGAGAAAGAAAGTTTAGCCAGCCCACAGCTGATATACACTTTATTGATAGAAAAATCTTGTACAAATGGCCCTTAAAAGGGAAAAAAGTAAAGAAAGAGAAAAATAGAAAATATAATAAAATATAATGATAATTTGTGTCCTCTCAACTTATTCATGTCTTCTAGGAAAATGGTGAGCCATATGTCCAACCAAACAACTATAGTGCAAAGGATTCATTTTACAAGTCCACTACACAAAAGTAAGCATTTCTTCCATAGAATTTTTATTTAAAAATGCATTTCTTAATCCTTAATGACACATGTGTTTTGTGTGAAGTATTGTGGATCTTATGAACATCTAGATCAGAGAATCTCAAACATAGACATTTTCAGTTATGTTGATTAAATGATAAAATGTCAGGATCCTCAAGAATATCATAACTGGTAGCTCACACATATAATAGCTGCTTAGGAGATTGAGCTCTGAGGATAATGGTTTGGAGCTAATCTCAGCAGGAAAGATGCATTTGTGTGTGTGTGTGCGCGCGCACACGCGTGCGTGCACGCACGCACACACACACACAACAGAATAAAAACAAAACAAGAAAGAAATGCTGAGGGGTCTGTGACATAAAACAGTGCAGAGAACAATGGCAGAGAAAACTTAAAGGAAAAGAAGTCACTCACCCAGTTGACAAATACATTGAATACTGGATTCTATCTCCTAGCCTGTGAGATGGATCTGTGAATGAATCAGGCCAAGATCTTAGAAGCTTTCTTTCTAAGGTAATATGAAAGCAAATGAAAGACAGTGAAGAATATTTCTTTATGACAGAAATCTCAAATTGTGTTTAAAATGCACTCACAAGGCAAACACCTCAGCTCTGTCATCTAGTTTCTTAATATAAATTTCCCTTATCTTCATGTTTCTACATGATCAGTCCAATTTGTGACTCAGTCCTTATTGACTCTTGTATCCCAAGTACCTAGTACAATGCTTGAAGAGCATAGTCATCCAAACAATTTCTTGTGGAGAATTTGTGGAGTACTATGAATTCCCTACAAACCGATTACTTATCTGGAAAGATATACTTTGCCCATAGAATGCAAAGATCAGCTTTATCACCAAGTTTGCCTAGGTCAGGAGCAGGGATCAGACATCTATCTGGTGAGAGTTTTGCTTTTGGAGTGAGAATATGATTGTTTTTCAGTCAGGATGAAATTAGAGTTGATTTTTGCTGGGTCTATCCTAATGTCAACAAGAACACCAGATTTTGAACTCTATGCAGTGAGATAGTCCTTTTAGATCTGAATCCATTCAAATCAAATAAGTATACTTAGTAGACTGCCACTTTTTAGGGTTTCTCTTTGTAGTGACTTCAGGATAGTCCATTCATTTGAATGAAGACTTTCATGATAAGGGCTTGATTCCTTTTGCCTGATGAAGTAACATATCACGCAGGTTCTCTGGGTTGGGCTATGTTCTCTTTGAGGCCATGGATATTCTATATGATATGAACCCCAAATAACTTACAATTCTGGCTGCCCTATATGTATGATACTGTTGTGAACTATACCTATTGAAAGTACATATTGCATAAAGTATATTTAATGGCAATTTCCCAGAGCTTTTGAAGATATTCCTTGGGACAAGATACTGCTACCAAAACTGGAGCCAGAAGAAACAACACTAGAAAAGGCTGCTGATGTTGTTTCACAGTGCTGCACACTGAACAGATATGAAAACAAGCCAGCGGTGACACAGGTGATCAAACATACCTGGGCAACAACACTTTTCTTATTCTTACTAAACTGAACTCCCAAACTTCCATCACATATTATACAACTTGATGGTATGGATGGAATTAGGAAAGATTGGAGAGGACAATGGAAGGAGTGACATTGATCAAAACACATTGTGCTCATCATCTGACTTGTTGAATTGAAACCCTTTTGTATGACTACTTTGTTTGGGTTTTTTCTTAATGTGTTACTACTAAGAATTAGAGAGGGAGTTGAAAGTTCTCTAGTCAAGGAAGCCATCAATAACTTCTAATATTTTGATAATATCCACACATTTATTGATTAAAGATTATCTTCTTATCCATGCTATGGTTATTTTCAAAGTTGCAAAAGAATAGTACATAATGAAGGAAGTGGGAAGAAACCATTTCCCCATACACAACCTATTCTGATTATGGCTTTGGAAATAGGGTCTAGAACTGAGTTCTGCAAAACTCAAGGCAAAAATGGAAAGATCCACAAATCATAATCTCTGATTATGCGATAAAGCAATGCATTCTGTGCTGTCAGGTAAAATGTCTGTTCTTTTCATTTCCGAAAATCAACAAGTCTTGATCAAATGAATTATTACACCCATATCACAGCTACAGCACTTTTTCTAGAGTGTGAACCACACATGTTTACTCTAATCAAATATATATTTTTGTATGAAAAGAAATCTCTACTTCATACCAAATAATTCATGCTCAAACCCAGTGATCCATTAATTGCCCCTCCTCTCCCTCTTCCCTCCTCTATCCCTTCCTTCCCCTTGCTCCATGCTATATTTTGTCCTCTCTCTGAGGAATTTCTCCTCAAGCCCTAGTCAGCCATTCTCCGTTCTGGCTTTGTCTTTTGCAAATACTATCTCATTGTCACTATCACCCTGACTTGGTGTCAGGCCTACCAGCCTTTAGGTTTCATCTTAGCCCTTGCTTACACCTCCTAACAAATACTACAAAGCACCATTAATTCCCATGGATTACCCAATTCTTTTTTTTTTTTTTTTTTTTTTTTTGGTCAGTCATGGGGCTAGAACTCTAGGCCTGGGCACTGTCCTCTTCAGCTGAAGGCTAGCACTCTACCACTTGAGCCATAGCACCACTTCCAGCTTTTTCTGTTTATGTGATGCTGAGGAATCAAACCCAGGGCCTCATGCATGGAAGGCAAGCATTCTACCGCTGAGTCACCTTCCCAGCCTCTACACTATTATTTTATGCTGAAACTCAGTGCTAAAGCCTGGAGAAGTTGTTGGATTACTGTTCATAATGAACTTTTTGAATACATAAAATACCCAGGACTAAAAATAAAACCAGGTGTGTTGCAATAGCATAAACCTGGATCTCATCAAGAATTTTATGAACTCCAGGTTTTAGATGCCAGTGTTAACTCATAAAATTTTTTCAACATTTATAGAGAAAAAAATGATGAGAGGAAATATAAAGTATTTGAGTTTTAAATGCAAAGACTCTAAGATGGGATTTTCATATAGAAGTTAGTGTTAATTGTAATTTCATATGGATTTTTTTTTTTTTGGTGCTGGTCCTGAGGCTTGAACTCAGGGCCTAGATACTGTCCCTGAACACTTTTTCTCAAGGCTAATGCTCTACCATTTGGGCCACAGCTCGATCTGGACTTTTTTGGTAGTTAGTTGGAGATAAGACTCTCATAAATTTTTCTGCCTGGGCTGACTCAGAACTGTAATTTTCAGATCTCAGCCCCTTGAGTAGTTAGGATTACAGGCATGGGCCACCAGCACCATGCAGCCTCATTTATTTTTGAAGAGCACCAGACTACTTTAAAGCATGTTTAACTTTCAAAAACTTGTCATTTTGTTATATTTTGCTTGTGTTAAATTTAGCTAATACCCACACTTCTTCCCAGGCACTTGCTGTTCTGAGATTAAGAACTGGGCTTAGATAGGGGCTAAGGTGCATCTGAAATTAGATATTTCACATGGGCTTCAAACTGAAGAAGATATGAGCCTGATTCCAGCTGTGAGGAAACATTTAGAAACAAGTCTGACAGCAAAGTAGAGACCAGGGGTGTACTGGAACCAAGGCCAGAGTTACTGGAATGTCTGGAGAAAGCTTCACAGAGAGTCCGGGCTAGGTTACAGAGGGAGAAGATTGGCAAGGACACTGAAGTTTACATCCTTGACATTATAATGATTTGATAATTAAATATCTGTCACTTGTTTTGATAATGGTTTTAGATGATCGGTGGACTCTGGGACAGATTTCAGACAAGATCCTTCTTAACACCAGTCAAACCAATCAATTTGTAAGTGTGATCTCCTAAAGCTAGATTTCTCACTCCCTTATGTTTATCATTAAGAACCCATGCCTTTGCCCACAGGGAAAGGAGAGAAGTCTGTTCTCAGATGGGAGAGTTTCAGTGTCCTTCCAGTGGACACCTCTAGTCCTGGGAATAGATCCCAAATCCCAGTTCCATTGTTTGGGGTTACCTACTTTCTCTTCATTTCTATTTATCTTCCAGAAAATCTCTAATAGAAAGTGTGTCACAATCATTCCCAAACAAGGAGTAATTTATAAACAAGTGATAGAGAGAGACAATTACAATGTTGTAGTATTCCATTGCCTTTATACTCAAAGGGTTATTACTTCATTTCTATCAATACTTGTATCATGTAATTATTTTGCATTTATTAATGTTATAAAGTATGTTTTTACTAGTTTTCCCATATCTGATTCTGTACATTAAGTTTTTTTTAAAGCATCCTTAGTATTTCTACCTTAAAAATGCCACTATTTTATTTTGTTTCATTTTTGTAATCCACAAGCAGGTTATCATTTCTTAATTTTTAAAATTCATTTTTGATTATTATATTTGCAGAAATGTATAAATGTAAGGATATGATACAGTTTGTGTGTATGCATCCTGGAAATAAGAATATGATATAATCTGTGTATCTGCTCTAGACATAAAAGTAAGACCAATGCAAGCTCCCACAGTACCTCTGCTCTTCAGTAAAAGTAGTACAAAGTATCTTTGAGAAATTTTTTTTTCCATTAGAAGAAATGGTGAATAATGAAAGATACACAGAGCCACAATCCTATGATGGCAGGATGTACTGATATAAAATTAATGCTGAATCTTGTATAGAAAACTTACACTTCATTGAACTGTATTTAAAAATAATGTTCAAGCCTTTTGGCTAATATTATTTGAAATATAATTTCATCAAACTAGTGAAAAACTACAAAAAGATTCCAATGTATAATTTAAGTGATCAAAATTCATATAAAACATTGAAACATTCAAAATAATTAGGATCTTTCTGTAAACTGAAAGCTGGGTTGGTTGATAATCCCATTCAAATATCTGTTCTTAAAAATGTAAAATATGGACTAAATAGGACAATATTATGTTTCTTGTGACAAAAGAGAAAATAGCCCCCATGATAAATACTTATTCCCTTTTACATGGATTCAATATATTTTTTAATTCGTTGATAAATCAGCTGTCAATGAAAGCTCTATATCTTAGCAATATCATACATCAGAACTCCTTAGGGAGTTCTCCCATTGAAATTTACTTCTGTGACCCGTCCTCCCTCAAGAAAAACCCTATGTGTAAATCTTTGTAATACCTTTACTTACAATCTCTAAAATCTAGAAACAACCAAGATACCTTTCATCAGGTGAATGTATAGGCATACCAGAGTGTTACCATGCAATGGAGTACTACCTAATAGTGAAAAAGAACAAATAAACAGCAGCAGGGAAAATATTTTCCTTTTTTGAGATAAGGTCTAATATTTATCTTGTCTTGAATTCACTACTCTCATGCCTCAGCCCCAGGATTGCAGAAGAGAGCCACCAAGTTCAGCTAGGAATCACCCTAAATATATTCTGGTAAATGGAAATAGTCAGACACAATGATTTATGTGTTATATGGTTCAATTTATGTGACATTATTGAATGGAAAAATAATGTGTGAATTAATTCTAAAACTATAAATTTTTAGTGGTTAATTCTTATGAGATATTTCTGAAGACCTTTTATTATTTATTATTATGCTATAATAATTTGATGTTTATTAACAATATCAGTGACCTAATTGCCCATATTCTCTTTTCTCCAAGTGTGAGTTCAAGTACTAGAAGTAGATATATCCCTTACTATACGTAAGTAATAATACTCAATATTTTAAAAACACCAGATTTATATCTAAATTGTTATTGCTTTTGGTACATGCAGGTTTGCAATTCACTTTTCAAGATGTGTACTAACAGATTTCAAATGCTGTTCTATCTAACACACTACTTGTTTAATGTCAAAAGTTTCTTCTAGCTGGGTGTTGGTGGCTCATGCCTGTAATCTTAGCTACTCAGGAGGCTGAAATCAGGATCACAGTTCAAAGCCAGCCCAGGCAGGAAAGTCCATGAGACTCTTATCTCCAATAAACCACCAGAAAACTGGAAATGGCGCTGTGGCCCAAGTGGTAGAGTACTAGCCTTGAGCTGAAGAGCTAAGGAACAGCACCCAGGCCCAGAGTTTAAGACCCACAACTGACCAAAAAAAAAAGTTTCTTCAAAAATTGGTTCAAGGTTTTGATTACATCAAAAAGAACCATGAGTGGCATCTATTTTCCTATGTAGGATTTTCTATGAAATTAAATATCTTGGATGTCATTAGTAGTGAAAACCAGAGAAAATCTGATACTTGGTGGGGAGGATGCTATGTGTTCATTAACACCGAAGTAGTGCAAAGCCAGGGACTGGTAGCTCAAAACTGAAATCCTTGCTACACAAGAGGCTGAAATTTAATTATCATGGTTTGAAACCAGCCCAGAAAGGCTCTTATCTCTCATTAACCAAAAAAGGCCAGAAGTGGAGCTGAAGTTCAAGTGATAGATGCCAGCCTTGAGCAGAAAAGGCTAAGGGAGCTCACCCTGGTTCTGAGGCCCCAGGATAAGCACAGGAAAAAAAAAACCTGGAAGTAAAACTGATTTAAATGGTAGAGATCCAGCCTTAAGCCAAAAGCCAAGCAAGAACTCAGTCTAGAGTTCAAGCCCAAGCACTGATACAATGAACAAATACATACACATACATTAATTAATTAATTTAAAAACTGAAGTACAGGAGATGCTAACTCCTATTTTTCCATATTAAATCTGGCTCTGTAGAAGTATATAGTCTGCCCAGGGGATTGGAAATCTTGAAACAAAGGAGTTCAGAGAACTCTTTTTATTATTGTTTCTTCAGGCTTACTGATGATTCCACCAGTGGTCAAAGACTTTGGAGAAGCATCTCCAAATAGCACAGCCTTATTTTGCTCAGCTCCCAAGGGCTTATTGCTAATGGCCTGTATTCCTGGCACCTGCCCTGGCTTCCATCCCCATAGGAGCCTTATTATCTCTGGCAGAGTCCACCCTCCTCTGAGTGTTAGGCTTCCAATCCCTGTCAAGGGAAGGGTTTGTACAAGCATTGCTGGCTTCTGTGCTCAGAAACAGAGGTCTTGCTCTTGTTGTAGCTCAAATCCCAGATCAAAGAGCACAGCATCTCTTACTCTGAAAAAGAAAAACTCACTTTTATCTTCTTCAGGTAAATTGTGTGTGTGTGTGTGTGTGTGTGTGTGTGTGTGTGTGTGTGTGTGTGTCTGTGTGTGTGTGTGTGTGTGTGTGTGTGTCTGTGTGTCTGTGTGTATTGATGGTACTAGGGATTGAACTCAGGACTTTATGCTTGCGAGGCAAGTACTGTACCACTTGACCCATGCCTCCAGCTCCCTTTTGCATTAATTATTTTCAAAGTAAGTTCTCACTTACTTTGCCTGGACTAACTTCAGTGACTTGTGCTTCCCTGTATTGCTGGGATTACAGGTACATACCACTTAAGCCAGTCATTAAGTATACCTGGTAGTGCCCCCACCAAGCCCAGTCATTGAGATGGAGTTTCAGGAACTTCTTTTTTGCCAAGTCTGTTCTTGAACTACCATCTCCAGATCTTCACCTCCCTTGTATCTGGGATTATGGGTTTTGAAGGCTTGAGCTACCATGCCTGGCATTGGTTTAATTTTTTTTTGCCTCAAGCTTTTAGTCTTTTTCTGCAAATAAAATTGCCTTTAGACATTAGAACAATCTTCAACTATTTCTTACAAGGATGCCTATGTCCTCTCCTCTTTTCAATCTACCAGTGGTCACGTGCAGTCCACAAATGCAGATGACGTGGACAATCCCTATGGAGACATCACATCCCTTGCCAAGCCTCGGCACTCTAAACTGTTTTACACAAACACCAGCTGGTGAGTGCCACACGCAATTATTTTCACTTGTCTCATTTCTAAGGGTGAAGTAGGTTATGGGATCTATACAAATGAAGAAGAAAAAATAGCCTGGCTTCTATTGAACATAGCTTAAGAAGAAAGATACCAAATTCTTGAAAGGACGTGTAGTTTATCAACAAGAATATTTCAGTTTAAGGGACTCTCCTGAGGGCATTGCACAAATCGCTTCATCTCTGTGAGTTTATTGTCTTCAGCCTGAACATGTTGCCCAAAATATCCCCAAAGATGGGTGGGTGGTGAAGAGAGAGAGGGGAGGTGGAGGGCGGGAAGGAGGGAGGGAAAGGAAGAGGATGAGGTAGAAACAAAGTATCAGATACTGCTGATCATATGAAACCATTATGAAAGCTGGAAAACAGAATCATTTAGCACTAAGTGTTGCTTTCCAGAACATTGCTTGTGAAGATGGTGAGTTTCCTGTCTGTGATCCTCAGCCAAGCACTAATAGCTCAAGCTTGTTTGTAAGCTTGGCTGTTCAGAAGGCTAAGATCTGAGGATCACAGTTCAAAGCTATCCTGGGCAGGAAAGTCTGTGAGACTCTTATCTCTTGAGCTGTGGCTCAAGAGGTAGAGCTCAAGTGGTTAGTGCCGTAAGCACAAAAGCTCAAGTACAGTACCCAGGCCCTGAGTTCAAGCCCCAGGACTGGCACACACTCACAAACATTCACTGAACATGGCTAAGCTACAGATTATTCTAGCAAGCACCACAGCTTCCTGTGAGTAAGTAAATGAGTGAGGTTTGTCATCTTCTTGATTACAATGCTGATGGGAGCTTGCTCCTTTTTCAGCCAAAGAGAATGATATACAGTGAGCTAGAAAAGGAAAGAGAATTCAGATCCAAAGCATATTTTCTGTTAAATACTTATCACTTCTATTCTACTGTACAGTTGAAAATTAAATTGTATCCCAGGTTTATATAACATATATGTTATGAAATATATCTATTGGTATTATAAATACATATCTATATTGCATATGCTAATATATAATTAATTCATTCATATTCTATATGCTAATATATACTTATATTTTTATATATTATACCTACAACTTATATATTCTTTTGTTCTTTTTTTATTGTGAAAATACTGTACAGAGGGGTTACAATTACATGGGCAAGATAATGAGTACATTTCTTATCAAGCATTGTAGGTTCCTCCTTTGTTTCCCCTTCCCATCCTTCCCATCCTCCTCCTGTTCCCCCACTCAATCCTCCTCCCCTCCCCAACCAAAGTTGTAAAGTTCGTTTTCGACATATATATTCTTTTACCTATGTGAATCTTAAGGCTCAGAGGTTAACCTTAGATTGCTTCCAAGACTACTCAGAGACCAAAACTTAAAGCTACTCAAGTCCCTTGTATGAAAGGGCTTAGTATTTGCATAAACCCCACATTGCCCTTCATGTACTCTACATTGTCTCTAGATGAGTTATCATACCTAATACAGTGTATATAGTGTGTGAACAGTTGCTATACTATATTATTTAGACATGATGATAAGCAAAATGTGTGCATCGTTGACACAGGCACATTTTCCCCCAGTATTTTGGATGTGTAGTTGGTTGAATCTGGGGATGCAGGACTCATGGCTACAAAAGACTCACCATAGTCTCTGGGACAATCAAGGCATGCCTCAAGCAGGAATTCTGTTCTTTTTATGCCACTGACTGCCATTCCTCAGGGATGTGCTACCTTTACTCTCTATCACGACTGATAAACCTTGTCAACAAATTCATACAGAGCCATAGCACAAAGCACTACAGAGATAATAATGATTGTGTGCCCATAATACAAACTAACTTCAGTATTACACATGATACTACCTGTTATTGTGATTTTATTACTAATATCTTCAAATATTTGTACACTCAGGTTTTAATTAAACATGCTTATTCATGTGTCTGGTGCATCTTGATCAGAGACACCCTTCCATCATTCTTCCCTCTCTCCTCTACCCCTTTTCTTCACCAGTCTCAACCAGTTTTCTACTTCCTTTTCATCTATGAATTACGACTGTATCCAGCCATCATTTTTCTTCCATTCATCTTCCACTTCTTATATCCTCCACCAAGAAACTTTAAATATTTCAGTTATCTACTTTACCTAGTTGCTCTGAATACTCTATCAAACTACAAAATACTGCTCAAACCTCTCTTTGGATTTAAAATATATTTATGTGCTCAATCGCATCAAATAATTCATTAATACCTACCTAGGACTTGAGGTATAGCTCAAGTAGAGCATCTGACTAGTATCTACAAGGTTCTGGGTTTAATTCCCCAGTACCCCACCCTCTTCCATCCCACCCCCGGCCCCACGCACTACCAATAACAACACAATAAATTGCTAAAACATTCCAGGAGCTGTGCCAAGAACTACAATAATACAGAATATTTTTTAAGTTTGCCCTCAAGGAGCTAAAACATTTAAAGGGCAGATAAGCTCTGCTCACGAGTAATTATAATGCAGCATGAAATAAGTGTCAGAAGAATTCAGCTTCCCTTTTGAAAGCACAGCTTTAGAGAGAAATCATTTTCCTAGGACTTGAAAGGTGTAGTGTGGGTCCAGGCCCTCAGGGGGACATGTTGAGATTCTTCCGTAAGTTATTTAAATTTTTTTTAATTTTAAAATTATTTTTATTATTGTTGAGAGTTGTACAAAGGGGTTATAAATCAGCGTGTCCACTTATAAGTATAATGCATTTTAATCAATATCACCCTTGGAAATTACTATTCTTAAACAACAACTCAAAAAAATCAAAGGACAATAGAGTACAGAAGAAACATTCTTAGTAAAGAAAGCGTACTTTGGGGGTGATTCCTCAAAGATAGTGAAGAGAAATCTGGATAACTGTGAATAAATTTGAGATCATACTATTCTCCCTAATTGTGCTGGTAACTTTTTTTCTTTAATGTGTATATGTGTGTGCCATTCCTGTGGCTTGAATTCAGGACCTGGGTGCTGTCCCTTTTTTTTTTTTTTTTTTTTTTTTTGCTCAAGTCTAGCATTCCACCGCTTGAGCCACAGCTCACTTCCAGCTTTTTGGTGGTTAACCGGAGATAAGAATCGTACAGATTTTCCTGCCTGGGCTGGCTTCAAACTACAATCTTCAGATCTCAGCCACCTGTGTAGCTAGAATTACAGGAGTGAGCCACTGGTGCCCACCTCTGGTGCTCAGCTGGCAAGTTGTTTGTTATCAGTTTTGTAAATATATATATATATATATATGAATACAATGCATCTTGATAAGTGTCACCTCTTTCAACATTCTCCCCAAACTGTTCCAACCCAATCCTTTCCTCACTTTTCTTAATTTTATAGAATACACATTGAAATTTTTAACACTTTTAACACTTTCTCCCTGAAATTTGTTTTTTAAGGAAGTGAAATTACTTGTTGATCATGTAAGTGACTTGGAGGTTAGTTGCACTTCTCCAATTTGAGCACTAGAGAGCGTCCACGTTTGTAAAGTTTCTTCCCTTGATTAATTTTCATTTTTTTAACACAAAATTAACCTTCAAACAGAAAAAAATCCATTTTGATTGTGAAATATCTATAGATGTTAAAATAAAGTATCATCTGTAACATAAAAATAACACAATTATACATGCATGCATGTAGATCAGATTCTGAAAGCAAGAATTATTTCTGAGTTTTCTCATTAAAAACATTTTTATATATTCAACAAGTCAATGCAGCTTGCAGAATCTGGATAACCTTTGTGAACTTTTTGAAATAATTCGAATTCACATCCCATTTCTATTCTCTATCCATTTTTTTTTCAGGTAAGGGATAGGTTTATTCAGTAGACAAGCTGGGACCAGGCAAGGTTGGCACTCCATGTGGCTGGGAAAGGCCTGGAAATGAGAGAGAGCTGGGAAAGAGAGAGGAAAGAGCTAGAGCAGAGAGAAAGCAGAGAGAGCTAGAAAAGAGCAGCAAGAGAGCAGAGAAAACAGAAAAGAATGGAGAGAGAGCAGAGAGCTAGAAACGAACAGAGAGAGCTAGAATAGAACAGAGAGAGCAGAGAGCTAGAAACGAACAGCTATTCTCTATCCATTTTAAGAATAAGATAAAGATCTTTGAGCCTTGCATTGGTGGGGCTCATACCTATAATCCTAGCTACTTAGGATCCTGAGATCTGAGGATCATGGTTTGAAGCCAGCCTAGGTAGGGAAATCTGTGAGATTCTTTTCTAAAATTAACCAACATAAAGGTAGAAGTGGAGCTGTGGTTCAAATGGTAGAGTGCCAGCCCTGAGTGAAAAAAAACTAAATTGATAACACCCAATCCCTGAGTTCAAGCCCCAGTATTCACACACAAACATGTACACACACACACACACACACACACACACACACACACACACACACACACACGGTAAGTCTTTGTTATTTCCTAATGTCTGCTTACACACACAACATGCATGTGCACACACATATTATCATCATTGTTGTCATCACAGTCCCTCCTTCTCCTCTTCCTCTTCCTTCTCCTCCTCCTCCTCTTCCTCCTCCTCCTCCTCCTCCTCCTCCTCCTCCTCCTCCTCCTCCTCCTCATCATCATCATCATCATCATCATCATCTAGTCTAGAGCTCAGGCTGAAGCAAAGTCCTGTTCCTTTTGGTGATTATTTCATAACCCAGTGATGTTTCAGGACCTTGCAGTCAGAAGCAGAAATGTAAGGCTCATCCTATTTGAATGAAAGGCAACTGCAGAATTTTGCATAGACTGAGTCTCACAGCACTCTATCCTGTGCCCTGTCCTCAATGAGTGGAGACAGTTGCCCAAAACAGTGCCATGCATTTTCTCCAACGACTGTAGCCACATAAAGCTGCCAGAGCTTCATCTCACCATTGTGTTCTCAGTAACAATAACCACTTGGTACTGATTAGGTACAGGCTCAGGGAACAGAGCCCATAGATGCACTGGTGGTTGGTCTTCTAATCCCACAGCAGTGCTACAGTTGATATTTGCTATTTTTCCAAAGAAGGCAGCTGTCTCCACCATACCATCCTCTATTGAATGGTCACCAAGTGTCAGAATCCCTGTGCATTTCCACCTTAGCAGTTTTGGGGAGGAGGCATTTGCCAATAGTAAAGAATTATCCAGCGTGGATTCCCGGTTGAACCCCTGGGAATGGTCTGAGATGGGGAAAGGGAGCCTTCTTGCCATCCACAGGGTTTTGTTGTGGCAGTATAAATTTTGAAAAAAAATCATACCACAACCCAGGTTAGATAATAACTATGAATAGTAGTTCCTTGAATCATGCTGACACTTCTGCCTTTCTGAGTACTTTCACATCTACTCTCTCATTTGTTTTTCAAATAGTATTATGAGCCAGAGGTTTGGAAACCAGTTCTATCCCTGTCCTGTAGACAAGGAGGCTGAGCCAGAGGAAATGACTCAAAGGGTCCAAATCACTCATTTCATGAACAGCAAGGAGAAGTCCAAGATTAGACTCCCTACTTCCCAGGGCATACTCATTCCCTGAATCTGTGTCTAGCATGCCTTTGGCCTCTGTCACACCAGAATTAGAGGATGCACAGAAGTGTAAGCAAGAGGATCACAGTCCAGACTGGTCCACTTTGAAAATGGCATAAGGGCTTGGGGATTTATTATTCCTATGGCCACTTCTAAATGCAAGACATGAGGAATTTAAGAATTCAGGAGGATAGAGATAGACAGATATAGATTATCTATCTATCTATCTATCTATCTATCTATCTATCTATCTATCTAGATATATATGTACTAGATGATGAAAAGAATACCATTAAAACTAAATCTGAAAAACATGCCACAGTATCTAAGGGCAGTCAGAGAAACATAGTCCTAAGTCATTACAAAGGGATTCTAGATTTATTTGCCTTTTCACTAAACAGTGAGATCAGTGAAATCATAGCCCAGAATGGACTGCCTGTCTTTGCCTATGCTACTGCCCACCTCTGAGTTTGCTGTCCCATTTTTCTGACCTTTGATTTCGTTCTCCCTGAGCTCCCAGCTGGACTCCTTATGAACTTCCTCCTTCCTCTGCTTTCTTCCCATTCAACCAGCCCATATAAATCCCTTTTTCATGGATTCTTCTGTGAGCTGAGCACCTGCCATGATCTGGGGACTCTGCAAGCACCTTACCTGTTCCATACTTCCCCTAGCACACCTTCCAGGAAGGTACAGTGACCCTAGATATTGGTAGATTATAGGTAAGGATGGCTCAGGAAGCTTCAATGTGACTCTCAGGTTCCCAGCTCATCAGGGCAGCCCTGAATTTAAATGCATATGTTTCATGCAATCTCACTCTTATTTGGCCTCTGTGGTCTTTGCCCCTGGCATTGTCTCTTTAAGCCCAAGATGTTTATTTTTTAAATGTATTCATGGAGGTTAAGGGGTGTATCTCGGCAATAGAGCACTTGTCTAGCATGTGCAAAATCTTGGGTACATCCCCTATCCACAGAACAAAGACATTGTAAAAAATACTGGTGATGTGAAAGCTGTCAGGAGCCAGGCTGCTTTGATGTCTGCCTTGGAACTGTACCTGACAAAGAATAGTTCTAAATAAAAGCTTGTCTTAGACTTGAACTTGCCCTTATATCCACACCCTGGATAATGAAATTGTCTCTGACTTATCAAGACTGTCACCATGCCAACAGTCCCTTCCCGGCAGTCCAATTGCATTATTTCTAAAACCCAGGTTTCTCTTCTTTGGGGTCCAGTTAGACCACTTGTTGGTTTCATTGATTCTAGGTATGTGCCTTAGACCTTCTGTGTCTCCATTCTTGCATGTAAGAAATGGACATAATAATTGGATTCCTGCCATATGGCTAGTGTGAAAATTAAATAATCAAATCAAAGTATTTTAAAAGAAATAAAGCTTATATTCATGAGTATTAGTCATCTCTATAGTATATGGGAAAAGTTACCTCCATCCTAAAATTTTAACCACATATGCAATACATATAATTCTACATAGAATATGCCTTTCTTTATGGTTTGTTTACTTGCTGATTTGACAATACTTTGGATTGAACTCAGGGACCTTAGACTTTCAAGGTAGGCTCTCTACCACTTAAGTCAAACCTCCTTTTTGCATTTATTATTATCCTAGTTGTTATTATTATTATTATTATTATTAGTGTGTGTGTGTGTGTGTGTGTGTGTGTGTGTGTGTGTGTGTGTACCAGTCCTGGGGTTTGAAGTCAGGGACTGGACACTGTCCCTGAGCTTTTTTACTTAAGGCTAGCATTCTACCACTTGAGCCACTGCTCCACTTCCAGCTTTTTTGGTAGTTAATTGGAGAAAAGAGTCCCAAGGACTTTCATGCTAGGACTGACTTTGAACAATGATCTTTAGATCTCATCCTCCTGAGTAGCTAGGATTAAGATATGAGCCACTGGTATCCAGCTGCATTTATTATTTTTGAGTACAGATTCCTTTTATGCCTGGGCCAAGTCTGAGCTATGATCCTCCTACATGTACTTCTGTGCAGTCTCTACTGGTGAGGATAAATGTGGCCCCCACTGTGCCCAACCACTGGTTGGGATGGTGTCTTATGAGATTTTTGCTAGATTGGCCTGGAATCATGATTCTCTGATCTGTGCCTTTCATGTAGTTAGAATTGCAACTTTGAACCACCAATCCCAGTTTCTGTATCTTCTATTTAGTTTTTAAATTATATAACCTCAGTGCTTTCTTTTTTCTGATTTGCTATATACGCTTATTTTCTGAACTTAATTTCCATCTTATTATGATTTGTTGAAGAAAACCAACAGTTGAAAACTCAGGCAATAACATATTCAAATTGACCCATTAGTGAAAAAAGTCTAGGCTTATGAAGGGAATGAGAGTGCAAAAGGAAATCCAAGGGACAAGAAGCTAACGAGGAAATGTCATTCTTTCTGATGGAGGCATAGAATTCCATTATGTATATATACCACATTTTCTTGATCCATTCATCTACTGAGGGGCTTCTGGGTTGGTTCCATATCTTAGCTATGGTAAATAATGCTGCAATAAACATAGTTGTGCTGGTAGCTTTAGTGTGGTCTTGTTTGTATACATTTGGGTAAATGCCCAAAAGTGCGATTGCTGGATCATAGGGGAGATCTATGTGAAGTCTTTTGAGGAACCTCCATACTGCTTTCCAAAGTGGTTGAACAAGTTTACATTCCCACCAACAATGAAGTAAGGTTCCTTTCTGTCCACATCCCCTCCAGCATCTGTTGTTGTTAGAGTTCTTGATTTTTGCTGTTCTAACTGGAGTGAGGTGATATCTCAATATTGTTTTGATTTGCATTTCTTTTATGGCTAGGGATGTTGAACATTTCTTCATGTGTCTAATGGCCATCCTTCTTTCTTCTTCAGAGAAGCTTCTCTTTAAGTCTTTCGCCCACTTATTTATTGGGCAGTTGTTTCTTTGAGGATTTGTTGTTGGGTGGTTTAATTTTTTGAGTTCCAAGTATATTTTAGATATGAGACCCTTGTCCGTTGTATGACTAGTAAAGATCTTCTCCCAATCGGTGGGCTTTCTATTGATCTTGCTAGCTATGTCATTTGCCCCGCAGAAGCTCTGCAACCTTATGCAATCCCATTTGTCCAACCTTTCTTTGATTTGTTGTGTTTCCGGGTCTCTATTCAGAAAATTTCGGCCTGAGCCAAGGAGACCTAGGGTTTCTCCTATTCCATCCTGTAATGTTTTCAGAGTGTCTGCTTTGAGTTCAAGGTCTTTGATCCATTTGGAGTTGATTCTGGTGCAGGGTGATATATAAGGATCTAGCTTTAGTTTTCTACATGTAGTTAACCAATTTTGCCAGCACCATTTACTGAAGAGGCTGTCTTTCTTCCATTCTATTGTTTTAGCATCCTTATCGAAGATTAGATGGCTATAGGTCTGTAGGTTCATTTCTGGGTTTTCAATTCTATTCCATTGGTCCTGAGGTCTGTTCTTATGCCAATACCAAGCTGTTTTGATTACTATCGCTTTATAGTAGAGTTTGAAATTTGGTATTGATATTCCTCCAGCAGTGTTCTTTCCGTTGAGAAGTGTTTTTGCTATTCGGGGTCTTTTATTGTTCCATATGAATTTTTGGATTGCCTCTTCTATTTCCTTGAAGAATGAGGGTGGAATTTTGATTGGTATTGCGTTGAATTTGTAGATAGCCTTGGGAAGTATTGCCATTTTCACGATGTTAATCTTGCCAATCCAGGAGCATGGGAGTTTTTGCCATTTTTTAGTTCTGTGTTGATTTCCTTTTTCAAGATTTTAAAGTTTTCATCATAGAGGTCCTTCACTTCTTTAGTTAAGTTAATTCCTAGGTATTTTATTTTTTGTGGGGCTATTACAAATGGAGTTGCTTTCCTAATTTCAGCCACACTTTTCTCATTGTTGGCATACAGAAAAGCCATTGATTTTTGGGGGTTAATTTTATAACCTGCTACTTTGCCAAAGTTTTGAATCAGCTCGAGTAATTTGGGAGTGGAGTCTATGGGATTCTTTAAATACAAGATCATGTCATCTGCAAAGAGGGAGAGTTTTGGAAAAAATTATATTAAGTGAAGTAAGCCAGGCCCAAAGAAACATAGGTCCCATGGTTTCCCTTATTTGCAATATCTAGTATAGGTATGAGTCAAGCGGAAAAGATCAGATAATGTGATGTTAGGAAAACGAACCCTTAAATATGTATTTTAATGTTTTTGTTTCTTTCATGCATGTGTTTCTAACGCATTTATAAGATTATTTCTTTGTTGCTTTGTATGTCCCTCCCCCACAGTGTAACCCCCGCTTTCACTTTATTTGATGTCAGTATAACATGTGGAGGAGAGGGGGACAAACAAGTCGTTTAAGGATTCAGGTGGACCTGTTGTAACAAGGAGAATTACAAAATGTCATGTCAAAGCAAGCTTTACAATGTCGGAGTGGGGGGGGGAGGGGGGTATGATTGGGTGGGGGGGAGGGGGGAGGCTGGGAAGGGAGGTGAAGGGTAAACAAAGGAGGAGGCTGCAATGCTTGGTAAGAAATGTATGCATTATCCTGCCAATGTAATTGTAACCCCTCTGTACAGTATGTTCTCAAATAAAATAAAATTAAAAAAAAAAGAACCATTAAAAAAAATAAAAAAAAAAGAATAAATTTGTCATCCTCAAGCAAAAAAAAAAAAAAAAAGAAGCTAATGAGTACAAACAAAAAATATATTTTATTTTACCTTTTATTTTTATTTATTTTATTTTACTTATATTCTTGTTATTTATTTGTACTGGTACCAGGGCTTGAACTCATGGATTGGGCACTGTCCTTTAGCATTTTTGCTCAAGACTGATGCTTTTATCACTTGAGCCACATCTTCACTTCTGGCCTTTCTGGTAGTTACCTGGAAATTATTCTGACAGACTTTCTTGCTTGGGATGACTTTGAACTACAACCCAAAAATCTTAGCCTCCTCTCAGCTAGAATTACATGCATGAGCACCAGCACCTGGCTGGATGTTGCCCTTTTTTTTTTACATGACTTGCTCCCTTGTCTTAGAATGGGTGTTGGGTTCTTTAACGTACCATCCCTCTGGACGTTCTTTTTATCCCTTGTATTTTAGCATCTTTTAGAGGTTGGGTTCCTCCAACTGAATAATATCACCTGCTAGCAGCCATCTATGTGTCCCCAGATTATAATTTCCTCCTTATATAAAGTCAATATGTTGGGGCTGAGAATGTGGCTCAGTGGTAGAGCGCTTGCCTTGCATGCCTGAGGCCTTGGGTTCGATTCCTCAGCACCACATAAGCAAAAAGAAAAAAGCCAGAAGTGGTGCTGTGGCTCAAGTGGTAGAGCACTAGCCTTGAGCTGAAGAGCTGAGGGACAGCGCTCAGGCCCAGAGTTCAGGCCCCACGACTGGACAAAAAAAAAAAAAGTCAATATGTTACACTTAGGATGGCAAAATTTCCCCTTTGTGGCAACCCTACAGGCAAGGGTTAAGTGGAATAAACTTAGAAGCAGTGTGGGTGAGAACTTTCATTTTCATAGAGTTGGCAGTTTATTATGCAACTAAATTCATTCTCCAAACTATCAGTTTACTATTTCATTATATGTTATTATTAGATATGATGTCATATTGTATAGCAGTATGCCTATAATGTAGCCTGTGGTATCAATAAAGTCTAATTTGCAAGGTTTCCTATTTTCTTCTTTTTGTTGATACTGAGGTTTGAATTCAGGGTCTCAGCTTGCTTGTTCAAGGCTGGTGCTCTACCCCTTGAGCCATCCATTTAACCTAGCTTTTTTGCTGGTTATTATGGAGTTAGAGTCGTGGACTTTTCTGCCCTGAATGGCTGCTAGCTGCAATTCTCTAGATCTCAGTCTTCTGAGTAGCTATAATTACAGGTATTAGCCCTCTGGCACTATATGAGGTTTTCCACAGAGTCCTGCATATGTATCTCCCTCTGTCTATGCCTGTCTCTTCATATCTCTCCCTCTCCCTCTCCCACTCCCTCTTTCCCTTTCCCTCTCCTTCCCTCCCTCCCCCTTTTTCCCCCCACCCCCCCCCTAATTCTGAACTGATCCACTGGAAGGCTCTGTCTTTGGAGAAACTTTAATTTTGCAGGTGTTTAGAGGCAGTGGAAAAAACCTGCCACACAGATGGAGGGGATTTCCTTTATAACATGCATGCAAGCTTCAATGAACGTTTGGGGGAAAAACACAGATCAGTCATTTTGCCTCTGTGTTTGTTCACCGCTCAAACTCACAGGACAGCTTCCTCCTCCTCCTCCTCCTCCTCCTCCTCCTCCTCCTCCTCCTCCTCCTCCTCCTCCTCCTCCTCCTCCTCCTCCTCCTCCTCCTCCTCCTCCTCCTCCTCCTCCTCCTCCTCCTCCTCCTCCTCCTCCTCCTCCTCCTCCTCCTCCTCCTCCTCCTCCTCCTCCTCCTCCTCCTCCTCCCCCTCCCCCCCTCCTCCTCCCCCTCCCCCTCCCCTCCCCCTCCCCCTCCCCCTCCCCCCTCCCTCTCCCCCTCCCCCTCCCCCTTCCCCCCCCACCAACGTTGTAAAGCTCGTTTTGGACATGACAACTTGTACTTCTCATTGTTGCAACAGGTCCACCTGTATCCTTAAACAACTGGTTTTTCCCCATCTCCTCCACAAGTTATACTGACATCAAATATAGTGAAAGCAGGGGTTATACTGTGGGGGAGGGACATACAAAGCAACAAAGAGATAATCTTATAAATGCGTTAGAAACACATGCATGAAAGAAAAAAACATTAAAATACATATCTAAGGGTTGTAGTTCTGGTCTTGAGTCCTTCAGACTGTTCCATGCCTCGGAACTAGCAATGAAATCCCCCCCCCCCCACGCCCCCATGTCCTAAGCAGTGTCCAGAACTGAGTCTCAAGCAAGGTTAAATGTTATTCTGCCCTTCTTATCTTCAGGGCAGCAATCTGTGTATAAACTATTTCAAGTGCAATATGGCAGACACACTAATTACTTTTCATATATTCCTAAACTTTCCATTTAAATGGTATATTTGGAAGCCTGATTGCTTTTCCTAGAGAGAATTTTCCTGTGCACACTGCAGAACTTTTCCCTGTGGTCTTGTCTCTTCCAGTTTCTCATTCTGCTTCTGGTAGGAGGGGATGGGGAAGCAAAACAGCACAGGAATTACACTAAACAAAATGGTTTGGAACTCATGTGCTGTTTTTCTTTTTGCCTCTTTTCCTATTTTATTAGTGTAAATTAATTGTACGAAGAGGTTTTTCTATGATATTTCCATAAAGATATGGAATATCATTTGGCCCACTCTATTATTATACTTTATTTCAGTCCTACTTATTTCCTCCTTTTAAAACAGCATCCAGGGCTGGGAAGGTGGCTCAGTGGTAGAGCGCTTGCCTTGCATGCCTGAGGCCCTGGGTTCGATTCCTCAGCACCACATAAGCAAAAAAAAAAAAAAAGAAAAAAAAAGAAAAAAAAAGAAAACAGCATCCATATATATGTATATATATGTTTTATATATGTTTATTTCATACAGAATTTGTATTATATATAAGTACATATATATGTTCTATAGGTTGCTGAAAAGAATATAAATTTTCCAGTTCATGAAATGTTCTGTGGTGTCTGTGAAGTCTGTTTGACCTATAACATCATTCAATTCTGAAGTGACTTTCTTGACAGTTTATATGGATGGCTTATCTGTTAGTGTGAGTTGGAGTCTTGAAGTCACACGCTATAATTGTGTTGGGATCTGTGCTTTCATTTCGAATAGTATTATTTTATGAAACTGAGTATGCCTATTTGTGTGTCATATGTTTTATAGTGTTTAGGGCATATATTTTCAATCACTAACACTTCTTGATTGATTGGCCTCTTTGTCAATATGAACTTATCTTTTCTGCCTGTGCTACTTCTTCTCTGCTTCTTTACACTGAAAGATATGAATATAGCTATTCCTGCTTGCTGCTGGGCTCCATTTGATTGGAATCTTTTACCACCCTTTAACATTAAGCCATGTTTCCCTCTCCCAGGAAGATGCATTTTTTGTTTTAAAGAAATTGTTGAAAGTTGCTTTTTTAGTCCAACCTACTAGCCTATGTCTTCTGAGTGGAGAATGAAGACCATTAACATTTAGAGTTATTATTGAAAGGTATGTAGTTAAGTCTTGCCACTTTGCTGTTTTCATAGTGTTTGGATCCACTAGAGGCCTCATTTGCTTATCTGCTTTTCTATCTAGTGAGATTTTATTCTTTCCCATATTTTCATCATTGTGTTTGTCTTCCATTTTCTGTGTCTAGGACACTTTTAAGTATTTTCTTCAATGCTTGTTTCGTTGTCATGAAGGAATTCAGCTTTTATTTTACATCTAGAGATTTTCTTATTAAATTTGAAGGCTATCTCTACAAGATACAATCATCTAGGTTGGCATTTATTTCTAGCAGGACTTGAAATACATGATTCCATGCCCTCCTTGATTTGAGTCTCTGTTGAGAAATCTGCTGTTACTGCAAGTAAACAATACTTTGTATGTTGCTGGGAGCATCTCTCTTGTACTTTTCAATACTCTTTTTTGTTTATATATTTAATGTTTTAAGTATCATATGCCTTGGAGAGTTTCTCTTTTGGTCCTATCTGTTGAGTTTCCTAATAACTTCCTATACCTACACGACTATCCTGTTCTCAAGATTTGGGAAATTCTTGTTTTATTAAGGATGTTTTCTAGTCTTTTAAATTGTGGCACTTGTCTTTCTAGTATGGCCACTATTTGTTGGTTTTTAATGGTTTCCTAGAGGTGTCACATATTTTGTTTATATTCCATGTTTTTTCCCATTATCTTAATGTTCCAATACGCTTTATCTTCAAGACCTGATATTCTGTCTTCAATTTGACCCAGTCTACCAAAGAAGCTTTCAACCAAATTTATTCAACTTAATTGGCATTTTCATTTTTAGAATTTCAACTTAATTTTCTCATGATGTCTATGTATTAATTTTATCTTTCATACCCTGAATTTATCTTTCTTATTTTATTCAGCTGCTTATTTGAATTCTATCTGAACTTGTTATTTGTATTATCTTTGAATTCAGGAGTTTATACATGTTTAATTTTGTTAGTTATTCTTGCAATCATTCCTCAAAATTTCTTGACTTCAGCCATTTAACTACAATTAGTGTTCTTTGGTATGGTGTTTTGGAAGAGGTAATTCCTTGCTTTAAATAAAATATTTATTATGTTTCTGTGTTTAGATCTACACTGGATGCCCAAATCTTTTGTTCATTTGAAGTACTGCAATGTTTAGGCAGGAATGGGTAGTGATTGAATTGAGTTGTAGCTTCTTGCCATTGGATTTGGATTTTGAGTCCATAGTCAAACACTCTTTCACTGTCTTCAGATCACTGGGTCTGGCCTCCTGCTAACTTAGACAGAAGAATAGATGTAGAAGCAATCACGGTTAATAAACCCATTATGAAAACACATAATCACTAATTAAGAGTAATTGTCTCCTGGTGCCAGTGGCTACTGAGGAGGCTGAGATCTAAGGATCATGGTTGAAGCCAGCCTAGGAAAGAAAGTCCATGAGACTCTTTAATTTACTATCAAAAAAGCTGGAAGTGGAGCTGTGCCTCAAGTGGTAGAGCACTAGACGTAAGAACCAAACCTCAAAGATAGTGCCCAGGCCCAGGCTCAGAGGTAGTGCCAGGTGGGAACTGTATCTCATATGTGTAATCCCTGTACTTAAGAGGTTGTAACAGATGGACCAAAAGTCCAATCTGAGTCTAGTGGGGAGAACCTATATTAAAGATCAAAAAAAGAAGATGAATAAAAATAAAATCAAAATCAAACTCAGAGGTCAAGTAATTAGATCAAAAGGTTAAATTAGAAGCTGTATATAAGAAGTATAAAAGAAGGAAAACTATATAAAATCCAAAATATTATAATGTGAATATTTAGACCAATCACCAGAAAACTGAAATAATTAAAACAGAGGAAAATAAAAAAGAATATCATTAACTCTCCTCATGTAAACCCAAATTTTAAAATTTTTACTAAAAAATAAGGCTAGGTTCCAGTCTTTCATGAGTGCTATTTGTGAGAGTACTATAGTTCAAATTTTTTGGTGCTGGAAGTTTTTTCTTTCTTTTGATAATTCAAAGATGAGTTTCCAGGCAGGTGTGATTTGCCTCTTATTTTCCTTTAGCAACCAAAAGTCAGATTATCTGGGGAGAAAACTGGATGAGGTTGTTTATAACCTGTTGGACAGCAGGTCCTGGGCTCTTGGTCCATTAATGATCTGGTCTGAATTGGGGAAAGTCCTATGGCTTTCACCACTGTGAGAGAATAGTTCTACAGTTTTTTGAGCTGTGCCCAGCTGGGAGGTTGCTCAGATTCCCACTTGGTAACTTGAATGAGATTTTTTTTCCCTCCATATCTCTAAATTGGATCTCTCTCTCTCTCTCTCTCTCTCTCTCTCTCTCTCTCTCTCTCTCTCCTCTCTCTGTCTCTCTCTCTGTGTGTCTCTGTCTCTGTCTCTGTCTCTGTCTCTGTCTCTGTCTCTGTCTCTGTCTCTCTCTCTCTCTCTCTCTCTTTCTCTTGTGCACTCCATTGTGTGCTCCCATTTAGATTGGAGGTATTCAATGCCTCTCAGGAAGGAGGGCCAAAGTACAACTAAATGCTGAAGTGGGGTCTAATTAATCTGAGACTATGTTCCATAATGAGCCTAATGTTAATTATCTTATTTTGAATGGGACTTTCTTCTTTTCTCCAAGTGAAGGCCAGGCCCTCTGCAGTTATCTGGCCTATCTCAGCTTTGGCAATGGACTCTTTGCCTGGGCATTTAGGGATCCAGCTATCTTCCTTACTTTTTCAATTTCTGACTCCTGTTAGAATACCTGCCTAGCAATCACAAGACCCTGATTTCAAACTTCAGTTACAAAAAAAGTGAAATATTAGAAAACCATCTCAAACAAGAATATAGGATATTCACAGGAAGAAGGATGACATTTGCTAAAACCTAACACAACTGTGAATGATAGTGTGTGTATTAATGCTGAAGTGATTGTCAGAGTTATGTGTGGAGTATCTTTCATTGTTTTATCAAGATCAAATATCTTCCTTATGAAACTGAGCTCAACAGTGAGTCATGGATGTAAAAGACATGGAAATTTAAAATAATAGCCCAATATGCACTTGAAAAAAAACCTTTTTTGAACCTTATAGTAAAGTGTGTCAGCATGCCCTATGCATCTGTGTTTTCCTGTTAAGTCTCCGAAGAAAAAAAATTAGACTGCATCCTCCTTTATGTTTTTAACATTTGGGTTCTAGTTGCTATGACTATTTCACAATTCATGATTTCCATTTCCCCTCATTCTCCTTTTAACTCTTTAGTGCTGCAAATATCCCAGGATACACAGGCAAGGTTCATTTCACTGCCACCCACCCAGCAAATACTTCTCTTCCACCAACAACACCATCGCAGGACTCAGAAGTGAACCGGTAAGGATAAATCCTATTTGCTCACATATGTTAGAGGTAGACATCCTAATTATGGTGGTTCCATTATAAAGCAATTGCCTAAATTCTAAAAGCAAATTGACATTGCTCAAGAAGAATGGGACATCATGTCCAAAAAAAAAAAAAAGAGATGAGTTAATTTTCCTGCGCAGGGAACATTAGTAGACTTTCTACATGTTTTTCTTATCAATCTTGCTCAAATTTAACACTGAAAAATAAATATAGGTTAATATTCATGTGGCATTGGTAATCAGGTATCATAAACATCTGAAGCCTATCAGGGGTCAGGATCTTGGTCTCTTGGACTCACAGTTTTGCACATCATTTGTCCTATATCACTAGAGGGTTCTACAAAATATCACATTGGACAAACTTTTGTGAGTAATCATTAAGTTTATTTAAAAGATGATGATATGTACAAAGGCATATGTATGTTTAAACTCTTAAGTTTTACAAACTGAAAACAGAAAACAATAGATGAAAAGAAGTGGAAGATTACTTCATTGGAAGACACCAGTGAGGCACAGCACATTATTTCTCATTATAACTCAACTGTGAAAGCATTTGGTAGAGTCTTGGCCTTACAAAAAAAAAGATGACACAGTATTGAAAATGCAAATGCAACCTGAAACTAGAGGCAAGTGTAAAGGACTAGGCTAACATGGTAGGCAACCATTGAAGAGAGAGGAGAGGCAAATTTTCTGTCACTATGGTGCCTTTTTCTCCTAGATCGCATGGCTTCAGAAAAGGATTTATTCATTTATCACATATTCATGCAACACTAACTCTGGTCTTGCACAGACAAGGCACTGGATGCACAGGGTAGAACAGAAAAGACTCTAGCTCTCAGATACTGCTATCTCAGGGTAGGAGATAGATACTAAAGAAGTACACAGATAGCTAACAAAATGAAATAATTTTGATTATTGAAGTATGCTATGATGAAGACAAATTGTTGTCTTAGAGAGATTGTGCCTCAGGGTCTTAAAGGCTCTCTGAGGGCTGATGCTGATGTTCTGGTAGAGCCCCTTGCCTTCATGGCTGAGAGTAGAACAGTGGCCATGAGCCATGTTCTTGAGCTATGGTTCCCAGTTCACCCAGCTGTTCAATCTCTCATTCACTAATCTATCCTTTGAATAATTCTTACATTCTCTGATTTGAGTCAACAAGCATCATCTGTGCTACAATAATTCACAGGAACTAAGTCTGTTGAAGGTAGCTCAGGATCTTGTGTAGAATGAGAGACTGAACTAGATACAAATAATTCTTTGTATCTAGATGAGGATGACAGTGAGCATCAGGTACTGATAACCACTATGCTGCTCTCATGCTTTCTAGACTCCAGCCAGTCCCCTTGGGTGTGGTGACATTGACTACCCATGTCACCATCCCAGCATCCCATGAAGAAATTGAGGCACAGACAAGCTGTGTGGGGGTTTCAGTTCACTTAAGCAGACATCACAGAAATAATTCAAGGTGATTAATGGAAGGACAGACTTGACCTGCAGGGTACTTGAGGGCTGGGCTGCAAGTGTGCAATACTGAGTATACTTCATGGTGCAGCAGTAATCAACTAGCTCAGGGAAGATCACCTCTAGACATCCTTGTGTCACTATGTGCAGTTCTCTATATCTTCCTGCCCTGTGTGTGCTCTTCTATATGGGCAAGAATTGAAGGAGAGGAAAGGTGACCCCTTGGAAAGAGTTTCCTATGTCACTTGAATTTTTGGTTTAAGAGTTGTGTAGAATCTCCAACCATCTGGTATTATACATATGAAAAAATGGGTCACTGGCTTTCTAGATTAATATTTTGCCTTCAGTCTATGCTCAAAACATCCTTTTCCACTCTCAATATTTATATTTAAAGTAAACATAAAATTTCTTTTGTATGTCCAAGTTAAGATGATATTATGGAGAAATGTAGAAAGTAAAAGTGGTCACTTTGGTGAAACAAATGAACAAATCCATCATCTCATCATGGTTAATTATTCCTCATCAGCATCCAAGGTACCAGCAGCTATAAAACTACTCATGTGACCTGATGACAATACACCATTAATACCTACTGCTCTCATGTCTAGATATCTAGACTGCTTCATCCTAAATAGTGCTGCATTTTAGCCACAGGTTTCCCCAATGGCCCACCATTCATAATTACTGTTTTGTTTTTTTTGTCGGTCATGGGGCTTGAACCCTGGGCCTGTGCATTGTACCTCAGCTCTTCAGCTCAAGGCTAGCACTCTACCACTTGAGCTATAGCGCCACTTCCATAATTACTGTTTTGATTTCTGTATTTCCAGCATTTGATTTTGAAGAAAAAACAGCAAGTTCACATATAAGTGAGATTATGCAAAATTTTTCTTTCTGTGTCTAGTTTATTTCACTTTGCATAAGGTCCTCCAGATTCATCCAGGCAAACATCAGGATCTCCTTTCCTAAAGCAGAATAGTATTCTTGTATATTGAATTAATACACATAGAGAGAACACATTTTATTATTTCATCTACACATAGTCATTTATTCACTATTGTGAGTAAAACTGTGCTGAATATGGTGTTTTAATAAGATGGTAATAAGATGTCTTAATAACATATTTTTCATCTTCTTTGAATATATACAATGTGTCTGAATGTACTTTTATACCTAACTGTTGATGGTCTCCACACTGTTTTCCACAATGGGTACAACAATGAACAAAATTTTTACCAAAAAATGTGGCATGGTTCCCTTTGATCTATACTACCTCAATACCTATTATCTTTTGTCTTTTTGATAGTACCTATTCTAATAAGTGTGAGATTCTGCTGTGAATTTGATTCACATTTCTCTTGGGTACTGAGGATCTTTCATATACCTATTGGTCATTTTTATGTATTCTTTGAAGAAATATTTATTTAAATCTTTTATTCATTTTGAAATTGGGTTATATGTGTCTTCTGTCACAACATTATATGAGTTCTTTTTTTTTGTATATTTCCCAGTCCATATATTTCCTCATATTTATGGTTGTTTCTTTTTCTATAACAAGCTATTTCGTTTGGTAAAGTACCATTTATTTACTTTTGATTTTGTAGTCTGATCCATGTTAAGACACATTTTGAAATGCTGTAAATCCAGTCCCAAAAGTAGAACTTGTAGGCATTTAGATAATTGACATATTTTACTATGTATGTAGGACATAATGAAGAAATGCCCAAAATAAATACATCATTATATCTATCATCTAGTCTTTCTATTAAAAAAAATGACTGGGATAGAACCTTGTGGCAGGATAGATCATGATTTTAAATGGCTATAACTCAAAAATCTTCATTAACAAAGACAACATTTCTAATTCCTCACCTTTTTATTCAGAGTTTGTGTTATCACTCAAATAACCAGATATCCTAACACATCTAGCACATCTCCACAATCATCCAATGTGTAAACCACTCAGTGAATGTCCTTTTATCTTTCAGCTAAATCTTTACTTCTAAATGGAAAAATAACTCCCCAGTGCTACAGCCTCAGAAAATAGCTTAAGCTTTGTGGGGTTGTTCACACACAGAATGCAGACTAATGGCTTACCCTTGAGGAGAACCTCACAATTACTTACAATACATACATGGAAGCGCCATCTCTTATCAGAGAGCAGGGACATAGAAACATGAGAAGTGGCTTATCTGGGGTTCTTATTTTAGGGGTGCAGGTAAAATTGGAAACAAGGACAGCAACCTGAGTGTATCCTTCAACTAAGGGGTGGCTCATGTTAGATCCTCACTGCCCAGTCTATACCTCTCCCAACCCTCACAATAGCTCCTGGCAAGGTGGTGCTCTGGCCTGAGAAAGTACAGTGAGGAGGGGGAGGAAGTGTTTTAAGTTCAAAACCACCCTGGACTAACATAGAGGAAGATGCCTTCTCCTAAGAAGAAGAAAATTATACCATCTATATTCAGCCTGTCCATTGGGATTAGACTATTGGGTAACTAAGCCTCTCTACCAGGAAGGGTTCCTTCTGATTTTTCTGGGAAGTTCTGGTAAATGTGTGAGCTCAGGTGTTTGTCTGTTGAGGCTCATGAGAACTTACTGAGCTAACTTCCTCCTGATATGACTGATGCACATTTCTGTTATTCAAAGCATCTCTACTCATCCTTTCTGCTCCTCTGTAATCTAGTCCTCCCCTATTAGGAGCATAGACCCATTGTTGTAGTGGCCTTGTCCAAATCTTTTAGTATGACATTTGCTTCCAGTCCTTTCTTGTGCCACCGTGCCCTCCCCTCTCTCCCTTTTCCTTTCCTCCAATAATGACACACTTAGATTTACTAAAACTCTAAGCCTTCTAGCTGAGCACAGATGTCTCAGGCCTATAATCCTAACTACTCATGAGGCTGAGATATGAGAATCATGGTTTGAAGCCTGCCTGGGCAGGAAAGCCTATGAGATTCTTACGTCTAATTAATCACAGAAAAAGCTGGAAGTGGTGCTGTGGCTCAACTGGTAGAGCACTAGCTGTGAGCAAAAAGGCGCTCAAGACAGTGTCTAGACCCAGAGTTCGAGCCCCAAGGCAGGCAAAACAAAAGGACTCAGCCTTCCCTCTGAGCCATGGATCCTATTCAGTTCTGCCTTCTCCCTATTTACATGGCATCTGTATCTAGTTACCCCCCAGTTGACCTGTGTTTATAGAAACATCCAGTTGTCTCTCCCTACCATGCCCCTCTCAACTGCCCTTCTATTCCTCCCTTTCACTTCTTTTTTAAATGTTACTGTCAAAGTGAAGTATAGAGGGGTGACAGTTACATAAGTAAGGTAGAGTATATTTCTTATCAAACTTGCTACCCCCTCCCTCAATTTTCTCCCTCCTTTTCACTTCTAAATGTCCTTAAGAAGTAGTCACACTTGCTCCTGGCTCCCTGCCTCTATTTCAAACCTCTTCTCCCATCTGGATTCTGATGGTACCAGAGACATGAGGTACTCTTGCCTACAAGATTGTGGGCTGACAGGGGACAGGAGCACTGACAACTGCACTGATGTTTCTTTATGCAGCGGTTAGGGACAGTGCCATCAAAGATCTCAGTTTCAAGAAAGACTGCAGTGGTGGCTTTGAGTCCTTAGATTGCTGAGTTTTGGCTTTCAGTGTTAAGGGACCTCAAGCTCACATGTTCACCCAGGGGTGTAGGCTCTACAATGTGCCTTAGTATTCAACCAGGGGTGTAGGCTCCCCAACGTGCCGTAAGGATCATACTGGGTTAGGACACAAAATAGAAAAGAAAGAGACAGGTGCAGGAGATGCAAAGTGAGGAGATGGGGGTGTTCATGAGGCAGAGAAGAAGATATATTATAGATCTCTAAATGTTTGAGTACGGGAACAAGGGTGCAAATATTTCCCCAGATCTTTTCTCCATTACAGTTCCCTCACACCACAGTATAACCTCTGTAGAAACTGGGCTCCTGACTCCCATTTTTAAAATCAAGATATTCATACAAATGTATATTATACCCACACACACAACATCATGGTACTCACAGCATAAAACAAAGCCCTGTGGGGTAGAGTCTTCCCCACACTAATTCCGAAACTATGACTTGCCCAGAATTCACACTGAGAACACACAAGTGAAATCATGGCCCATTCACAACAGAAACATACCAGGCTGAGGCTTCAGGGCTTGTTCATGACAGTTTGGTGCATATCAATATGGTCATTACCACCTCCAAGCAATATAAGGAGTTCCAGAACCCAAGGGGTAAAAGATCACCCATATTGCTTCATATTTTCATGGTTACATTATTTCTTTTAATCCCCATGACAGTTTTGGAATAGCAAATTTACTCCTACTGTGTATGTCAGCAAACTTAAGTCCCATTCTGTTTGAGCAGAGAGCTTCAACTTGGCAGAAAGAGGGACAGATTTTGCCCTCTGCTTCTATCCCCCCCTCACCTGGTGGTTGCCTTCAGTTCCAGCCCCAGGCTCCCCCATTCTCGGCCACCAACTTCTCCCTAGACCCCTCACCTTTCCACCACATTTTCCCCTGTTTGTTCTTTGCCATCTCTCCCTGACCACACAGGACTCCATGTGATGTCTTTCCTCCAGGTGGACATACTTCCTGGGTTTCTCTAGCACCTCAGTTGTCCATCCCATCAGAGACTTTCTATCAACTGACTTCCTATCTCTAGGTTCACCGCCTTTCTTAGCCTCTACCACATCCCTAGGCACAGAGAATTTCAATAACTGAAACAGGATCAATATAATGTGTGTAGTACAATGACACTAAATGCATACAGAGTTGGTCACTTTTAGCTATTTTCTGATATTCTCTTTCTCACACACATTCTTTCCTCTATTCTCTCTCTCTCTCTCTCTCTCTCTCTCTCTCTCTCTCTCTCTCTCTCTCTCTCTCTCTCTCTCTCTCTTTCTCTCTCTCTCTCTAGCTCTCTCTCCCCTCCCTACATGTCTCCCCACTCATCCATTTATACTAGTTGGGGAATAGATGTTATATGCTTTTATGTTGATTATATGTCATCTCTTCCTCTATCTGTTGTAGCATTTTGCGGACAGGCATGAAAGTGGACCTCTTCCGTCACCAGGCACCACTATCCAGAATGGTCACCACTGTGAAACCCTACAACCCCTTCAACAAGAAGGAAAAAGTAACTATAGACTACTAGTGAAGGAAACCACACCAACCAGTAGGGAGGGGGTGGGGGAGGCTTCTAAGTCTCCCCCCCCCCTCACCAGGGAGGAAAGACATTGTGCATAGACTGATGGGAAAATAAAAATGCCCATCAAGTTCCAAGTGCATCCATGTAAGTCGTGGTGTGAGTCCTGGCTCCAGCGCAGGCATGTTCCTCTCCCAACCACTGGCCTATCAGCTAGGCCTGCGATGCCCTACTCTATGATGACAATTGAGACTCTGGGACCAAGCACAAGAGGATTTCACTGTACAGAATTCCTCAAGCTGAGATGCTGGATCTCCCTAGAGGTCCTGGCATTGTTGTGCAAACTCTGACTACAAAAAACAGGTCATAGGCTTCAGGATCAGAGACGATCCTGTGGGGGGGAAAGAACCCATAGGCCAGTGGGACAGTGGAGAGACAGTGGTGTTCTTGATGTCACACAAAAGGGAGACATCTAGATTTAAGGACCAAACCACCTCTGGCCCTGATCCAACATTTCTGTTTTGAGAAGAGAAGCATTCCTAGGCTCCCTGCACTTGGCCAGGCAGGACCACTCATGTCCACCTTCCGGATACAGTGGGACCTGATTGGGCCAAAGAGAACTCCAACAGTCATTTCAGTGTGTATGGGGGCTGTAAGCAACTGTTTTAGCACCTCAAATATGCCTCAATAATTGCAGGTACAGGAAGCCAATATTCATGTGTATGTTCAAATATGCCCAAAGTTCATTTGATTTTACAATGCCATAATAAATTCTTACAGTGAGCATTTTACCTATACCTTGCTATTTCTTTGTGTGTGTGCCGACCTTGAGGCTGGAACTTGGGGCTTGAATTTGGAGCTGTCTCTGAGCTTCGTTGGCACAAAACTAGTGCTTTACCACTTGAGCTATAGCTACACTTCTGGCTTTTTGGTTTTAAACTGGGAAAAGGAGTCTCATGGACTTTTATGCCTGGGCTGGATTTGAACTGTGATTCACATATCTCAGCCTCCTGAGTAGCTAAGATTATAGGCATGAGCCCCTGGCATCCAGTCATACCTTGCTATTTTATAAACAATACACATCAAGCCTAAGGGAAGCTCAGAGATGTGTATCTAGAACTCAGATTTATTTTATTTTAGGTATTTTACTTGTCCACTCCCCTTTCTCTTTAGATTGGATAACCATTATCAATCATTGAAAAAATAAGATTAGTAAAACAAAAAGAGAAAAGAAAAAAACCTGGATGTTTCTAGAGTTTTCTGCAGTGTTTCTCATGGGTTCTAACTGACATATCTTTCCTAAACTTCAGGACAGTGTAAATGTCCCACAGAACCTCTTGTGAATTCACAAATGCTTTGGAAAGTTGCCTGCCCTTTTTTGTCACAAAGAAAGGGGAAATTCAGCCTTGTTGCTGTTGTTTAGAATAATGTGTTGCCTCCGTGGACAAAGAAATAGACTTTGGTGCTGACTCTTCTGACAAAGAGAAAGACCAGCAGCCATTCATCCTGGAAACCTGACTTGCCTTCAAGAAAAAAGAAATGACTTCACCAGAACCTAAACTCATAGTCTAATCATTTCTAGAAATAACAAGTCTATAAAAACAGAAAAAAGAAAAGAAGAAAGTAAGAGCCTCTAGTTCTGGAAGATTCTGACCGTTCCAGAAACGGGGCAATATGAGCTTCCTACAACAAAGAAACTAATGTGGATACTTGAGTTCCATTTTTTTCTATAAACATCCCTGGCAGTTACTTTGTCAGAGGGGTTGCTGCTCTACACTGAAATCCCTGTTTATCTTTCTGTGGCAGGGCACCAGTTGTGCCTTGTGAGGTTAGATCTAAGACCATTTTTCCTTTTATTTTTATTCTTATGCTGGTACTGATGCTTGCCTTTTGCTCGGTTTTCCCTTATAGTTGGTGTTCTAACTCTTGAGCCAAGCCTCCACTTATAGTATTTTGCTTGTTATTGGGAGATCAATGATTTGAAGATTTATCTGCCTGAGCTGGCTTCATATCAAGATTCTCAGTGCTCAGTCTCTTGAGTAACTAGACTTATAGGTATGAGCCATCCAACATACAGTGGAAACACAGCTAGTTTTCCATTTTCTTTTAGTTCCTTGTGATAGCAATTCTTTTTTTAATATATATTTTATTGTAAAGATACTGTACAAAGGGGTTACAGTTACATTAGTGAGGTCATGAGTATATATCCTATTGAGCATTGTTACCCCCTCCTTTGATTTTCCCCTACCATCCCTTCCCTCCCCACCTCCCCAATTTCTCCCTTCCCTCCTCCCCCAAAGCTGATTGTTTTCAACATAATATCTTACACATCTCATCTGTATCCTTATTTCAGCATTTTGTTATTTGCCTTCCCCTCCCCAAATTAGAAAAATGTATATACAAGATGCAGGGCACCAGAATCAAATACAATGAAAACATGGGAGAAGAAAACACAAAAGAAACAAAAAAAAAAAAAACACGGTACATTAAAAACAACAGCAAGAAAGATAAAACCTCTTGTGTCCCTATCTTGTGGTTGATTTCACTTAGCATCATATTATATGGTCATATGTACATATTTTTTTTATCTTTTCTGCTTGTCCTAGACATATATTAGCTATTGCAAATAAGGGAAACTATGGGACCTATGTTTCTTTGCATCTGGCTTACTTCACTTAATATATATATTTTCCAATTCTTTCCATTTCCTGACAAATGGGGTGGTGTCATTCTTTCTGATGGAGGCATAGAATTCCATTTTGTGTGTGTGTGTGTGTGTGTGTGTGTGTGTGTGTGTGTGTGTGTGTGTGTGTGTGTGTGTGTGTGTAACACATTTTCTTGATCCATTCATCTACGGAGGGGCATCTGGGTTGGTTCCATACCTTAGCTATCGTGAGTAATGCTGCAGTAAACATAGTTGTGATGGTAGATTTAGTATGGCCTTGTTTGTGATCGTTTGGGTAAATGCCCAAAAGTGGGATTGCTGGGTCATAGGGGAGCTCTATGTGGAGTCTTTTGAGGAACCTCCATAATGCTTTCCAAAGTGGTTGAACAAGTTTACATTCCCACTAAAATGCAGTAGGGTTCCCATCTGTCCACATCCCCTCCAGCATCTATTGTTATTACATTTCTTCATTATAGGCATTCAAACTGGGGTAAGGTAGAATCTCAATGTTGTCTTGATTTGAATTCCTTTTGTGGCTAGAGAAGTTGAGCATTTCTTCATGTGTCTATTGGCCATTCTTATTTCTTCTTCAGAGAAATCTTTCTTTAAGTCTTTAGCCCACTTATTAATCAGGTGGTTGTTTTTGTGAGGATTTTTTGTTGGGGAATTTATTTTTTGAGTTCGAAGTATATTTTAGATATGAGACCGTTGTCCGTTGAATGACTAGTGAAGATCTCCCAAATGTGGGTTTTCTATTGATCTTACTAGCTATGTCCTTTGCCATGCAGAAGCTCTGCAATTTCATGCAATCCCATTTCTCCAACCTTTCTTTGATTTGTAGTTTCTGGGTCTTTATTAAGAAAATTTTGGCCTGTGCTGAGGAGCTCTATAGTTTCTCCTATTCCTTCCTGTAATGTTTTCAAGGTGTCTGCTTTGACTGTGAGGTGTTTGATCCATTTGGAGTTGATTCTGGTATAGGGTGATATATAAGGTTCTAGCTTTAGTTTTCTATAGGCATTTAACCAATTTTCCAGCACCATTTACTGAAGAGGCTGTCTTTCTTCCATTCTATTTTTTTACCTCCCTTGTTGAACATTAGGTGGCTATAGGTCTGTGGGTTCTTTTCTGGATGTTCAGTTCTATTCCATTGGTCCTCAGGTCAGTTTTTGTGCCAGTACCAAGCTGTTTTGAGTGCTATGGCTTTGTAATAGAGTTTGAAATTTGGTATTTATACTCTTCCAGCACTGTTGTTTCTGCTTTTGCTATTCGGGGTCTTTTATTGTTCCATATGAATTTTTCGGTTGCTTCTTCTATTTCATTGAAGAATGAGGTTGGGATATTGATAGGTATTGTAGTCATTTGTAGATAGCATTTGGCAGTATTTCCATTTTCATGATGTTAATCCTCCCTATCCAGGAGCATGGGAGTTTTTCCACTTCCTTAGTTCTGCTTTAATTTCCCTTTTCAGGTTTTTAAAGTTTTCTTCATAGAGGTCCTTCACTTCTTTAGTTAACTCCTAGGTATTTTATTTTTTGTGGGGCTATTACAAAGGGGGTTGCTCTCCCGATTTCAGCCATGCTCTTCTCGTTATTAGCATTCAGAAAAGCCATTGGTTTTTAAGGGTTAATTTTATACCCTGCTACTTTGCCAAAGTTTCAGATCAGCTCAAGTAACTTGGGAGTGGAATCCATGGGTTACTTTAAATACAAGATCATGTCATCTGCAAAGAGGGAGAGTTTTACTTCATCGTTCCCTATTTGGATCCCCTTTATGTTTGCATCTTGTCTTATTGCTCTTGCTAGGCATTCTAATACTAAATTGAAGAGAAGTGGAGACAGTGGGCATCCTTGTCTCATTCTTGATTTTAGAGAAAATGGCTTTAGCTTTTCACCATTAAGTATAACACTAGCTGTAAGTTTATCATACACAGCCTTTATAATATTGAGGAATGTTCCATGGATTCCTAGTTTTTCCACAGTTCTCATTATAAAGGGGTGTTGGATCTTGTCAAATGCTTTTTCTGCATCTATTGAGATAATCATGTGGTTCTTATCCTTGCTCTTGTTGATGTGATAAATTATATTGATTGATTTGCATATATTGAACCAGCTTTGCATCCTGAAATGAATCCTGTTTTATCATGATATATGATTTTTGTGATGAGCTGTTGAAGTCGATTGGCCAAAATTTTGTTGAGAAGTTTTGCATCAAAGCTCATCAAAGAAATGGGTATATAGTTCTCTTTCTTTGATGAGTCCCTGTCTGGTTTTGAGATGAGGCTTATTATGGCTTCACAGAGTTTGGTAGTGCACTTTCACTTTCAACTTCATTGAAGAGTTGGAGGAGTATTGGTGTGAGTTCTGCTTTGAAGGCCTTGTAGAATTCAGCTGTATATCCATCCAGTCCTGGGCTTTTCTTGGATGGGAGGTCTCTTATTGCTATTTCTATTTTGATGCTTCATATGGGTATGTGAAGTTGATTTAAGTCATCTTGGCTTAGTTTCAGCATGTCGGTATTTGCTAGAAATTCGCCCATTTCTTCCAGATTCTCAAACTTATTAGCATAAAAATTTGAGAAGTATTTCCTTATAATGTTCTGAATCTTGTTTGTTTCTGTGGTGATGTTACCATTCTCATCTCTGAGTTTGTTCATTTGGGTGTGTTCTCTTCTTTTTCTGGTAAGATTTGCTGGTCTGTCAATTTTGTTAATTTTTCGAAGAACCAACTCTTTGTTTTGTTGATTCTTTCTATAGTTGCTTTGGTCTAATTCATTTATTTCTGATTTAATTTTAGTTATTTGTTTCCATCTACTGGATTGGGGTTTAGCTTGTTGCTCTTTTTCAAGGATTCTCAGGTGCCTCATTAAATTGTTGGTTTCAGATCTTTAATTTGTTAATGTAGGAACTCAGAGCTATAAACTTGCCTCTGAGTATTGCCTTTGTTGTGTCCCAGAGAAGCTGGTAGTTTGTGTGTTCATTTTTTGTTAAATATCATGAACATTTGAATTTCCTTTCTAAACTCTTCCATGACCCACTGGTGGTTCAACAGTGTGTTGTTCAGCCTCCATGTATTACAGGATTTCCTTTGGTGGCTTTTGGTGTTGATTCTAATTTTATTCCCCTGCCGTCTGAGAGAATGCAGGGCATAATTTCAATGTTTCTGAATTTGTACAAATTTGCTTTGTGACTTAAAATGTGGTCTATTTTGGAGAATGTCCCATGTGCTGCTGAAAAATGTGTATTCTGATGCTGCTGGGTGAAATATTTGGTAGATGTCTGTTAAGTCTAATTGATCTATGCAGTTGTTTAGATCCAAGGTTTCTCTGTTGAGTTTTTGCTGGGTTGATCTATCTAGCAAGGGTAGTTGTGTGTTAAAGTCCCCAACAATTAATGTCTTTGAATCAATGTGAGATTTGAGGGAAAATAGTGTTTCTTGGATAAATTTGGATGCTCTGTTATTTGATGAACAGATATTTAGAATTGTAATATCCTCCTGAAGGAGAGATACTTTAATTGTATGTAATGATCATCTTTATCTCTTCTTGCTAATTTTAATTTGAAATCTATTTTATCTGATATTAGGGTTGCAACTTCCGCCTGTTTATGGGGGCTGTTTGCTTGGTAGATTTTATTCCATCCTTTCACTTTCAGAATGTTTGTTTTTGTGATCAAGGTGTGTCTCTTGAAGGCAGCAGATAGAAGAATCTTGCCTTTTGATCCAACTAGGCAATCTATGTCACTTAATTGGAGAGTTAAGTCCATTAATATTAAGAGTTAGGACTGAGAGGTGTTTGGTAGTTACTGCCATGTTAGCCACCTTCTTGGGGGTTGTGCCAACTGGATTCTTTCTATGATTTTGTATTCTCTGGGGACTGTTTCTTGGTTTTTATCATGCTCTTGCTGGTTTCCTATGTGTAAGACATTTTCAGTATCTTTTGTAGGGCTGGTTTGGTGGAGATATATTGTTCCAATTTTTCTTTGTTGTGGAAAGTTTGTATTTGACCTTCCGTTATGAAGGAGAGATTTGCTGGGTACAGTATTCTTGGTTGATAGTTGTTTATCTTTCGGGTGTCAGATACATCATTCCAGGGTCTTCTTGCTTTCATGGTCTCTGCTGAGAAATTTGAAGTTATTCTGATTGATTTCCCTGTATAGATGATTGATCTTTTCTCCCTGGCAGCTTTAAGGATCCTTTCCTTGGTCCACATTGATCCTGTGCAGATTACAATGTAATGGTGGGATGTCCTGTTCTGGTCTGGTCTATTTGGGTTTCTAAAAGCTTGTATCTGAATGGACCTATCATTTTGCATGTTTGGGAAATTATCTGGTAGGTTCCTGTGAAATAAATTTCTGAGTCCTTTCATTTCTGTCTCTAGGCCCTCCTCTACACCCATTAGCCTTAAATTAGCCATTCTGATGGTATCTTTTAAATGTTGAATAGATCTAAAATATTTCTTGGATTTGTCTTAATACTTGTCTATTCTTTCTCTATAATGTCTAGGCTGTCTTCAATCCCAGAGATTAGATCTTCTGCATGATCTATCCTACTGTCAAGACTTTCTTTCTTTTTTTTTTTTTTTTTTTTGGTCCAGTCGTGGGGCCTGAACTCTGGGCCTGGGTGCTGTCCTTCAGTTCTTCAGCTTAAGGCTAGCGTTCTACCACTTGAGCCACAGCACCACTTCCGGCTTTTTTCTTTTTGCTTATGTGGTGCTGAGGAATTGAACCCAGGGCCTCATGCATGCAAGGCAAGTGCTCTACCACTGAGCCACCTTCCAAACCCTACTGTCAAGACTTTCTACTTTGTTTTTTATTTCCTTTCCTTTTAATTGGTCAGATCTTATGGCTTTAAATTCTTTGTTGGGGCTTTGTTTTAGATCTTGTATAGACTTCTTTACCTCCTTAATTTGGTTTTCAGTGTTCATTCTCAGATCCTTTGGTTGATTGGTTATAGTTTCATTGGATTCCCTTTCCTTCTCTTGGGCTTCATTCAACATTCCCTTTGTGGCCTTCATAGATTTCTCCAACTTTCTATTTGTAGATTCCATGAATGCCTCTAATAATCTTTGTTTATTCTCATCCTGCTCATGCAATTCCTCTATTAATCTTTGATTAGCCTCCTCACACTTGCAAAATTCCTGTATTAATCTTTGTTTAGCCTCATCACATTCACACATTTCCCTATCTTGCTCACACAGAGCCCTTTGCAGGCTTTCAATATTTTCATTCAGCATGTTTACCAGTAGTGTTGGTAGAGAATTTGGGGAACTCTCCTCTGGATTATTCATTAACTGCTCTGTTGCTTGATTATCATGAGTGGGAGTTGAGATACCTGGACTTGCCATTTTTCTTGTGTTTCTCTGGCTTTTTTTGCCCATTTGGGTATGAAAGAAAAACCAATTCCTCACTAGAACACTATTTTAAGGCAAGTATCAATTAGAGCTCTGTAGTTGCACAGATTGTTTGACTTCGTCAAAATAAGTACATGTGCAATCTAGTTCAACAGATACAATCTAGTTCAACAACAAGCAACTAGGGATTAATGGGCAAATAAAATTAAAGAAGGAGTCAGCAGACCAGAAATTAATAGGTTTAGGGAGAATTGTGAGGAGAAAATAAGATTAGAGGAATGTGGGTAGGGAAAGGGAGAGAGGGAATATAACCAAGACCTAAATTCAGAGATAGGAAAGGATAGAAGGAAAGGAAAAGAGGGATAAAGAAAAAGAAAAAATGAAAAACAAAAAATTTAAAAACAAAACACTTAAAAAATTTATAAGTATAAGGAAATAATACTAGAATTAAGGGAGTTAAGGCTGAGAGTTTATGAACTGAGTAATCAATATCTGAATTAAGTATGAACACAATGAAGGATAAGGTCTAATAATCGAAGCCAGGTATATATCTGGGATGAACAGAACAGCAATTAAGAGCAACAAGAAAACAAAAATGACAAAAGGAAAAGAGGAAAAAGAATAAAGAAACCTAAAATAAAAATGATGAAAAAATAGAAAACAATTTAAAAAATTTTTTTAAATTATGTAGAAAAAGATTTCTTTGATTTGGGGGGGGGGGGGAATCTGTGTCTCCCCTGTGTCCATAACCTGTCTCTTGGTGAAGTCCTGGTTTGCTTGTGTTGTTTGGTTTGCCTGTGGCTTGATTGGTTTTTTAAATCTGTTTGTTTGAGTAAGCAGAACAAAGCTCTGCCTTACCAGGGACTTTATTACCCTCCTCTCAGGCTAATTCAGTGGGAGGGTGATCTGCTTTGATTATGCCAAAAGAGAGAGATGGCTGTTTCCTCTACCTCCAAGTTGCTGTCATGGGGTTAGGTCATGGGTAGGGTTGAGACCTGTCAGTAATCAGTAGCTTTTCCCTGAGAGGCTATCTCCTGAGACATATACACACACATACACACACACACACACACACACACACACACACACACACACACACAGCCCAGCCTGGAGCCATTCTCAGGATTTATGTTTACTGAATTTCCAATTGTTTTTCTTTTACCCTCCTTCAGCTGGATCTACTGCTTGTGCTGCAGTGGGGCAAGACAGCCTCTGGCTCTGTTTACCCAGTGAAGAAAGTCACTCCTCCATGGGTGGAGCTTTCTCTGCCTGGGAAGGGCAACTTTCCCCTGGGGTGAAGCTGAGCCCCACAGATCAGGTTCCATTGACCTGTGGAATGGCTCCTATTGTCTTCTTCCCAGCCTGAGTTGTAGGCTAGGTACTCAGGTCCAGTCTCTGTCAGTATCAAAGATGGAGTTTTTCTCCAGTGGTGTGGGAGGGACTATCTTCCCATGGTTGCTCCTAGAAAAGGAGTGAGGATTCTTTTTTTTTTTTTTTTAGCCTGTCGTGGGGCCTGAACTCTGGGCCTGAGCACTGTCCCTCAGCTCTTCAGCTCAAGGCTAGCGCTCTACCACTTGAACTACAGTGCCACTTCCGGCTTTTTTCTTTTTGCTTATGTGGTGCTGAGGAATCGAACCCAGGGCCTTGAGCATCAAGGCAAGCGCTCTACCACTGAACCACCTTCCCAGCTCCAGGAGTGAGGATTCTTATGGGATACTCACACCTTTCCCTTGGTTTTCAGGACATCCACAGCCTGTGACTGTCTGTGGTCAGCAGGATGAAGATTTGTGCTCCTTGTCAGTTCTTGCTGACAGCAGGTAGAATCTGCTCACACACCTCCTCTGGTGCCTTTGTCCCAGGTTCTCTCTGTGGATATGGTGCTGCAACAGCAGCTCCACGAACACCAGTAAGTGCTTGAATCTGTCTCATTAACCAAGCTGCCTGAATTTTTCCTCTTTGGCGAAACTCTCTATACTATGATGGCACACTTGGTGTGACTCTCTAGCCTTGGACTTTTCACTGGAACACTAAAACTACTTTCTACACAAGACCTTGTTTAGCCCCCAGGTTCTCCTTTGCCACCTTCCTCTGGACCTCTTTTTCCATTTTTTATAGCACAGATACATAGGCCCTGGTCAGAACATGGAGTTCTCCAAAGCTATTTCTACAATGATATGGACTTTGTTGGCAGCACTCCTTGATTTTATTCAGTAGAAGAGAAGTTGCAATTCTCCATTTGCACTATAATTCATTCAGACTTCAGAAAGATAAAATACAAGTACAACTCAGCTAGTCCCTCCCATGGAGAGTAGAGCATACCACTGCTCTGGGCCTTACCTATGAGTGTGAGTTGTATTTAGACTTCTGTAGTCAGAAGGACAGTGAAAGTCAAGACAACCAAGGAAGAAGGCCACAGGGATATTGTTGTAAGGTGAATCATCCCAGAAGCTACATTTTGAAGCTACATTTATTATACAATTAGCAGGCTGCAGGCAGCCAGCTGTTACAAAGGCCTGCAGCACACAAATTTACATAACACAGCCATGAAACATGGTAAATAGGAAAGAAATAATAAAAACAATACCAACAATCCAATACAGCTTCAATGGAGAACTGAATTGGGACGCCATGGAGATGAGCCAGGAGACAAGACACAGCAGACGATCATGGAAACAGACACACATGGTATGGCTTAATGGTGGCTGAGCTGGTCCAGGCTTAAATAGGGTTGGTTCAGTGGTCAGATCCATGGAAATTCCCAGTCCCAGGCACTGGAGTAACAAATTTAGTAACCTATCAGCCAAGTACCCACCCCTGCCTCCAGGGTTCTGAGCAAGGGTTGGGGGTGGGAGGGAAAGCTTGAAGACAAGATGCCAGACCCTAACATCCACTATGCAGCCAATATGGCACCAGCCAAACCTGACCTCCTCACTTCTGTACGTATCCACTGAATTTTATCTTGGGTCATCTCAGTGTATCTGGAGCCAATTCATGGGTTCCTCATCAGCTAAGCCACTTGCCTTCTCTCCCCTCTGCCAGGCATGTCTCACCGGCAGCATCACCCAAGAATAATACATGAGAATATCTTTTATTTTTATGTGAGTACTGGAGCTTAAAGCTCTCACAGGTTGTTTTTTTTTTTTTCTGCTCAAGGCTGGACCCTACCACTTGAGCCACACTTCTACTTTTGGTTTTTTGCTTGCTAATTGGAGATAAGAGTCATTTGGATTTGGATGTTTAGGCTGGTTTCAGACTTCCAGATCTGATCCTACCATCTCAGCCTCCTGAGTAGCTGGAATTACAGATATGAGTTACCCTACCTGGTTGGAGAATCTTACTTTAAAATAAAATTTAAGTGAAGAAGTTAATTAGGAATTACATTTCTAAAAGAAAACCAATGAATGTTAATGACCTTATTCTGGGCAATGGGGTGTTACAATGCAAACTAAGACAAATTATAGAAGTGCAGTAATTTGAAAAATATCAGTATCACACTAGAATAGAAAAATCTAGAAATGAACAGATGGAATTAATACAATGAACAGATCGAATTAATACAAGAGTGACAGATAGATGATAAGAGAGATTCAATAGATGATAAGATGATAATTGGAAACAATAAAATATGGGTAAGATCCTCAAATTGTCCCTGGGATATAGACTTAAGAAGGTAATTTTCTGCCTTAAATGGGCTACCTAGAAATTCAGGAAAACTAGTTTATAAGGTAATAGTGTGGAAGTGTGCATGTGTGTATTTTGTGAGTGTGTGTGAGAGAGAGTATATGTTTGTAAAACTTTTCCAAAGAGAAAACTGAAGTTGGAAACTTCAGAAAAGGAAAGAAACCCACTTAACATTTAAAAAATTATAAAAAACCTTTTGGGGAAACACATCAGACAATAGATTCATATTCTCTAATGAGGCTGGTGATTTTTTAAAAACGCTTTTTATCTGTAGAATCAGGATAAAGAATATCAACCAAAAATTAAAATAAGAAATATGACTGGAGCACTTATAGAGCATTTATGCTTTGGTGTTATTGAAGAATTAGCTACAGCACATCACTCATCAGTTGGTGCTGGTGAGAGGAGGGGGTGTCATATACAGCGTGCTTAGAAGCAGTACTGGCCATATCTCTTCAGGGGACATTTGAAAATGTTCCACGCACCTGTACAAGTGGCATATGTTTCAACTTAGCAATTTCACTTTTAAGATTTGTCAAGCAAATAATTACACAATTGAGCAAATATGCTTACATAAGGAAGTTAAACATGTAGTATTTAATTGAGAAAACACAAATAACTTAATGCCTGTCAAGGGGAAATTTGACAAATTGTTTTACACAAATGCAGTCTGCCTCCATATCTGTGAGTTTCACATCTCTGGATTCAAACAACTGCAGATTGAAACTATGTTTTTGACCATTTCATCTGTATACAACATGCATACCTTTTTTCTTGTTGTTTCCTAAACATAACAGCTATTTATAGAGCATTCATATCGTGTTAGGTGTTGTAGGTAATTGACAGGTGATTTATAAGGGATGGTGTATACAGGTGAAATGCAAATCCTATGCTATCATGTAAGAGACTCAGTTATTAAGAGATTTTGATGGGGAGGTATCCTAGAACCACACTCTTATGAATACAGTGAAATGAATGTATGCTAAATAGTCATCCATTAGAAAGAATAATATTACATCATTTGCAAATAAATGTATGGATCTAGAAAACATTATGTTCAGTGAAGTAAGTCAGACCCAGAAAGACAAAAGATACACATTTTCTCTCGTATTTGGAAGCTAGAACTAATTTATCAATGTACAAGGAAACAGAGATGAGGCTGTATGCAAGTGCACACAAATGTATTAACCAAAGTATGGTTTGCAGGGGAGAATTGAAATGACATAAATTTGTCTTTGTGAAGGCAAGGTGGGGCACAGAAATGGTGAAACAAAGAGTTAACAAATGCAACAATGATATTCACTTGAAACTGTTGAAAATTAACTATACAACTTGTGGGTGGGGATAGAAAGGAAGTGGTGACCTTGTCCAAAAAGAAATGTACTCATTACCTGACTTATGTATCTGTAACCCCTCTGTACATCACCTTTATGATAATAATAAATAATTTTTAAAAGCCTAACAGTTCAACAAAATTAACACCAGGAAATAGTCACTTGAAAGGTATTGGGAGGAGGTCAAGAGGAGAGGGTGGAAGAATGAAGAGAGGAAGGGGAAGAGAATGCAGCCATAATATTCAATGCATATTCTATGAAACTAAAAATTGATGGGTAGGGTTGGGTTAGGAGGAATGGGGGAGAATGATGAAAGGGATGATGTCTATCAAGACACAGTGCACTTATAAACTGATTTGTTGAATGGTAATTCTTTTGTATAACTACTTAAATATAACACAAATATAATTTTAAAATAGAATTTGTGCTTTAAAAAGATAATAAAGCTCAATATTTATTATCATAGAAAATGGTACAGGAAACAGTGAATGTTAAAGAAGATATTACTATAGCATGCATTTAATATTTATATTTCATTTGTATATACATAGAACAATGCATAGAGGTATAAAATACAGAATTAATAATTATCAGGTGTAGGACATATGTAATTGTGTTTTATGCCATTACTAGAGTAAGTGTGTATTTCCTTAAAATTGGAAGATTTGAAAAGGTATAAAAAGGCGATGTGATGAAAAGTCCTCAAATTCTTATATTCATATATTTATGGTTTTCTATTATTTATAAATATTTAAAATTTTATTTTAGTAGTTGTGCAGAGAGATTTCAACTCAGCATATCAGTTTTTGAATATAACGTATCTTGATCAAGTCACCATCCTTCCCTACTCCTCTCAGCCCCACACATCCCTTAAATCTTCCCAGTTTCATGTTCACATATAGACATTAAATATATTGACTGCATTTGCCCACCCTTCCTCTCTTTCTTCATTACACCTTCCCTTTAACCTCCCCTTTGGCATCACAATTTCCAGATTCATGGTATTCTTTTTGTTAAACTGTAAGTTGTTCAAGGGAGTTACAACATTGAAACCCTTTCCTGCATATACCATGCTTTAGTTGATATGTTTGTGCATATATGTGTATAACATGTCCATGTTTATGTACATGCAAGTATAGATCATGTGCACATATATAATATATATATCAAATATGTAAATATGTTTATATATGTTTGTAATTTAGAATTAACTTTTCTCATTAGTATGAGAGAAAACATGCATCCTTTGTCTCTGTGAGCTTGGCTTATTTTATTTAACATGTGTTTATATTTCCATTATCTTGAAATAGTTATACAAGAATGACTACACAACCAATCAGTTTGGGAATACAGTTCATCTTGTTTGATGTCATCCCTTTCATAATTCTCCAGGACCATCCATTTCCCTATAAGTGACATACCATCTTTCCTGGTGTATGAGTATATCAATAAAGAAGCACACACACACATACACATACACACACACACACACACACACACACACACACACACACACACACACACACACACACACACACACACACACACCATAAATACTAAAAAAAATTTGCCCTTCCTGAAGAACTGATTTCTTAGTCTGATACATAAGCCCCACTCCTCAGCCATTTCTAAAATTTGAATGTTTATAACATATAGAGGAATACAATTATATGAAGTGCTTCTCTTTCCCTTTGCCTGCCAGGATGCTCAAAGCTGATTAAGTAAGTATATTAGCTTAGAGATTTGGACAAAGTTAAGCTGAGGTTTAATATTCAAAAATGCTATTTTAAAACACTTTTGAGTCATTCAGCTACAAACCACCTCGGTTTGTGGATCTACTCCCCCCCCACCCCCATGTGGTTTTACATTTTTCCACATCTACTTTAGGATTGTTTTTCAGTATCAAGATCTGCCTTAGAGCCTTAAGATGATTGAAAATATACAGATGAAATGTTTTAATTAAAATATTTATTTTTAAATATTAAAAATATTTTTTACAAAAAAAAAATTCCCTCTCCTCCTCTATGTCCAGATGGCCATTGTGGAGAGAGAAGGCAATTGCCCCATAAGAACAAACTAAACCCATACTCTAAAGAATATATGATTGCTCCATTTGGCCCAAAGTAGGCTTAATTATTTTTAAAATCTGGAAGCACAGAGTTTAGCCTTAGAACCAAATTATAAAAATATGACTATCTTCCCAGTTGTACTGAAGTTTGTACTTGGGGTCTATGCTTGTTAGACCAATTCTCTACCACTGGAGTCAGCACTTCTTTAGTAGCTAGGATTACAGGCGTGAGCCACCTGCACCTGGCTGGAGTCAGCACTTCTAAGGAGATACAGTTGAATGTAAGTATATATTTCTCTTCAGATATATGTTTTTAGATGGATGTTTTAAAACATCCATTTCAAAAATAGTATTTCTGGGTTGGAGGCATAGCTCAGGTGGTAAGCAGCTAAGGAGTGAAAGGAAAAGACACATTCCTAGTCTTGGATTAAAAAATGGCATTTCTACCTTCATTCCTTCCTTTCTGTTTCTTTTTTCTTTCTCTTTTTGCCTTCCTTCCTTCCTCTTTCCGTTCCTTCGGTCCTTTTTACTTCCTTCCTTTCTTTTTATCACACTGTGGAATGGGTTCCAGAATCAGCTTGCGCCAGGTCCAGGATCTGCTTCTGCTTACCACGCCAGCTACCTCACTAATTGGAGCTACGACCACCTGAGAATGAGAAAATAGTGACCTAATTATAAAAAAATAAGAATAAGAATGTTATAATTATAAGCCAAGCACCAGTGGCTCATGCCTGTGACCCTAGCTACTCAGGAGGCTGAGATCTGAGGATTGCAGTTTGAAGCAAGCCAGAGCAGGAAAGTCCCTGTGAGAGTCTTATCTCTAATAAACTACTCATAAAAGCCAGAAGTAACACTGTGGCTCAAGTGGTCAAGCACTAGCCTTGAGCACAAAAAGACTCAGGGACAGTGCCCAGGCCCTGAAATCAAGAGGAAAAGTACTCATTACCTTACTCATATAACTGTAACCCCTCTGTACAGTATCTTTATAATAAAAATGTATATTTTAAAAGAATGATATAATTAAATATAACCATAGTGGCCTGTCTTATTCCTAAGATAATGTATGATAAGTGATGTCCTTTTCTTTAGATACATGTTAGTTATATCCATAGAGAATATCCAGGACACAGTAATGCTCCTTGTGTTCCAGGAGCCCTCAGGCTCTTCACACAACAGTTAAATCAAGAATCAAGTAGAATCAATGCGCAAAAAAGCCATTCAATAAGGTGTGTGGTGTGTGTGTTCAAGAGGGATCAGCTTTGACATTCCATAAACTCCTAACTCAAGCAAGTACAAAATATATTAGTCAATGTGGTATATTGAGTTCTTTTAACTATAATTTATTTTTAAAATTAAAACATTATCCAGGCACAAGCCCTCATACCTATAATGCTAGCTACTCAAGAGGCTGAGATCTGGGGATCAAGATGTGAGGTCAGCCCCTAGCAGGAAAGTCTATGGGACAATTACTTCTAAGTAACCAGCAAAATGTCAGAAGTGGAGGTGTGGCTCAATAGCCTTAAGCAAAAAAACCTAAGGGAGGCACTGCATTCAAGCTCCAGTATGAGGACAAAATTAGTTAATAACTAATTAGCTAATTAGTTAAATAACATTAAAATTTTTCCAACATAGGTGAGCTTCTACATATACATATACATAAATATAAGAAACTATATATACATATATGTATATGTATCTTTAAAAATCTTTATCATAAAAACTTGTTTTCCCAAATTAATATTCTTTCTGAAAATGGTAACCCATGAATCATGTTAGCTTTGTGGAAGCAATTGCTAACCTTAGGGCATGGGTGTTTAGAAGGTGCCAAATTAGGTTTTGTATGCCTGCATAAAATGTAAATATATGGGCTGAGTATTGTGGTCTTTATTGCTTCTTTTTTCTTAATTTTTTGTTTGCATGTCATAGAAATTCTTCATGTACTTATACATTCTACCTAAATGGTCTTCAGAAACAATACTATGTTTTACTTCATGTGCTTGCATTTTATTTCCAGTATGCTTGGTTTGAAATATATGCAAGATTATGGTTGCCAAAGCAATTCCCATTTCACCGTCCATGACCATAGGTTTCCCACACCCCGGAGAAGTTTGGCATGAAAGATTCACTTCTATCTTTCCATCTTACTGGACAGCAGGGAAGCAAGCCAGCTTCCTCCCTCCAGCCCAGGCACTGCTGCTTACCCTGGTTGGGTTTCCAGGGCAAACACCACTGGGTCTAGTTTGTAAACTGTAAATGGAAACTACTTACTTGACTTCCTTACATTCACACTTTGGATCTAAAGCCCTGAAACATGCTGGCTGTACATCTATGTTCCCAGTACTGGGAGACTTTTTTGTTTTTGTTTTTAGTTGTTTTATTGTTGTTGTTGTTTGTTTTACTGTGTTATCTGTGGGCAGAGCCACAGACTGGATAAGCACCTTGTGGGGACAGGCAGGAAGAGGCAACTGAGAAGAGGAGGGAAGGGAAGAGGCCCTGCCAAGGGTGTGGTGACACAGATTGTGGGGTGCAAGTAGGGGAGAAGGGATCTGCACAGTAGAAGGAAGGTCAAAGTCACACAGACTCGGCCTAATCACTGCTGTCCACTCTGGAGTGCCAGGCCCAGTCACTGATCTCTTCAGGGAATTGCTGAGCTTCCAGGTAGGGCTAGGGTGGGTGAGACTTGTGCTGGACAAAGCTGAAATCAAAGAGAAACCAAATCAAATAGACTGGGGTGGGGTGGGAGGTGTCAGAATAGTATATTGCCTGTTTCCTGCTAGAAAGGATGACTGGCTGTGACAGGTCAGCCATCCCAAAGTGTATTAGGTAAAGTGTAATGTTCTTTCAGTATTTGTGATAGGTGTGAATATTCCAGTACCCCTATGAAGGCCCAAATCTGCTGGTGCTCAAGTTCCTTATATAAACAGGCCTAGCATTTACATATAACTATGTATAGCCTCTTATTTACTGATAACAAGATGTTATAATACCTCATACAGTGAAAATGCTATGTAGATAGTTGTCATACTGTACTGTTTAGGTAATAATGGCAAGAACAAGAAGCCAGTGTATGTTCAATGTTTCTCAAATGGTTTGTTGTTGGGTTTTTTTTCTTTGCTGGTTGGTGCTTTGGCTTGAACTCAGGGAGTTGTACTCTTGCTTGGCTTTTTTTGCTCAAGGCAGGCACTCAACACTGAGACATACCCCTACTTCCAGTGTTCTGCTGGTTGATTGGCGATAAGAGTCCCTTGCACTTGTCTAACTAGCTAGTTTTCAACCATGATTCTTGGATCGCCTCCTCTCAAATAGCTAAGATTGCAGGCTTGGGCCACAAGTGCCCTTCGGTTTCCAAGATCTTTTTGATACACATTGATTTATGTTGTCTGTACTGTCAGGAAAGCTCCATGAAAAGCTCCCTAAAAAGATACTATGTTTCAAGATCAATGTTCTGAGATGATCCAAGACTGCTTGAGTTCACAGATGCCTAACTCAGTATCTAAAGTTATATTATACAAACTGTGGTGACACCAGACTTCTTACATGCTCTCAGAACCAAAGCTCCTTTCAAAACACATCTTTGTACAGCCCCCCCAACACACACACATACACATTTCTTCCTTAGCTCTGGTGGTGCTGATACCTTGGTAAGAAACTCAGCTTTCAAAGCATGACATCCGTCTTAACAGAGTTTCTCTAGGCCACATGGGCAGCTATGGAAGAATGTTCACCAGCTCTACAGCCCACAATCATCTGGATCCTTCTGGGAGTAGCTTCATGACTGCCAAAGCAAATCCAGGTCTCCTGAGCAAGTTGGGTCCCACAAAACTTGTGTCAACACCAATGGACATTCAGCACACAGATGAGGGAAGATGCAGGGAGCCACAGCTGTAGCTGTGTGCAATGCAGCCAGCACTATGCAACATTGTGCTGGTCACAGTGCAGGTCTCTTTCTTCTTTTCCTTCTACACTGACAACCAAATAGACAATCCTTTTGAAAAAATAGGAGTGAAGCCAGGCACTTGTGACTCATACTTGTAATCCTAGCTACTCAGGAGGCTAAGATCTGAGGATCAAGGTTCAAACAATTAGAAAGTCCATGAAATTCATGTCTCCAATTAACCAGCAAAAAACCACAAGTAGAGCTGTGGCTCAAGCACCACCCTTGAGCCAAAGTGATAAGGGTCAGCGCCTAGACCTTGAATTCAAGCCCTGGTGCCCCTCCCCTCAAATGCAATTGAAAAATTAATCACATAAGATATAATATAGAATTTAAGCATGGATAAAATGCTTTGGCATTAAAAATACATCTGAACTCACATCTGGAATATCCTGGACTATGTGTGTTTGTGTCTCTGTATATGAATGTATATATATTTATATATTGTTAATTGTACTTAAGATTACAGATTGCTTTGGTTGTATTTGTCCTTTAGGAAAAGACTTATCTCCCCTAATCTGTTCATTAAACTAGGGTCAGAAATATACATTTATAGGTCATTGGCTTTCTTGGTTTTTGCATCTAAAAGAATATGTCTCAACTGCCTTCTAGTAAAGGTCACAGTAGCATTAATATGCTTCTAAAACAAGAGGACCAAAGTCTCAGCTTTCAACATAAGTTAAAACATGGTGATGCAAATTGCAAAAAGTCAGTGGCCTGTATCTCTCCAAGGATTATTGAATCATGAATTTGCCAGTAGAAAAATACAAGGACTTCTCTCAAATAAGCCACACACTCCAGCAACTGAAGCACCCAGGCAGAAGAAGAACTCCTGAGTTTACAAAGAGCACCTCCAAGAAAGACAAGGAGATGTGTATGAAGTGTTCTTGTGCCCCTGAAGACTTTGACATGATGGAGGCCCATTTGAAATGAGGTATTCTTTGAAGGAGGAGTGAAGGGAGGCAGGGGAAAGGATGGGATCCAGCATGGCTGGCACAAATGGTTTGAGATAGTAGGGTAGGCATATGTACCAGTTCTGAGAGGCCAGCTTCTTTCTCTCCAGGTCTCAGAGATCATCTTTTTTTTTTTTTTTTTAATTGTATTTTATTTTATTTGAGAACATACTGTACAGAGGGGCAACAATTACATGGGCAGGATAATGCATACATTTCTTACCAAGCATTGCAGCCTCCTCCTTTGTTTACCCTTCACTTCCCTTCCCCGTCTCCCCCCTCCCCCCACCCAATTTTACCCCCCTCCCCCCACCCAATTATAACCCCCTCCCCCCCCACACCGAAATTGTAAAGCTGGTTTTGACATGACATTTTGTACTTCTCATTGTTGCAACAGGTCCACCTGAATCCTTAAACGACTTGTTTGTCCCCATCTCCTCCACATGTTATACTAACATCAAATATAGTGAAAGCGGGGGTTACACTGTGGGGGAGGGACATACAAAGCAACAAAGAAATAATCTTATAAATGCATTAGAAACACATGCATGAAAGAAACGAAAACATTAAAATACATATTTAAGGTTTCATTTTCCTAACATCACATTATCTGGCCTTTTCCGCTTGACTCATACCTATACTAGATATTGCAAATAAGGGAAACCATGGGACCTATGCTTCTTTGGGCCTGGCTTACTTCACTTAATATAATTTTTTCCAAACCTTTCCATTTCCTAACAAATGGGGAAATGTCATTCTTTCTGATGGAGGCATAGAATTCCATTGTGTATATATACCACATTTTCTTGATCCATTCATCTACTGAGGGGCATCTGGGTTGGTTCCATATCTTAGCTATGGTAAATAATGCTGCAATAAACATAGTTGTGCTGGTAGCTTTAGTGTGGTCTTGTTTGTAAACATTTGGGTAAATGCCCAAAAGTGGGATTGCTGGATCATAGGGGAGATCTATGTGAAGTCTTTTGAGGAACCTCCATACTGCTTTCCAAAGTGGTTGAACAAGTTTACATTCCCACCAACAATGAAGTAAGGTTCCTTTCAGTCCACATCCCCTCCAGCATCTGTTGTTATTAGAGTTCTTGATTTTTGCTGTTCTAACTGGAGTGAGGTGATATCTCAATGTTGTTTTGATTTGCATTTCTTTTATGGCTAGGGATGTTGAACATTTCTTCATGTGTCTATTGGCCATCCTTCTTTCTTCTTCAGAGAAGCTTCTCTTTAAGTCTTTCGCCCACTTATTTATTGGGCAGTTGTTTCTTTGAGGATTTGTTGTTGGGTGGTTTAATTTTTTGAGTTCCAAGTATATTTTAGATATGAGACCCTTGTCCGTTGTATGGCTAGTAAAGATCTTCTCCCAATCGGTGGGCTTTCTATTGATCTTGCCAGCTATGTCATTTGCCCTGCAGAAGCTCTGCAACCTTATGCAATCCCATTTGTCCAACCTTTCTTTGATTTGTTGTGCTTCCGGGTCTCTATTCAGAAAATTTCGACCTGAGCCAAGGAGACCTAGGGTTTCTCCTATTCCATCCTGTAATGTTTTCAGAGTGTCTGCTTTGAGTTCAAGGTCTTTGATCCATTTGGAGTTGATTCTGGTGCAGGGTGATATATAAGGATCTAGCTTTAGTTTTCTACATGTAGTTAACCAATTTTGCCAGCACCATTTACTGAAGAGGCTGTCTTTCTTCCATTCTATTGTTTTAGCTTCCTTATCGAAGATTAGATGGCTATAGGTCTGTAGGTTCATTTCTGGGTTTTCAATTCTATTCCATTGGTCCTGAGGTCTGTTCTTATGCCAATACCAAGCTGTTTTGATTACTATGGCTTTATAGTAGAGTTTGAAATTTGGTATTGATATTCCTCCAGCAGTGTTCTTTCCGTTGAGGAGCGTTTTTGCTATTCGGGGTCTTTTATTGTTCCATATGAATTTTTGGATTGCCTCCTCTATTTCCTTGAAGAATGAGGGTGGAATTTTGATAGGTATCGCGTTGAATTTGTAGATAGCCTTGGGAAGTATTGCCATTTTCACGATGTTAATCTTGCCAATCCAGGAGCATGGGAGGTTTTGCCATTTTTTAAGTTCTGTGTTGATTTCCTTTTTCAAGATTTTAAAGTTTTCATCATAGAGGTCCTTCACTTCTTTGGTTAAGTTAATTCCTAAGTATTTTATTTTTTGTGGGGCTATTACAAATGGAGTTGCTTTCCTAATTTCAGCCACACATTTCTCATTGTTGGCATATAGAAAAGCCATTGATTTTTGGGGGTTAATTTTATAACCTGCTACTTTGCCAAAGTTTTGAATCAGCTTGAGTAATTTGGGAGTGGAGTCTATGGGATTCTTTAAATACAAGATCATGTCATCTGCAAAGAGGGAAAGTTTTATTTCTTCTTTCCCTATTTGGATCCCCTTTATGTCTGCATCTTGCCTTATTGCTGTAGCTAGGCATTCTAATACTAGATTGAAGAGAAGTGGAGAGAGTGGGCATCCTTGTCTTGTTCCTGAGTTAAGAGGAAATGGCTTTAGTTTTTCACCATTGAGTATAATGCTGGCTGTAGGTTTGTCATATACAGCCTTTATTGTATTGAGGAATGTTCCATGGATTCCTAATTTTTCCAGAACCTTCATCATAAAGGGGTGTTGGATCTTGTCAAATGCTTTTTCTGCATCTATTGAGATAACCATGTGGTTCTTATTCTTGCTCCTGTTGATGTGATGAATAATATTAATTGATTTGCGTATATCAGAGATCATCTTGAGGAAAATAGGCCATGTGTGGTATGGATCAACATGTGTCTTGCTTCTTTTCTTCCCTATATACACAGACACACAGACACACACTCACACACACACACACACAAGCTTCACAACTCAAACATTAAACAGTTTGGGGGCAGGTGCTATTCTAACCACTGGTGTGGGACATCAGTCCTTGGATCCAAAGAAAATTGGAAATTGCCTCCCTTCTCAGATTAGAGTCATGGAGTTAGTGGAGGTGGAGGCTAGCAGGCCTTGCCACACAAGTGGTGAGGCCTATTCTCTCATAGTGGCCTGACAACCAAATCTTCATATTCACAACCAATCTCTTCTCTTTCTGGATCTCCCGCTCATGGTCTCCTGGAGCTCAGATGTAAGGTCTAGGCCCATGGAGGTGAGAATACCTGCTGTTTCTGCAAATCACACGATCTTCCACAGAACCTTCCCTTCTACTGAAGAGGTTGGCTTAGCCAAGGTGCTATTTGATTGACGGTGGTTTGATCACAGTTGTTTTGAAGTATTTCTGACTTGCCTATCAAGGTACCTGGAGTCTTGGCTTCTGAGAAGCCAAGCAGGGTGCTGTTCTTTAGACAGTTTCAGTCTGCTCAAATCACAGAGGTAACATTCCTTCCTTTCTATCAGGCCCAATAGAGAGGTAACAGGCCACCAGAAGTACCTCTCCTGAGCCAGGGCTCGAGTTCTCTTCCTATCCTACCCTACCCAAGGGGAGGCAGCAAGCTCTGAAGTAGAAGGGGCAAGAAAGGCAGGAAGACAGGCTATATTAAGAGGTAAGGGAGAAAGAAACTAACCATTCTGCCATAGAAGGATTCTAGAGACCCATCTTGGCTGAATCCATACCCCTGTAACCCCTTAACATGAGGCAAGATCACTTGGCTTTCTTTGGATTGAAGTTTCTCTGCAAATACTTTTTAGTTTACTAAATTTGTACATTGAGAAGACTTTCAAAGTTCACTTGAATATATCACCAAGGCAATGATCCATTCCCTCAGAACTTAGCCATCACTCACCAGGCCCCATCAAGCATGATAATAGATCTAGCCCAGGTCAGCAGGGCTAGACATCACGCCAATATTCAGTCTCACATTCCTGTTCCAGAAAATGCACAGCTTTTGTTGGAGCTAAAAAAGTAGACATGCACAACTCCTTGGCACTGTGGACACCTTCAATTAACGTTATCAATGGCTATTATTAGAAAATAATGATTGTCTCCAAAACACTCTGGCCCTCTACATGGCCTATTTCTACTATGCATGTCACTGAAAGCATTTCTCCACTTAGGACCCAGCATTAGAAACATGTCCTCCTAACCTCCAGCCCTGCTCAGCCCCTAGCAATCCTGAGGAGTTTGTGACATGATTACTCAGGCACCATTGCTCTTGGCTCCAGCATCAGAAAAGGATACCCTAATACAAGCATCTCATCCAGCCAATTCTACACCAAGATCACAAAAAATAAATAAACATGGGTGGATGGATAGATGAATGGGTACATGTATATGTGCCTGTATCTGCATCATCTATCTGCATCCATTCACACACACAAACAGAGACTTCTCTATAACCCTCCCACCAGAATCACAAATCAAATTTGACCTCAAAAATGTCTTAAAGTGTGGTGTATACCTTCCCTCATGTTTTTTCAAACAATTCTGAGATCTTCTGGTACTGGGTACCCATAAGGAATGATAGGAGACAGCCTTGGACCACATTCTAAAGGTCCTTGAATTACAGGATCTTTGTGAACTGTAAATAAGGATTCAATGAAGATTGATATTTATGAGGATTTAACATGATTTTGACTCAAGTACAGAAAGCTTTGGATAGGAAAGAGGGTACACACAGATCATGCATCTGGGATGTGAACTTAACTACTGCACCAAGTTCTCATTCATGTATCTCATTCCTCCACCTGTTGCTATACCCTGATCTGCTCTTTTCCTGGTCTTACATCTTCCAGCATTGACTGTGCCTTGTACTGCATCATCTGAGCTGATTACCTTGAAAACAGCCCTGAATTCATTTATTCAGAATTTGAAAAGGTAATTTTTGTGAACATATATGTTATACATAAGCGTAATCTTTCATGCACACATGCAATGTGAATTGGTCATGTTCAGTCTTCCCTTATATGTCCTCCACCCACATCCTTTCCAACTTCCCAATCTATATTAAAGCCTATTCTACTTTCATATCAGTCCTGAATTCTTACCTCTTCTGTCTTTCCCTTTGCTCACCTCTATGCTATATCACATAACTCTCCAGCTTAGTGAGCATCTTTTCCCATTAAAAAAGTCCCTTCTTCAATTTTGCTATAGAATGGTTCTAATGCATGAATCTGCATGATTAACTGCTTTGTGAGAGGGTTTCAGTGGCTCCCATTTAGCTTTTCAGTCATTCCCATCCCCATAGTGGTCCCTACCTCTGTTTTCTCAGACATCTGTGCTATTCCAACTCGTCGTCTCATGAGAGGCTGCCAGTGCTCATTTCACATATTTTATAGGTTCTCTTGCCTTTACCTAAAATGTTTGTCTATCTTCATCCACCTCCTTACCAATGAATATGTGGGGGTAGTAAGCTATGCTTTATGAAGCTCCATTTTTACTGCTCTCTGTTACTCTATGCCTTTTTAATGTTTGCCCTATAGAACTGGAAACATTTCCCTATTTAGTAGGGAAAATGCCTGATATATATGGGGAACTCAACCTATGTTAGAAGCAAGAAATTGAAGTTCTCATATGTGAGAAATTAAAAGCAGTATCCACCCATGCCTTACCTGAGTTGGTGAGGATGAGGGGAAGATACAGAAAACTCATCACTTAACATCCTCTTATATGGTCCCCAAGATGGGAACACAAGTTTTTTTCTAGCTTGCTATTGTTTTTAACATATTTAAAATGTACTATGTGATTTTTTTTTGTTTCTCTTGTACATTCTTCCCCCACGGTATAACCCCTGTTTTCACTGTATTTGATGTCGGTGCCCAGCATTTACATAAATATTTTTCTAATTTCGGGAGGGAAAGGAAAAAGAAACAAAATGCTGAAATAAGGATACAAGTTGACCCATTGTAAAAATGAGTTGTACAAGACACTATGTTGAAAACAAACTTCACAACTTGGGGGGGTACTGCGGGGGTGGGGTGGGGGGAGAAGGAGTTGGGGAGGTGGGGAGGGAAGGGATGGTAGGGGAAAAACAAAGAAGGAGGTAACAATGCTCAATAAGAAATGTACTCATCACCTTACTCATGTAACTGTAACCCCTCTGTACAGCATTTTTACAATAAAAACATATATAAAAAAAGAAAACTCATTCACTTCAATTTTTACTACTTCAATAAGCACTAACCAAATGATACCTATGTCTTAGAAAAAAATGAACATTATATTCTTGGCTCAGATAAATGTGAACCCGTAGGATATAACATGACTAAAAAAGACATTTTGAAAAGATTTTGTATGGGATGAGAACCAATGACAGGTTGATTGTTTTGGAAGTAGGAGGTGTGCTGCCATCAACACCCCAGTGAGGTATCCATGCAAGCTTTCTGGCCCTGGCTGCTGCTGAGTATTATTATTAATAATAATTATATTAATAGTAATTACATTAATAATAATAATAATAATAATAATAATAATAATAATAATAATAATAGACCATTGCCAGTGGCTCATTCCTGTAAAACTAGCTACTCTGGAGGCTGAGATATAAGGATCTTGGTATGAAACCAGCCTGGGCAGATAAAACAGTGTGATTCTTATCACCAATTGACCAGCAAAAGCTGAAATTGGAGGCATGGCTTAGAGTGTCAGCTGTGAATGAGAAATGAGAGATGAAATCACAAGCCCCCCAAACAAATAATATTTCAGCAACACAGGAATTTCCTTTCTAGAATCTGACAGAGCAGAGCAAGGAGGAGAGAAGTTGATTCAAACACAATGTGTTTGGCCACCAATACTGTCCACCGATCATGAAATCTGATTTGCTTCGTGCCCCAGTGTGGGAGTCTATCCTGTCACTTGAAGGTCTCTTTCTCACATCCATGTCAGTAGTTGATCCAGGAAGAAGAACCTACCATGTTGTTCCATGTTGTCGTTTGTATCCTTTCCAGAGGTACTCGCTTTTTATTATTGAAACGTCTGTTCATTAGATAGGAACCTGGTGGTTTGATTTCGTGTCAGGCAAGGTTTCTTATGAACAGACAAGGCCATTTCTAAAAAAATAATTGCATCACTCCATGTGTGTTGCCTATTTAACCTTTCTTAAAAAAATAATTAAGTACTTTGTATAGATGGTCACCTTGTCAAATCATTTCAGCCAATTAATTAAGAGTGGGCACCAGTGGCTCATGCCTGTAATCCTAGCTACTCAAGAGGCAGAGATTTAAGGATTATGATTTGAAGCCATCATGGACATAAAAGTCTTTGAGACTCTTAACTCCAATTAACCTCTAAAAGGCCAGACGTAGAGGAGTAAATCAAGTGGTAAGCCATCAGCCTTGATTGAAAAATCTAAGGGACAGAACCCAGGTCCTAAATTCAAGTACCAGCACCAGCATGTGTACACACTCACACACACACACACACACACACACACACACACACACACACACACACACACACACACATGAACAAACACAAAGGTTTCAGAAGCTTACCATTATTTTGGCAAAAAATATGATGGCATATGTTTATTTTTTATAATGGCCTTAGAAAGCACCAGTAGCTTACAGGAAATTGTTGGAATAGAAATGTCACAGAAAAGATGACCTGAAATAGTCACCTTTAGCCAGCTACATGATCAGGTGGCATCATTGGGGCCCATATATCCTTTCTGTATTTTGAATTTATTGACTTCAAGATTTCTAAGTTCTCTGTCACCTCCATCTTGAGAATATTGTCAATAATATACACACATTGTTGTCCACATTGGAAAGCTATGAAGCAGTTAATAAGGGTAGTATAGACTCCTGCAGGTGGCAGTTAGTTTGATAGATACTACTCTGGCCGCTGTAATAAAATGCTATAAGCTGTGGTACTGATAAACAACAGAAATTTCTTTCACAGAGTTCTGGAGGCTGGGAAGTCCAATGTAGAGATACAAAGAGAATTTCTGTATGGTTCGTAAAGATTGCCTTCTCACTGTATTCTCAATGATCCAAGCGAAGAGACCCTTGATGGCTCTACCATTTAATGCCATTGGCATGAGTAATACAGCATTTTCAAAATATAAGCATTCAGAACATACTGGTAGATAAATGTGATCATGATGACTTCAGTAAGCCAGCAATTGCTAGTTGTCAATAGTTTGACTTTTTGATGCTGTGGAAGCAACGTGCACTCAGTGTCATGATGCACATCGGATTGTGGTCTTTTCCTGGGCTGGTGAGATACAGAGATTCTCTGACATGATGCTAGATAGTGGCAAGAGCCACAGCCACCAGTCAGCCATGCTGTCCTGAGGGAGTCAGAGGTCTTCTGAGGTTCTAGAGATCAGAAGGAAAGGAGAACTTTCTTGATCAGATAAGTAAATAAATATTGTGCCTCTGTCTTTGGAACCACTTTTATATTCATAGTCACTTAGGAGTGAGATCATTTTCAAATAGTTACTGGTTTATACTTGGCTAGCCTTCTGAACCATGACAGGTATAAACAGAGAAAGAAAAATATGCTTCACAATAGATATGACTTCAGATAGCCGGCTATGATGGGGCAGCAAGCACATATTCAATTAGCTGGCAGCATAATTTCTTCAGTACTTTCATGGACATATAAACAAAGCTTAATGAAAGTAGTCGATTTTCCATGAGCACATCAGAAAATTGCCATAGAAAGCATTGCCTTGAGAATGAGATAGATGTGTTAATTAACCTGATTTAATCATTTCACTCTGTAGCTATGCTTTATCGCACCATGTTGTACCCACAAGTTCAGTTAATTCATGGGGATTGGTCTCAGGACTCCCAGTGTAAAATAACTATGCATATAACCTATGCCATCTTCCTACAAACTTTAAGTCATCTCTACATTATTTGTGATTCTTAGCACAATGCAAATATTGTGTCAATTGTATCATTTAGGGAATGATGACAGATAAAGTCTAGATATACTCAGTACAGATGCAATATTTTTTTCAAATATTTTAGAACTATGGCTGGTTGGGCCCATAAGGTATAAGACATGCAGATACAGATAGATGATTGCATAGGCAGTTGTTATTTACCAGTTAAAAATAAAATAAAAAGTTTTAAAAGTGAGCAGGGGCTTTTCAGATGAATGTAGAGGACATGTGTGTCCACCTAATGGAGTTGTGAGAAATCACATACATGTAGAAAGAACCACATACCATGCCATATGGCTGGAGCAGGCCACATGGAAACTCAATGTGAACCTGCAGGGCAGTCAAGAATGGCAAACGCCAACAGGGATTGAGTCTCCAGGCTGGTTTCAGTAACCATCTGAGCTCGACTCTGTTTGGCATTGCTGTTACTAGTGGATCTCAGAGAGGCTGACTTTGACCCCTTGGGGTTGCCATGAATGGCAGTAATAAATGAAATACCACTGAGATCCCCAAGTGGTCACTAGAAAATATATCATGTGTCATACAACGCAACCTTTATTTACTTGTCCCAGAACAAATCTTCTTCTTTATGAGAAATGAACTCCACTGATATGCCCCCATATTGCTGGTGTCAGTGAGTCTAGTTCATCACTATTGTGGTTGCTTTGCTATTATCAGAGACTTAAGAAAGGTATAAGTTTAGATTCTCTGTGGAGAATCTATGAATGGTAAACTGAGGTTTACAAAGGAGAATTCATGGCCCTTGTTTCCACTCCACACCATAAACAGTCCAACCAGCATTTGTAGGAGATGCTGGCTGGTCAGTGGAAACCACTCAGTATTTATTCCTTGCTTTCAATGAAGAAGAGGCACAGGGAGGACAAAGAAGGCCAGTAAAGCCAGGTAAAGTATACACCATACAGTTGGCAATGACACTTGACAAGCCCCAGGGCTCCCACCACATTCACAGTAATCCAAGAGGCTGGAATGTCACTGATGACATATTACAGACCAGGACAGTGAAACCTATAGAAACAGAAGACCTTCATGAAGCAAGAAGCCCCTACAAAGAAGAAAAACAGGCTTTGGAAACAGGCACTCTAAACCAAAGACATGACCATATCTAGTAAAGTAAGAACATTAATTTTTCCATTTATTGGTAGTAATGGGGTTTGAACTCAGGACCTCTGTACTTGCTAGGCAGGTGCTCTACCACTCAAGCCATCCACTCCCCAAATAAAAACTTCTAGGATGCAAAAAGAGGGATGATGGAGATGGTGAAATGGTAGCTTCTCAAGGCCTTGAATGTCAAATCATGCATTTTTTTTCTCATGACTAATTCATGCCAAGAGACACAGCAGCTTTCTTTAAGATTCCATTGAGGATTTTTTTTGCTTTTTGCTTTGCTGTAGAGTTAATTAAACTAATGTGCTGGCCCTGATTCTCTTGCAATTATATTCCCTAAACACTTTCACACACCACTGGCTTCACAACCAGCAGATTAACAATTCCGTTATCCACACTACAATCAGCCAGCCAACCAGCGCAGACGTGAAAGATACCTCTGTCCAAATCGCCTTCTGAAGATTCTAGACCAGAAAAGACTCAGTGATCAGCCACCATGTGACCCAGTCAGAGATGGCCCCACCTGACCCTCCTCAAGGGCGAAGAAATGTCTGCATCTCCCCCTTGTACATTACTTTTGTTTGAAACTTCCAGGAAAAAAAAAACCTTGTCACTTTTTCCAAGTTCCTCATCCATCCAGTCACTTCCACTCGAAATGCGTTTTTGTGTATAATAAATTGCTTCTACTTGGTGGAAAATCATTTCTTGCTGCTCTATCTCTGCCATCAGTTACTTCTGCCCAGGTTTTAATGGACTTCACCTGATTATACGCTAGTCATTAAAAGCTTAGTCCCTGGTACAATGGTATCTTATGTAGAGTATCCATGAGAGCTTTATAGAGGCTTACCAGGCACACAGCCTTAATTTTACTCATTCGTCTTAATTTTTTGTAATCATTTTTTGTAAAGAGGGTATAATGTCAGGCTTGCTTCCCGGCCTCTGACAGATCCAATCTAGCAGATAATTACCATAAGGAAATTGATGCTTTAGTGTGCAGGAGAGAATTTAATTTACTCAGACATCCTCTAGCACAATGCATTCCAGAAGATATGAGGATTTTAAGTTTTTAAGAAATTAAATTTTACTATTTAACATGATTACTTATGTTGAACATCATTAACTAGCTTTTTTAACTGTTTGAAATAATTACAAGCGCCCTGGCTGTGTCTCAAATCCAGACTCTGCATTAAATATGGGTTAAGGATCCATGAAATGAAAAAGAAAAACTGGCACTCTTTTTCCCCTCTCTCTCTCTTCCTCTTTCTCTCTCTCTCTCTCTCCAGTCTTCCAAATACTGCTCTTTAAAACCATCAGAGCAGGGCTAAGATGATGCCCCTTTGAAAGACAGATATTCTTTATGATGTTTTAACGTATACTTTAACATCAGTATTATATTCACTACTCTGGCCTGTTTTTAGTTCTTTTATTTATTTATTTTTCAATGCCAACCAGCTTGCCCTGGGGAAAAGTTCTTAATATAAAGGGTTAGAAGAAGAAATGGAAAGTATTTTGGGGAGAGTCAAGGGGTAGTAGGTTCAATGTTGTAATTCGCAAATGTAAAATATATTGGTGCAGGAAGAGGTGAACCACTTCCGGTGTTTCATCTCTGTGTGTGTGTGTGTGTGTGTGTGTGTGTGTGTGTGTGTGTGTGTGTGTGTGTGTGTGTGTGTGTGTGTGTGTGTGTGTGATGTGCTTTAAAAAAAAACCTAGAGTAGAATTATTTTTAAGTCAAATATATGCTCAGAACCACCAGAATGCTGAGAGACAAAGACATGAAAGAGACTCAAATTAAAAGAAACCCAGGCCCTCTCAGCCTTTCTGTGCTGACATGTGTCCCTGAAGCGTGTGAGCAGGGCCAAAGTTTCTTTCATCAAGTTCTCAACCGTTTTTAACGAGATTCCCAAGAGTTCCTCAATCCTTTCCTAAACACGAAGTGAAACACTCAACAGGAAATTTCTGGACAAAGGCAGCCCCGAAGTTCCCTTTATCCAGTGCTGCTCCTGTGTCACATTTCCTCTCAGGAGAAGCCAGTCCTGTCCTGTGCCCACTACAGACCCTGTGACTGTTTGGGTAAGAGTGGGGGATTACCCAAGGGTCCCCGTTTTCAGAATTCCCCCTTACCCCTGAGAGGAAGCTGGGGCTGTGGTGGTGGTCCTGATTTTTTGCAGAAGCTGATATAATCCACACCATGGGCTTGCTCTCAGTGTCAATGCCTCTGTGTTGGCTAGGATGGCCATTCCAATTTCACAAGCATTGGATCCTGGCAAAAGCAGATGTTGGGTCAGAACTGTTCTGGTGTCCGACCTGGGAAAAGTAAGTACTGACTTGAAAGGCACAGCAAAGCTGCAATCAGCAGATACAGACTGGGAGCATTCTATTCTGCCCTTCCTGAACTGCCACCTGTCCCTTGTTTGGAGTCGCATTTAGGATTAAGTCGAGAGGTAAGCACTAAACAGAGACTAAGTGCCATCCTTATTGATCTTTTAAAGCCATGATGTGAGATAGATATTCCTGGTAAGACTTCACAGACAAGGAAGCTGAGATTTAGGTTATTGAAGTGTTCAAAACAACATAGTCACCACTATAACTAATATCTAATAATTCAGAGATCTTATTATAATGTCATAAACATTATACTTTCATGAACATTATACTTACATGAAACACCCCTCCCACATACACATACAAATGAGAGGTCACTCTACATTTCCTTTTGAGAGAACGAATATATAGAGAACTTGAGCAACATGTTCAGGGTCTCACAGCACAGAGTTAGCAACTGACTAAGATGGGGTTGGAACCCAGGAAATTGACATCCATGTCTTTGTTCCTAACTGCTAGTCTGTGCTGACCTGAAGATCACACCCTCCCCTGAGTCTAGATCCATCTCCATATTACCAAAGCCCATCTGATTCATTGGTTATACCTTCTATCACAATCAAAATTCTAGGATTATTCAGCCAGGTGCTGGTGGCTCATGTCTGTAATCCTAACTACTCAGGAGGCTGAGATCTGAAGATGGACATTTTTTGAAGCCGTCCCTGGCAGGAAAGTCCATTTGACTCTTATCTCCAATTAATCACCGAAAAGCTGATGTAGAGCTGTGGCTCAGGCAGTAGAGCACTAGCCCTCAAAAAATTGCCTAGGACCTGAGTTCAAGAACCAGCATGCACGCGCCCGTGCGCGCGCGCACACACACACACACACACACACACACACACACACACACACACACACACACACACGATTCCAGGATGCATTCAATCATTCCATCAGTCAGTTGCTTATTCATATTTATCAACAATAGCCCAAAGAAGAGGCTGTGCTAGGCAATGGGGATGCTAGAAGCATTAAAGATGTCAGATTGTCTATGGTAACATTCATTCTTCCTTATGTATATAAACAGATGTGCATGTCCATGAGCCAACATTAAAACATTAACCCTTCCAAATCATGAATTTTCATAATAAACACAGCACTGTGGGATCCCTTACATCTTTTATTTCTTTTATTTTTGGCCACGGCGCTTGAACTCTGGGCCTGGGCACTGTCCCTCAGCATTTCAGCTCAAGATGAGTGCTCTAGCACTTGAGCCACACACAGCTCCACTTTCAGTTTTCTGGTGGTTAATTGGAGATGAGTCTCACAGATTTTCCTGCCTGGGCTGGCTTTGAATAGTGATCTTCAGATCTCAGCCTCCTGAATAGCTAGAATTACAGGCATGAGCCACCAGTGCTTGGCTTGATCTCTTACATCTTGGCTGATCCTTTCCCAGCCCTCCATGCTATGTGTGTCCCCCCCCTACCTTGACCACACATACAAGCCAGAGCTTCCTCTTTCCATGAGACAGGCTCTTCCCAGTATGGACTCCTCACTTCTGCTCCCAAGGAAATATACATTTCTCACGCAGTTCAAATTAACTGTCTCATGACTGGCATAGTCCTGAGTTTAGCCTGCTACCAGAAAGTTCCATAATTGTCTGAAAGGCTCATTAACATATGTTGCATTTAGAAAGAGCAGGCTGCAATTAGTTTCTGACTTGCAGTCCTCTTTGCCCTTGCTGGCCAAAGGCATGGCCACTGAATGATTCAACTCAAGAATGAGGAGAAGAGATGAAACAAAACTTCACATGGCAGCCACCTGACATCAGACACTCACATTGGTGCTCAATATCCGCCTTCCCCTAAACAAACAAATATCATGCAAAATATGTCATGTGATCTAACAGGCACACCAGCTGAAATTGATGGGGCTGGAAAAGAACATCAGTGAAGGCCTCAGCTTGCCATCCTCCCTCTCCCTACCCTATATTTTCAGAAATATAAAGTGAGCTGGTTGAATACTGGTGTGTGTGTGTGTGTGTGTGTGTGTGTGTGTGTGTGTGTGTGTGTGTGTGTGTGTGTGTGTGTGTGTGTGTGTGTGTGTGCATGGACACACACAATCCTAAGGCTTGAATTCAGGGCCTGAATGCTATTCCTAAGCTTCTTTCACTCAAAAGTAGTATTCTACCACTTGAGCCACAGCTCCACTTCTGGCTTTTTGGTGATTAATTTGAGATAAGAGTTTCACAACCTTTGTTGTTTAGGCTGGCTTTGAACTGCAATCCTCAGATCTCAGCCTTCTGAGTAGCTAGGATTACAGGCGTGAACCACCGGTGCCTGCTAAATAATTGTTTTTGAACTGATTTTCCCTGGGAAATAGTGATGGAAATCTCCACATCCATAACTGCCAATACATACTTACTTTTTGGAATCTTAAGAGCAAAGGAGATCCCAGGAAGCTAAGGGACATAACCTGGTTGATCTTCCCCCTATCAGCTTTATTTATTGATGACTAATTCTCAGAGCATAACTTCCAAGAGGTAGTGAGTCATCTTCCTCAGCCATTCTTCCAACTAGAGATGGAATGAATGAGTACATCAATGAATAAATAAATAACCATTTTCAATGAATGACCATAAGGATGTCTTGGAGATCAATCAGTTTTTAGCCTTGGTTGCTCATCCTATGGCTTGCAGAAGTTTGAGCCACAACCCCACTTCCCGCATTGTGTTGGTTAGTTGGAGATAGGAGTCTCTTACATTCATTTCCACAGACTAGCTTTGAATCTTGATCTTCAGATCTCAACCTCTTGAGTATCTAGGATTATAGACATGAACCCCCAGTGTCAGCCTGTAAAAAAACTTTTAAGAGCTCAGACTTATAGAATCAGTTTCTGAGTAAGTGGGGTCTGGATATACTTTCAGAAATCTCTAAGGAAAAGTTGAGAAATCAGCAAATAGCAAGTGACTATTCAAGTAAAATTCTAGCTTTGTTGCCTCCAAATGCATGCTTACTGCCCCACCCATAAGAGAATGCCATTCATTCCCTCAGCCTGTTGATCTTCAAACTCTGATGGTTCCTGGGTCACTCATAGGGCACAGTCCACAGAGAGATGATACTGTCTCAGTCCCTAGGCAAGAACTGACACTATGGGTGAGCTTCCTTCCATCATGGGAATTCACGCTTGTATTCAGTTTTACAATTATAGGTAATATTGATGGGCTATACATCTTAGTATCTTCATCTTATTTAAAAAATGACCACTTTTCACCAGACACTGATGTCTCAGGGCCTGTTATCCTACCTGCTCAGGAGGCTAAGATTTAATGATCAAGGTTCAAAGCTAGCTCAGGCAGGAAACAGTGAGATTCTACTCTCCAAGTAATTACCAAAAAGGCAGAAATGGAGCTGTGATTCAAGTAATAGAGTGCCCACTTAGAGCAGAAAAAGCTAAGGGACAGCACCCAACACTGAGTTCAAGCCCTAATACTGACACAAAAACAAAACAACAACACAAAAAGCCTAGAAATATTCATCTGAATATTTTCTAGAGGTGGGGAGGGATTAGACCACAACCTTGGAGGACCTTTATTTTAGTCTTCCTTACCCTGAATGAAGTCAGATCTATTGCTTGTCCTTTGGTCCCCTGGGTTTCTATCAACCTGGTGTGCTCTGTCAGAAGATGGTCTTTCAAGGGTTTGGTCATTAATGTTAGAGACAAAATAACATGGTGTGTCTTACAACCAAGTCCTCTTTTCACAAAGACTCCAACTTCAACCTTCATCTTCATGATCTCATGATCATGGTTGTTGTAGAACGTGCCCCTCACAAGACAATCATCATGTGAATTCTTCACATCTGTAAGCTCTTTTAACCAGCAGTCTGCAAATGCAGTCCCTTTTGTGGCTTATTGTACAGAATGTCTTAGCTGTGCATCCCTTATGCCACACTGCGAAGTCCATTAATTCATGAAAACCTGATCATTCCACTCACTGTGGGAATAAACCTTCTCTACTGTCTGCCTGCTGCCTCCAAATCCTCACCAAATCTTGCCTGGACCACTCCAGGAGCTAGGTACTGGGTCTCACACTGAGAGCACACTATCCTCTTGGTCCTGACTTTAACATTTCCATCTTCTTCAAAGGCCATCCATCAATGACAGGACCAAGTCTTTGCATGGTCCCATGGCCTGCTCTGACATGTACTTGCCCCAACTTTGCCACTTCCCTTCTCTGGAGTCTCGCTGCCCCCAGCCTCCCTGGGAACTTCACTTGAGTAATACCACAGGTAGTTCCCTTCCCACGGCATGAAATGACCTTGACCTCCTCCAGATTTGGGTGGGGGCTATTTCTTCAACTAGACAGTTCCTGACTTCTTCATGTGGCTAGTTCTTGCTTGCGGTGTAGAATTCCAATCAAAGGCTGCCTTCTCCTTGGGGCGGCCGTCTTTGACTTTACCATTAGGATATGCAATGTTTGTCACCCATCTACTGCAGAGCCCTGGGTGAGCTTGTGCTCTGTAGACAAACTGTGGAGATCACATTCTAGCCCTGTCACCTGTGGCCAGGGTCTCTTGAGAGAATGACTTTACTTCTCTAGATCTCAGGTTCTCTGGCTCCCTGGGAAACAGAAATTATATATTTCAAATATGTAGTATGGTGACTACTTTTGCTGAACATATAGTGTTCAATTTTGGACACAGTGGCTAGCATACAATGTTCAATAAAAATAGTCTTAATAATGACTTTTCACTACTGTATTGGTTATATTTGAATTTGTGCACTTAAACTACAGAGAAGTCCTTGCTGAAAGAGGCTAGATCTTTTTGAGTCTGTCCAGAACACGGAGGCAAAGCACCGAATACCTCTAGAAAAATAGTGGCATTATCTGTGACACAAGGTTTCCACTCTCTGACAGTCATAAAGCTCCGAGTGCAGTCCTCCACCCCACCCACTGAAATGGGTTTGCCCTGATGTTGGAACCATCAGATCTTTGAATCATCCCCGGTCTTTGCTTCCATTAGAAAGACTATCGTTGGAAAATATGCTCTAAAACCTAAAATGTTAGCTCTCCATAATACTTTAGAACTTTTGCCCTGGTGTTTTTCACAACCATAAGGGAAGCAGTGGAGAGAATCTGTTCACAGAAATGGTCCAAGTGGTGAGCCTCAAGCTCCTTGGCTGACGGGTGCCTGAGGCAAAGGGAACTGAAAGGCACAGTGGTGTAATAACACATCAAATTAGCTTAATTTAATGTTATTTTCTGGACAATCAGAGGAGATTGCAGGAGGTAGAAAGGGTCTAGGACCAGTCGGGATCTTTCCACATGGTTGGAGACATTGCTATAAAGAATATGTACCATAATGTTGGATGAAATTTCAGCCTTGTCACTCAATGAGCACTTGAAGTATGAATTGGAGGACATTTTCTTTAGCATCATTGAACCTTTGCATTCTCATATGTAAAGCCACTTTAGAGGTGTTTAACTGTACCACAAAATTCTGTCAAGTATCTGCCATCTGCAGAAAATACAATAACAGCTCATGACTATACAAATTCAGGTTGGTGGACACATTTTTCTATAGATTCATACCTATTCTACAGATCTGGTGGAAAAAAGTCTGAGGGACTTAAGGAAAGGAAAATAGCTCTTGAAAGCAGCTGTAAAATGTACAATCTCCCATCTCTGGAGCTGTTTGTAGAGTTCTTCTGGTGTTCTAGGCACAGTATGAAGCATTGTGCCTACTTGCTTATTTCTGCAAAGGTTAAATATCAGAGTGTTCATACAGCTTCTTTTCCCTCCAGAAACTCTCATGATTAGAGAGTATCCAGACTGTGCTTTCAATCCTACCGGACAAACATTTTTATTAGTATATCTCTGTACATTGATCAGCAATAACAGGGTTAACGATGTTCTTGTTCAAAGAGTCGCAATTATATTTCCACATTAACACCCATTAAAATGAATGACAGTGCATTATAAGTAGTGTTTAAATTTGAAATTGAAATTGGATCAATTAGCCTTTAAACTAGCCTAAATAAATTCCAGTTTGGTAGCTTAAAAATTATTCAAGTGCCACGATTTTGAGTAAGAGCTTCTTTTTAAGTTTTATAGCCTAAAGAATCACAATAATAATTAATAATAATAATATCTGCCTCTATAATCTCTTGTCTTGAGGAAGAAAAGCAACAAGGACCACTAGCTTCTAAGTCATAGCAGACTGATTGTGGTGTATAGCCATTTTCAGAGTGATTACTTTCCCCAAAATGGAAACACACAGAAGAATGAGACTCCTTCAGATTGCTATGAAGGAAGTAAACTTTAATTACCAGTAGAAATGAGATATAACTGCTTGTTAAGATGATAATGACCTAAGACTCCTTGGCTGTCTGAGTTTTGGGCTATGAGTTCAAGCCTCAGCATTGGGGAAGAGTTCCTTGGCTACCATCTTGTAGAATCCAGGATGATGACTGTATCCCCAAGCCATCAGATGACAGGGTGACAGCCTGGAAACTAAGTAAGATTCAATTCCCAGTTCCTACTTGGCCCATCCTACCCTACCTCACTTCCTCTAATACACAGCTCCCTGTTATTAAAGTATCAGTACTTTGAAAACAACAATCATACTAATCTTTCTAACTTCCTCCAAATGGGCTATCATAAAAACAAATGTATGCCAACTAAATTAAAGACGATTCTTTTAGACAACATTCTAGCTCAGAGAAGTTTCTAAATGGTCTCCTGCTCAGACAATGGGTTGATTGCACATGGTATCCCCATTCTTCAACTCATATGTAGAAATCTGAATCTCAATGCAATGATTCTAAGAGGTAAGATCTTTAGGAGTTGAGAGGGCTAGGAAGATGCACTCCTTATGAATGGGATTCATGGCCTTATAAGGAAAACAAGATAACTTACTTTCTCTGTTCTCCATGCTGTCAGGAGGGATAATAAGCAGAAGTTGGCAGTCTGCTACAAGGAAGAAGATCCTTACCAAGGATTTAGATGGCTTTAAAACTCAAACACCAGACTCCAGTCACTCATGCCTATTATCCTACTTACTCAAACGGCTGATATCTGAGGACCGTGGTTTGAAGCCAGCCTCGGCAGGAAAGTCCATGAGACTCTTATCTCCAATAAACTACTCAGAAAAAGCCAGAATGGAGCTGTGGCTCAATTAATAGAGCACTAGCCTTGAGAAAAAGAATCTCAGGAACAGTGCCCAGACCCTGAGTTCAAGCTCCAGGACTGGCACAAAAACCAACCAAACAATGACAATAACAAAACTGAAACATCCTGTCACAGCATAGAGATTCCATGTATGTGACTTGATTCCAATTATAGGACCGTGAGGACTCATTACTCGGAAAGGTCATCCATCTCCTGTCTCTCCAAATGTACTGTGGGGTTGTCTATTTCTTTAATGCTGGGATGCCAGGCCATTCATTGCTTGGTAGTCTAGGATGCCAAGGTTCTCAGAGTCCCTATCTTATTTATAAAGTAGATTTTAAAACTTTCTATATTGTCAGAGTGGTTGGGAAGCTCTACAGGTACCAGTAAGAGACGTGTGCTTGATTAGGAAACACAGAGACATCTAAAATCACCCAAAGCATCTGTGAAACATCATAGTTCTATTTCTGTGATGACCCAACTACATCATTGCTTGGTCAAGATGCAGAATAAAAACAAAGAAAAGCTAGGAGTGTCTCTTTGTGGGGAAGACCTACTCCCTTACCATTTCCTCTTTCCATCCCATCATTGTAAAGCACACTGTGAGCGAAGCAGACCACACGTCCAGGAAGCAGAGTAGATTTTATCTGTAAAGAACTTTCACTAATGTCTTGGAGTATACAAACATCTCACACTGTATCATGATATACAATGATGAAAAAGAAAGTAATAAAAACAAGGTCTAGACTTTGACTCCTTCCCTTACACATCGTATCATCTTTGAGGGCCTCAGGAATCACCTTGGTCAGAGTACTGAAATAGTTGTTAATAATTAGTTGTAATAAATAGAAATATAACTCATTGTAAGCCAGGTGCTAGTGGCTCATGCCCATAATCCTAGCTACTCAGGAGGCAGAGATCTGAGGATCACAATTCAAAGTCAGTCCATAAGACTCTTATCTCCAATAAACCACCAGAAAACCAGAAGTGGCGCTGTGGCTAATGTGTAGAGTGCTAGCCTTGAGCTGAAGAGCCCAGAGTTCAAGCCCCACGACTGACAAAATGTGTGTTGTGTGTGTGTCTGTGTGTGTGTGTGTCTGTGTATAACTCATTGTAATAAGTAGAAATAATTCACCCTAGAGCTCTGTGAGAGTCCAACGGAAGGTGTGCATACACCCACTTTGTCAATTGTAAAGTCCTAAATTAATACAATAAAGTATAAACCATGGAGCCCTCTATTTTTTCTTTCATGTGATTGTTTCTAACACATTTATAAGATTATTTCTTTGTTGCTTTGTATGCCCCTCCCCCACAGTATAACCCTGCTTTCACTGTATTTGATGTTGGTATAATTTGTGGAGGGGAAGGGGAAAAACAAATCGTTTAAATAGGGATACAGGTGGACCCATTGCAACAATGAGATGTACAAGTCCTTATGTGGAAAACAAACTTTACAACTTTGGAGCGGAGGGGTGGGAGTGGCTGGGAGGATGGGGTGGTGGGGCGGGGGAAGGATGGGAAGGGATGGGAAGGGGAAACAAAGGAGGAGGCTACAATGCTTGATAAGAAATGTACTCATTATCTTGCCCATGTAATTGTAATCCCTCTGTACAGTATTTTCACAATAAAAAAAGAGTGATAAAATATTGTAAACCATAAAGCAGTATTCAAGTGTGATATTATTACTGGCATGACCCGAAAAAGATTCTTGGGTATTTGTGGATGTCAAATGTCTTTAATGTCCATTGCCTTTGATCTCCCAGGTGAAGGTTACCATCTTGGAAAAAGATAATTCTAATGGTAGAGGTCAGCAAATATGACCTTAACATAGGCTGCTTTAGTGCATCAATTACTTTCAGCTGAAGGCACTTGGAAAGCAGCAATGGTAAGAACATGTCATGTTTGAAGCTCCTTTATCTCCGCCAAAAGGACCATCATCATCATTAATCCCTTCCTAGAAGTTTCATTAAAGAAAATTGGCTTTTAGCACAGCAGGAGAGACTAGAAGTTAGAGTCTATATCACATCTAGACAAACTTTGTCACAGATGATCATTTCTTGTTCGAAGGTTGGTTTATCTTTTCCCCCAAATCATTAACTCTTCCCCTAAAGTGCCACATATCCATCCCCTTTTCCTATAAGAAAAGTGTGTATAAACTCTTAAAGCTCACTTTTATTAAAGTTTTCACTCATTTTCCTGCAGAGTCCCCCTACATGTGTGTGCTTTTTCTCCTTAATCTTCCTATTGTCAGTTTATTTCAGACACTCAGTTAAGGAACTCCCAGAGGATTAGTGGGAGTCTTCCCTCCCCCACTATGTGATGGCACTCTGGGGAGGATTATGAATAGACACTGGCTGCCCTTGCTGATTAGCAGAAGCATCTGATACCTGAACGTCTGTTCAATCCTAGTACCCAACCATCTGATGCCTTTGGCTCCCACCTCCCTGGCAGCCACTTTCAAACAGATGTAGTCCACAGTCGCTGCCTCTGTTGCACAGAGGATCCCTTCTTCCTGCCCCTCGCACTGCACTAATGCAGATAGCACTTTGTGAAGGCAAGCAAGTTGCAAATAGGAGCATTTCAGAGCCCTAAGAGGAGCCCACTGGGTGACAGGAGCAGGACAAGAAGACAGATATCCCTTCATCTGTCACAACAGTGCACACCCGAGAACCAGTTTGCCACTGCTCAGACAATTCCAGTGGGGGGAACTCAATGTTCAGAAGTGACTTGGCAGTTTATCTGCAGGCACTCCTGTTTTCCCTGGGTTTAACAGGGCCAGGACTAGCCGGGGTTCCCAAAGGCTCACTGACAAGGCTCAGAAAGGACCATCATTTGGCTTTGTTTCTGCATTTAGTGTCATTAGTAGAAATAGCAGAGCTGAGGACACATCAACACCAGTTCTCTGTCATTGATAGAGGGAAGGCACTTAGCAACTAAAGCCAACAGTGAAGGTTCATATTTATAATTCGTCATCACTCAACAAAGGGCTGAGATGATGATGATGATGATAATGATGGTGATCAGATGATGAAGATATGATAATCATGATGATGGTGGCGGTGGTGGTGGTGGTGGTGAAGGTAGTAATGGTGAATATTACTAATCCATTACTTTGTGCTACTTACTGATGGAGTAATTCATTTCTGTGCATCCTTTGTCCCTTGGTATTTTAAAGTAGTAATAAAAATTCTGGTCCCTTTACACAGTATTTCTGATTTTGTTTTCTCTCCTATCTTCCCTCAAGCCTTAATTGACCCTTTATTATTCTCTTGCTCCCGTCGTTTTCCATTTCCAATATAGTTCCAGGCCGGTAACTCTAAGCTGCTGTTTGAACCTGTCTCACCATAAATACAATTTGACAAACTATTTCCTAGCAGTCAGCAATGTGAGAAAGGAGGTGAGTGTTGCTTCGCGTGTCATTGAACCTCACACATCTTTTCACCGTGAATGGCCAATCTGAGGGAAACGGTGAAATTATTTTGCTTAGATTTCAGACAATAAAAACTATGATCATCAAACCTGGAGACTGAATTTCAGACTTGCCCCTTCTCTTTGTTGATAGAGAAAAAGGTCACAGCCATTGCGTGAAGGATGGTGCAGGCACAGGACAAAGCCTCCCCTCCCTCCTCCCCCTTCCCCCCCTCCTAGGCCCTACCCCCTGGAATCCAAGTCTGCTGTGTTTGGCTCTGTGCAAGGTTTTCTCAGACCATGGAGCTAAAGACACTCAACTTAGAAAAAAAGAGAGATTTGATTTTTCAGTACCACTCTGTGCAGTTGAATTTCTGGAAAGACTTGCAGGCATGAAGCAGACACATCCTTTAACCCTGCTTGACATTTGTAGAAGCCACATAGATTATTTGTTCATACAATATAGGAAACTTTCCTTTGATCTTTCTGTGAAGGTCTGTCTGAAGAGGCAAAGTCCTCTTTTACATATTAGGTGTTTTTTTTTAATATATCTATAGGTGGCCTGTTTTATTTGCTCAGGGTAAAAATTAAAACAGATTTCTCCCTTATTACTTGCTTAAACACCCACCTGCTCTTAGTAAGAAGATTTTCTGTACTTCCTTTCTGAGTGTACCTCACCTAGGAGTCCATGTTTCCTCCCTGTTTCAGCCAAGGAGCAGAAGAACACAGCTGACAAGCCCACAGTGCCTGTCACTCTGCTGGTGATGGGGCCATTGCTCTGTAGGGTGTGGGTTCTGTCCAGTCATAGGCATGTCCATCCATGCCGCAGGAATTCTGGGCCAGTATAGCTACCCATGGAGACCACAGTGATACTCTATCCCTGTGTCTCCATGGTCAGGACAATCTGTGTTCATCCCCCTTTCTCTGGCTACCACTTCCAGGGTGGCCTAGCTGAAGCACCAGCTAAGGGGTGCAAGCCCTGCTGCTGATCTTTGTGCACTAACTTCTGACCTTCTTGGCACATGTATCTGTCTAAAATATCTACCCTGGCTATTGAACTTGGCAAGCTCAGTTTGTGACTTTATTTACTCAGGCAAGAATGTTCATCTTTTCAGTTAAGAGAAGCACTTTTTGGCTTGTTTTTGGCATATCTGAATTGCCAACATTGCCACTCATCTTTGGGTGGCTATTATGAAGTAGAAGAGTTATATGAATGTGGAACTGCAAAGTCACAGCTATTGATCTCATAACCTTGAAGGTGCTTGGTGATTAATGGGGGGAGTAGCTTATACAACATGACAAAAGGATGATTTGCATCCTAGGGAAGACATAGTGAAGCACCCCAAGATTTCATCATGCTACTCAGGACAGGAGGCAATTTAAAACTTGTGCACGATTTGTTTCCGGAGTTTTTCATTTAGTCTTTTTTGGACTGCAGTTAAATTAAAGTCTCTGAAACTTTGGAAATCAAAACCATGGACAATGAGAACTACGGCATATTCTTCTGCATTGTGAAATGTCTTTTGTCCATGATTCTTCATAAGGAATGGTATTTTCTAAGGTTAATTTCTGTCTCACTAAGTTGTGGCAAACATGAATAAGTAACATGCTTAGTATTGATATCCTTATAATTCATTATAAGAGCATGATAAGCTCTGTTGGGAACACTCGGTTTTCAACTCATACTAAGTTCAGTTAATGCTATATTTACCATCTCATGTTTATCCTAGATGTCCCAGATGGAGGCAGTGGCTCCTTACTGGTCTCAACTTTGTCATTCTTGCCATTCTGCTGTCAGATCAGTCTTTCTAAATCAGGTTCTCAGCCCTCATTCACCCCTCATGAAGACAACTTTCCCATAATTTGGCAGTTCACGTTGTTACCTTTATGTTTTATCCTGAAGCAAGAACTTCTGATAGGAACATTATGTTTTAGCCTAGGAGAATAATATATTTTAGCATATTCTAAACAGAACTACTTTCATTTGTTTCCTGGTATAGTCATCCATCAAGCATAGCAGAAAGATAAGTATGATTGAGGTAAGGCCAGTGCTAAGTTGTACAGATATTGAGACAATATGTAGGGGCAAGGGTCAGCGAGAATATAATAATGTGGGTACAAGTGTTTAAATATTTACCCTTCATTAAAACTGACAGTCATATCAGGGAATGATGGTGCATGCCTGTGGTTCCAGCTACTCCAGAGGCTGATAGCCTGAGCCCAGCAGTTCAAGGCAAGTCTGAGTAACACAGTGAGACTCTGTTTCATTAAAAACTAAGACAGAGAGGAAGAAAAGAAAGAAGATAGGGAGGGAGGAAGAGGGGGAAGAAAGAGAAAGAAAAGGAGAATAAAGGAGAGAGTAGAGAAATGGGAGGGAGGAGGAGAGGGGAAAGGAGAAGAGGAGAGGAGACACCTGTTTGCCCTTTAGAGAGTTAATAATTTTCAAATATTATTCGTTCTTGCAGGAATGACCTATTCATTTTTTTAAATTTTTTTTTGGGTCCGGTCATGGGGCCTGAACTCTGGGCCTGGGCGCTGTCCCTCAGCTCTTCAGCTCAAGGCTAGCGCTCTACCACTTGAGCCACAGCACCACTTCCGGCATTTTTTTTTACTTTTTGCTTATGTGGTGCTGAGGAATCGAACCCAGGGCCTTAGATATGCAAAGCAAGCGCTCTACCACTGAGCCACCTTCCCAGCCCCTGACCTATTCATTTTATCCACAGGTTCAGAAACCTTTTTTTTCTATCCAAACCTACTTAGAGACTCTATATGCCAATAAAAACTCCCAGTGATTCTCTAAAGTGGATTACACATGACTTGACCATAGATACAAACAATTTTAAGACATTTTTGATGGATGAGACTGAAAGTAACCTTGGCGATCTGGTTATATGCCACGCATTTCTTTTATTTAGAACTCAGAATTTGCCTTGAGGAAGGGATAAAGGAACACTAGGCTGGATTGATGATTTCATCTGCATGAATTCCACAACTTACACAATACTTACAATCATTGCATGTCAACTTAGCCATCTTTAAGGCAGCTCAGTAGTCAAAAAGACAGACAATTGTGTGGCCAAATGCAAAAGATCACAGAGTAGATGGTTCCATTTACATAAAATGTGAATAGGCAAATCCATAGATAAAATAGATGACTCATCGCCTGAGTATCTATTGTACAGGAAATAATTACTAGTTGGTAGAAAAAATGAATGTAAATATTCCATAGGTAGATTGCACAGTTGCAAATGCACTAAAAACAACTTACAATTTACATAGCTGTATTTTTATGTCATGGAATTGTATTTCAATTAAACTGAACAATTAACATTTAGCATTAGTGATTCAAGAGTTAGGGTGAATAAAAAAAATTGGTGGCTAAGAATGATGACTTGCATATTGATAAAAAAAAAAAAATAACGCTCTGGCTGGGTGCTGGTGGCTCACACCTGTAATCTTAGCTCTTCAAGAAGCTGAGATCTAAGGATCAGGGTTCAAAGCTAGCCTGGGCAGGAAAGTCTGTGAGACTCTTATCACCAATAAATAACTCAAAAAAGCTGGAAGTAAGGCTGTGGCTCAAGTAGTAGAGTGATACCCTTGAGCAAAAGAAGCTCAGGGACCATGTCCAGACTCTGAGTTCAAGCCCCAGTACCAGCACACACACATACATTCACACACACACACACACACACACACACACACACACACACACACATCACACTCTGACATACTGATGTAAAAAGAAAAACTTGTGACCCACAGCATAGGGAAAATAACAGTGTTGATATTATTATCTGAGCTCAAGAACTCCCCTGGCAGACATTGGGAAAGAATTGGTGATGGATAGCCAGTTTTCTGAGATGGTCACTTCCATGTCTGTAGACTCCAATAAAAACTTGAGGTCTTGAGTGCAGTCAGACTGCCTGACTTCTTTCTCATGGGTACACTTTCCCCTTCTTTTCCTTACACTCTTTATCAAATTAATCAACATGATCTTTCTTGTTTCCTCTGTGTTTGTTCTTGAATTCTTTCTCCAATCAGTTCAAGAACCTCTGGTCCCAATCAGGAGACCTGAAACCAGTCACTGTAGGAGGAAGAAAAATGTCTATAGGGGCCTGAGAAAACTGGGTGGATCTGTTTATCCAGTATGTTATGGGCACTGGAAGATCTGTTTGCTGGAACTGAAAGCGAAGTGTGCTACTGCGATCCTCATGCAGAGGCAGAGCCCATATGGTGTCTACACAGAAGTTGTGTGTGTGTGTGTGTGTGTATGCGTGCTGGTCTTGGGGCTTGATCTCAGGGCCTGGGTGCTGTCCCTGAGCATTTTTTTTTTTTACTCAAGTTAACATTCTACCACTATTGCCACAGCTCCATTTTCAGCATTTTTGGTTGTTAATTGGAGATAAGAGTCTTGTGGAGTTTCTTGCCTGGGCTGGCTTCAAACCACAAATCTCAGCTTCCTGGGTAGCTAGGATTACATATGTGAGCCACCAGAGTGTGGCATGAGTATATATTTGTAAGGGGTGCCTGGGGAGATACAGAACGGGGGTCATTTGCACAAATCTGTGTTTGGATCCATGGAGCTATACAGAGCAAGGGAGGAGATTGCTTCAGGATATGACAATATTTGTATATCAAAGTAAGAGTCCCCTGACGCCTGTAGAAAAAGCAATGAATGCTGGTAAGATGTGGACTAAGAGAAGAGCTGGGTGTTACCTTTGGACAGTGACTAGATCTCTTCAGCACATTGGCAAGGGCCAGTCACTCAAGATTCTAATACCTGAATGGAAGGGCTTGGAGAGAAGAGCCCTGCACTGTCACTCAAGATTCTAATACCTGAATGGAAGGGCTTGGAGAGAAGAGCCCTGCACTGCTGGATGACCAGGATCCACCCTTGCTTTCTTTTTCTTTTTATGCATGCTTGGGAGTCTGAACTCGGGGGGCCTGGATGCTACCCTTTAGCTTTTGCACTAAAACTGATGCTCCACCATATTGAACCACATCTTCAATTCTGACTTTTTTAGCTGGTTAATTGAAGAGTCTCATGGACAAACGAAGGAGGAGGCAACAATGCTCAATAGGAAATGTACTCATTACCTTGCTCATGTAACCATAACCCCTCTGTACAGCATTTTTACAATAAAAAAGTACAAAATAAAAGAGTCTCATGGAATCTTACTGAGATCCTCAGATCTCAATTTCCTGAGTAGCTAGGATTACCAGTGCTAATCACCCATGCCACGCATTACTATCCTTTCAAAAAATCTTTACTATTGGTAGAGGGGAAAATAGGGATCTGGGACAAGAATGGATTTCTTTTCTTTTAAGATGTGAGACCTTAGAACATGTTTGCCTGCTGATGTATGTCCATGAACTACCAGAAAAACAGAGGCTGGCAACACAGTTGGGAAATGGGTTTGTTTCTACTACATCTGCATGCGTTTGTTGGGTCTGCAGTGGCTGTGGTGGTACACCCTGCCTGTGTCCCCAGTCTTCCTCTGTGCCTCCCTCTTTCTTGTAAGGACCCAAGTCATATTGGACTAGGGTCTAAACGCATGGCCTCATTTCATCTTAATCATATTTTACAGACTCTATTCCTAAATAGAGTCCTATTCTGAGGTGCTGGGGAGTAAGTGTTCACCTAATGAATTCTCTCTCTTTTTTTTTTTTTTTTGGGTCCGGTCGTGGGGCCTGAACTCTGGGCCTGGGCGCTGTCCCTCAGGTCTTCAGCTCAAGGCTAGCGCTCTACCACTTGAGCCACAGCGCCACTTCCGGCTTTTTTTTTTTTGCTTATGTGGTGCTGAGGAATCGAACCCAGGGCCTTGAGCATGCAAGGCAAGCGCTCTACCACTGAGCCACCTTCCCAGCCCCTCACCTAATGAATTCTCAAGAGGTGCAACTCAACCTGTAACTGTAATAACCAGCATAGTGGACTCCGGCCTCTCCACAACTCACAGTTGTGTAGATTAGATTTCCAAGTGGGCTGAGTGGGTTCTCACTGCAGATTGTCATAAGGCTGAAGTCAAATTGATGGGGGTGGAGTAGGGGGCTGTACTGTTCTCTAGAGGATTTGGGAAGATCTACCCAGATCTTCCAGGTGGTTGTCAGAACTCAGCCCCTGTAGCTGCAGGACTGTACTCCCTTGTTTTCTGCTGTCAGGCAGGACTAGTCTTGGCTACCACAGATGTCCAGCTGATACCTTTGTAGCTTCTCCCAGGGACAGTGGGTCAAAGCTCTCATTAGTGGATCCCCCCCAGCAGCCTCTCCTCCTGCCTCTAGTCAGAGGAAACTCTCCATTTTGAAGGTTTATGGGGTTAGGTCAGGCCCACCTGGATAATCTGAGATTATCTTTAAGGTCATTGGCTCATAACTGTAATCACATGATCAGAGTATCTTTTGTAATTTTGAAAATCACACATTTCAAGAGATTAGGGCTGAGTGCTGGTGGCTCATGTCTATAATCCTAGCTCCTCAGGAGGCTGAGCTCTGAAGATCATGGTTCAAAGCCAGTTCAGGCAAGAAAGTATGTGAGACTAACCACTAGAAAAACAGAAGTGGTACTGTGCTTCAAAATGGTACAGTGTCAGCCTTGAATGAAAAAGCTCAGGGAGAATGCCTAGGCCTGAGTTCAAGCCCCATGACCAAAAAAAAAAAAAAAACCTAAAAAAGATATTAGGGTAGGATCTAAGCATTTGGGGAAAAGTGTGTGTGTGTGTGTGTGTGTGTGTGTGTGTGTGTGTGTGTGTGTGTGTGTGTGTGTGTGTGTGTGTGCTCACGCGTGCATGTGTGCACCCACACATGTGTTTACTTATCCTTAGAATGACGCAACTACAATCATGGCTTTTAAACCATTGACTCTTAACACTGTTTGTTATCCATTTAAATTCATAGTCACTCATCATTTTCAACATGAAATTTTCCAAAGAACTAAGCCAACCTATCATTCTCTTTCTATCTCTCTGACTTTCTCTGTCTCTGTCTCTGTCTCTCTCTCTCTCTTTCTCTTTTTCTCTCTCTCTCACACACACACTTAGGCATACCACACATTTGGTAAAATGTGAATTAGCCTGAGGCTTGATGAAAATTACTGGATCAAGACTTTGGAGATATGACTATTCCTGCTTCCTCAGATTAATTATCGCAATGACCCCATTGTTATGAAAACATTAGGTATTCTCTCCAGAGCAATCATCAAATCGCATAATATTTCCTGCTATGTCCAAGATCTGTGACCAGAGCTGAGTACCTCAGATATAACCCTGATTTCCTCTTACAGGAATGAAAGGGATTTTAGTGTTTCTGGGCCTCAGACCTCAGTCATTTTCTTTTATGGCAGATTCAAGTTCAGGATCTCCGTGCCCCAACATGGGGAGTAGAGCTTTGCTTGCAGCATACACATCATCCTCTCTGACACATGGGAGTGGAGAAAGGACACATAAGGGTTATGTGGCAGAAACTGAGAGAGAACACAAGGTAAGAAGTGAAGAAATGTGCTTTCCCATGCTCCCGCCAGGGACTGAAGACACCAGCAGATGTCAGGTGCCTTAGTCAGGGCTCTTCAGGGAAGGGAACCCATTCTGTTATCACAGAGATTGAGAATGTGGGGACTGGAAATTCTAACACTGAGAGCAGACTGGCAGGCTGGAGAATGTGGAAAGAGTGATGTTGAAGCCCTAAATCTGGCTTTCTAGAGTAATGTTTTCCTCTCTAGGGACCTAGAGGCCTCTTTTCTGAGGCCTTCAACTAACTACATGAAGCCCACCACATCAGTGATGGCCATCAACCTCACTCAAAGTCTATAGAGTCTCTGGATACCAGTAAATCATACCTACAATCCTGTAATTCCAAATTGCCTCTATTTTTCTGGTCTGACTCCTTCTCTTTCTCTGAGACTCACATCCTTCCTGCCTCTCTGTTTTCAGGGCCCAGAGAATTCTCTGTGATCTGAGGATCACAGTTCAAAGCTAGCCCAGCAGGAAAGTCTTTAAGACTCTTATCTGCAGGTAACTACCCAAAAGCTGGATTTCAGCTGTGGTTCAAGTGCTAGAATGAAAAAATGAAAGCAAAACAAAACAAAGCTAAGGGTAGGTCCCAGGCTGGCAGTAGAAGCTGTAGAGCCCAATGTAAATCTACCTTTACAGTAACACCTACACTGATGTTTGACCAAAATCTGACCATGCCACCTGAGTCAACTTGACACCTAAGATTCATATGGAGTAAAGATGTGGACATATGATTTTATAATATGTCGATAAGCCCAATTTCAGTGGAAATGTCAGTTTATTCAGACCATATCATTAATACTTAAATATGTGGTAAATTTCCACCCCAGACTGTCTCCATTTTTCTTGGCTGACCCCTTCTCTTTCTCTGGGGTCTACCTCCTTCCTGCCTCTTTGCTGTTAAGGCCCAGTGAGTCTCTGTTTTTATGATTTACATTGATTTCCACAAGACAAGCTTCTCTGCCAACATTACACATGAAAATACCCCAAGGCTTCAAGCCTGGTGACATCCAATCCATGGCCATCCAAATTTCCTTCAGAAATACAAAGTGAAGAGAATAAGTACAGCCTAACCCACTCCACTTTCCCACTGTCTTCTGAGCAAGCACCAGGTCAGCCCCAGCCTCCCTTGGAAGCTTTGCTTTCCTCAGATCTACCCTGGCAGGGGTGTCAGCTTCTGATGACTTCCAGGTTTTTGGAAGTCATCAGACTATGTTCAATGAGCTCACTGGCAAAGCTTATTTCTCTTGGCCTCAAAACCCAGATAAACCCCAGACTCTCTCTTCTGGAAGACTCTCATCAAGTGTGTGACAAGAAAAGCCAAAATGTAAGGTTATTGTCACCTGTTATGGCTCCTGGAATTCTTTTACCTCACTATTGATAGTCTTGCTACCTCCATGGAACCAAGGTACCACCATGTTGCCAGAAGCAGTCTATTGGCCTCAGGACTCCCCATAGGATGGTGGAATAGACAACTTCATACCATGCATCACCTCTGCCTGTGTGGTAATGCATGTGCTACCAGGAAACAAGCTTCCCCTCATAGGTACCAGTTGCAGACAAACATAGTCTGAAGCAAAGACTAAAATATATCTTTCTACCCTATGATCCAGCAACATACCATTCTTGGGCACATATCCAAAAGATGACAAATCAGTATAGAGTAAAGCCACTTGGTACAACCATGTCCATTGCTGCACTATTCATCATAGCCAAGATAGGGAAACAGCTCAGATGTCCTTCAATGGACATATGGATCAAGAAAATATTATATACACTCCCCACAGCCTATATACATATACATAATGGAATCTACTCATCCATTAAAAAGAATGATACTGTGTCGTTTGTAGGAACATGGATGAATGTGGAGCAAAGGACGTTAAGTGAAGTAAATCAGGCCCAGAGAGACAAAGGACTGTTTTTTCTCATATGTGAAAGTTAGATCTAATTTAGAAATAATTTATAATAATTTATAAATTTATAATATAATATGCAAGTTTATAGAAAAGATTTTGTAAATTAGACCCAATTTATAGCTATATATGTAAAGATATATAGGGTATTTTATATATAGATATATACACACACACAAACATATTAACTAAAGTATGGTATATGCAAGGAAGAATTCCAGTGGGATAACTCCTTGAACAATTTGCAGTCTAACAAAATAAATTTCAGCAGCTGGTACTTGGGGGTAGGGGATTGACGTTAAGGGGAAGGGGGAAGATGAATGAAGAGAGACAGTGGAAAAGGCAGTAATAATATTCATCACGGAACTAGAAAAACTAAGGGGATGAACAGGGTTGGGAGAGCTAGGAGAGACTGACAAAAGTGGGAACATTGATCAAGATGCATTGTACTCATAGCATGACATGTTAAATCAAATTTTCTTTGTACAATTACTTTTCAATAAAGGAGGAGGAGAAGAGAGGAGGAGAGGAGGAGGAGAGAGGAGGAGAGGAGTAGGTGGAGGAGGAGGATAAGGAGGAGGAGGAGGAACACCACAACAACAGAGGAGAAGGAAATATTCCCAAAGACAGACTTAAACTTCCAGAACCTGGTCCCTATTTTCAAGTTGCTTATATGTTTCTGACCCAAGGAGGCGAAGGCTTTGGCTCCTAGCCTGGAGATTCGATGAGGGAGTCTCCTGGAGGCTCAGGGGCCTCAGGGATGAGTCACCAGGCACAGGTGGGTGACAGGATCAAGGCATACTCTGACTCAGATGCCTGCCATCTGCCAGCATCTGGCGCTTTTTTCTCTGCTAAGTGGGAGTACAAATAGGGCCTTGAAAGCCTTCATTATGACTAAGACATGAGTTACCACCACCTTTGATACCCAGCTTTCCAGAGAAAAGTGATGTCTTCATTCAACCCTCTTTTTCTTTTTATCTTAAAATGCTGTTGGAAATGTAAATCCAGTTTCAAAAACACTACATATAATTTCCAACTTGCTGAAAACAGATTTGAAGCATAGACCAAGAAAACAAGACACAAAGGCCAGGTTTTGTTTGTATCTTCATGACTTACTACATGAGTAATTAAAAGATTTCCCCCTTTTTAATTTTTCAAAGAACTTGAATCAGGTTAATCTTTAATGGGCCTCATAGTTCTTAGTTGTTAAAATTGATTTTAAGGAGGAAAATAAACTGAAATTTTATGTCTCTATTATTACCCTTAAAGAATACCCCTGAGCAAATATGATAAAATGTAGCAACTAGTAGAAATAGGTCTGTAAAACATTGTTTTTCAAAACAAAATGATTGATCTACTTTCAGCTAGGCATCTTTGCAAATTAATGTTAAATGAAAAGATAATGGATTTGATCTTGGTTGTCTTTCTTCAACATTGTGCTCTACAAGGGTGGAGATACAAGCTGTCTGGTTTATTGAACATAGTAAACACCTGAAAGTAGTTGTTCAAAAGTAAACATATAATGCTTGATTTGTGTGTATGGATGTGTGTGTGTGTGTGTGTGTGTGTGTGTGTGTGTGTGTGTGTGTGTGTTAGTACTGGTATATGGAATCAGAACCTTACACTTGCTCAGCTTACTAGCTCATAGCTGGTATTCTACCATGTGGACCTGGATCTGGCCCTAAGTTGCCCAGCTATGCTTTAATCCATCATGATGGCCAACCTGGTTCCTCCAGCCTCAATTTTCCACCACCCAAACCTTGGGTCCTATATCTGACTCACTCTTGAATGCAAACTCACATTCTTCTTTCCCCTTTGATGTGAAAGAGTTCCCTTTCAAAGTATATCTTGGGGTCCAGGTCAGCCTCTCTGAACTGCACACCTGTGATCATCTTGTTGGCAGATCTTGTACATGACTCCATAGAGGGAAAGGAGTCATGTGGGAAGTTGGCAAGGAGAAGGAACATGTATGTCCCAGCTATACGGAGATGAGATGGCCTGGATGTGTACATTAAGCCACAAACAAAAAGTTTGTCAGGTTTTATGAAGCTTTGCTGGTTTACGTAAGAGAACAAATCTCCCTCAGAAAGGAATTATTTCTGGCACTTCTGAAGGAGAAGGCTGCTGATTTTATATATGTATACACACACACACACACACACACACACACACACACACATTATAGGGAAGTAGATCTTTCCCATTTATCAGTTAAGTGATATTAGTTAAATGTACCCATCTTCTCTGAACTTCAAGATCTTCCTGGGTGAGATGGAAATCTTAATATCCATTTTCCAGGGCAATGCAAGCACAGAATGGGTGGATATTTGCAAGAGCCAGCAGAATGACTGCACATACCTCTACCCCATCCTCTGAGCAGCTGATATTGCCCAGGACTGAATTATACTGCGAAGAAATACAAGGTTGGCCTAGCTAAGTCAACATGGAGTCCCACATTGCCCTTACAAAGATTTTGAATATGAATGGAACTTTTTTTCTGTAGGAAAACAAGGTAGAAGTTTCCCAAGGGGGTTCTATGAGATTTCCAGCATTTCCTAAATTAGCCCTGACCAGTAAAACCACGAAAGAAGACTTCCTGGCAGGGGGTTTGGCATTTCCATTTCTAGTCCCAACCGAAAGCAGGAAGCATTAAGACAAGTCATAATTCAACTCTTCAGTTGCCTTCCAAAACTATCCGCATTCAAATCCCTGGGCATTTGTACCAAAGGTCAGGATTTATTCTAATTGTATCTGTTCCAGGTTATCTACCTGTATCAGACCAAACCCACCTCATCCTTACATGTGCTAGCATTGCTTCCTCTGAAGAGAAGGTCTATGTAATTACCAGGAATCTATGTGACCCAAAGATCTCACACCATTTATCTGGAAGGAAACTTTTAAAGTTCCTTGGAGTTAGACCTCCTAAATACAGTTCATAACTGTCACTATTTGTGTGATTGTAAGCACCCTGGTGACACTAACTTTTGGTTTTCTATCTTATAACATGAAGCTTAATACCCATTAGGATGACTATAACAAAATAAAAAATAACAGTGTTGAGCTGGATTCTGTAATTCTAGCTACTCAGGAAGCTGAGATCTGAGAACCGCAGTTCAAAGCCAGCCTGAGCAAGAAAGTCCGTGAGACTCCTATCTCCAATTAACCACCAGAAAACCAGAAGTGATGCTATGGCTCAAGTAGTAGAGCCTTGCGCTTCCTTCAGCCTTGAGCTGAAGAGCTGAAGGACAGCACCCAGGCCCAGAGTTCAAGCCCCACAACTGACAAAAAAAATTCATGAGAAACTAGAACCATTGTGCCTTGCCAATGGAAATGTAAAATGGTGCAGCTGCCGTGGAAAATAGTATGCTAATTCTTGAAAAAAAAAATTAAGTGTGGATTTGTCATATGCCCCAAGGAACTAAAATGGAGACATGAAGAGATATTTGTACACTTATATCCATAGCAGCATTATCCACAGTAAACAAAGATGGAAGACTCCCAAGTGTCCATCCCTAGATGGTTAGACAAAGTGCTATATACTCATACAATGGAATATTTTTCAGCTTTAAATAAGAAGTAAATCCTGTCCCATGGAAGAATCTTGAAGGTATTATGCCAAGTGAAATAAGCCTGTCACCAAAGGACAAATCCTTTGGTATTTGTGTCACTCTGGTATAGTGTTTATTATATGAAGTAGACAAAAATGCATAGACAGATGATGATGGCTGTCAGGCACAGTGGCTCAAGCTTATAATCCTAGCTACTTGGAAGGTAGACATTGAGATTAGAGGATAATAATTTGAGGCCAGCCAAGCAGAAAGATTCATAAGACTCCATGTCAACCAGTGGCTGAGTGCACACCTCACCTACTGGGGAAGCACAATAGCCTAACAGTGTGACATTGCACCTGTCATACTACCTACTTGAGATAGCACAAGGAGGATTATGGTACAAGTATGACTTGGGTAAGAAGCTACAAAATACTGAAAGAAAAGAGTGGTTCATGTGGCAGAATACCTGCCTAGTAAGTGTAAATGTGAGGCCCTAAGTTCAAACCCCAATACTTCCATGGAAAGAAAGAAGGAAGAGGGAAGGAAGGAAGGAAGGAAGAAGGAAGGAAGGAAGGAAGGAAGGAAGGAAAGAAAGAAGGAAGGAAGGAAGGAAGGAAAGAAAGAAGGAAGGAAGGGAGGGAGGGAGATAAGGAGATAAGGGAAAGAATAGAGAGAAAAGGAAAGAAAGGAAGGAGAGAGGGCAGAGATCACTGCTGGTATGTGCATTCGGTATCCATGGCTGTGTAGGAAGTCATCCTCAACTTTAATGGAATCTAAGGATTGTTTATGGCTGCAGTTAAGCTTTCAGGTGAGCCCCAAATCTTGTGAAGTGGTTGAAGTATCCACTTCCAAGTCTGTGTAGGTGTTAACAGCAGAATTTTGTTCATGAAACTGTTCACAATATAGTGTTTTCTACTCTAAGCAAGAGAGAGAGAGAGAGAGAAAGATACCATGAAATAAGCATGCATGCTCATGTGCATGTGCGTATACACACACATACAGATGCACCAAGCAGATGGAATGACAGAGACAGAAAGTAGGTTGATGGTCACCTGTGGCTAGAGTGAGGTGAAAGAAACCTGGAATCTATGTTAAGTGATTACCATTTCTGTAGAAGTTCAGGAGATAGAAGATGTTGATGGATGCAAAACAGTGTGAATGTATACAAGATCACAGAATTGCACACTTAAAAATTGACTAAAATATGCTTGCCTTGAGCTGAAATGCTGAGGAGCAGTGCCCAGGCCCAGAGTTCAAACTCTATGACCAACAAAAAAAATTGACCAAAATTATAAATTTAATATTATATATATGCATATTTACCAAAGAGGTAAATATAGGGCTCATCTAGGGCTCTTCCACTTAAGCTATGGCCTCCATCCCTGAGTTCTGTTGGTTATTTTGTAGTGTTACAGACTTTTGTTCCTAGCCTGGATTCAACTGGGATCCTTTGGTCCCAAATTCCTATGTTGTTAGAATTATAAATGTGAGTCACCAAAACCCAGTAATTGTTTTTAAATAAAGAAGCTTCTAATTTTCAAAGGCAGAGTTTAACCATTACAGAGATTTAACCATTACAGAGTTTAACCATTACCTGAGATTTGAATGAAATCTTATTCTCTATGCAAAGCAAATAACCACACTTTCTTTCTCCTCCTTCTCTTCCTTTTCCTTCTCTCCTCCACCTCCCTCTCCGCTTCCTCCTTCCTTTGCATTTCCTCCTTCTTTCTCTCCCCACGCTTTCTTTGTGTTCATGTGTCTGCTTACCCTTCTCTCTTCTTGTTTGTACCTCCCTACACAGCTGGGATGACAGGGGCATGCCACTGCACTAAGAAGTTGTGCTTCCAGAGTAGCTGGATGACTAGTGTGCTCTACTTCATGCAGATATTGTTTGAGATGCAGTCAAATGAACTATTTCCCCAGGGTTTCCCTTGAACCATGATACTCCAATCTTGGCTTCTCAAGTAGCTAGTATTACAGGCTTCTGGCCCTGGCCCTGGTGCCTACCAGTGGTATTCTGAAGGGATAGCGTACCTTCTGGTTGTTCCAACTTCACAGAAAAGTCAAGGATGTGGGTCCTAATCTCAGTCATCCTGGATTCACACTCAGTGAAACAGAAAGCCAAGATTTGACCTTTGACAATTTGAAGACTCCTTTGTCTTCTTTTGACTCTGTTCCTGCCTTTGATGACCTGTGCTTCTTGGCTTAAAGACTTAGGAACATGCTATAGTTTGGGACCTGAACTCTACGACCAGCTCTATGACAACACTCATGTCACATTATCTCTATGGCTTATAGTGAGGCAGGTAAACGCAAAAGAAATTGGTCCACATGACCACATCAACACCAGTAGAAATTCTCACTCTTCCATTTTATGGCCTCATATCATCTCTGAGGCTGTTTTCAGACCTATGAAAGGAGAACTTACTAAGAGCTCTATGGAGTCATTATATTGATCGTGATGAAATATTTAGTGTTTAGGGTATGTCATATGTACAAGGTAACGTTATACCCCAAAACTTCATGACTTCACATAGCAACAATCTATTAATTCCGGGGGTGGTGTGAAGTGTCCGGGGGGAAGGGTTGCTTCTCTTGGGTGGTCTCAGTTTATCCAACATCTTTGTTGGTCTGCAGGGTCAGCAGAGGTGGGTGGTCACAGGCTGGCAGTTGATATTTGCCTTAGTTCTGCTCCAAGTGACTCTCCCCCACCAAACACAAGCAGGGTGTTCCTCCTCGATGGGCTAAGGACAGAGTTTTAAGAGGTCAAAAGCAAAAACATTGCAAGATGCCTTAAGGCTTGGCTCTTGGAGCTTACACAACTCCAATGCCATCCATCTCATTGTTGATTACTTCTAAGCAAGTCACAAATCTTTCTCAACTCTGTGATTAGGAAAGTAGACCCCACTTCCTGATGGAACAGCCACGAAGTCACATTGCCATAGGATGTCCTTAACATGCGAGAAAGAATGGTTTCCCGTATTTTTCTTTCCTCAAGATACGATACTTCCTAAGTGGCATATATATATATATATATGAGAGAGAGAAAGAGAGAGAGAGAGAGAGAGAGGCTAGAGAGTCCAAGATCAAGAAACGAGCAGATTTGAGATTTGATGTTTGGGGTCTGGTTCCACTTCCTCATTCATACCTGGATACATGTGATCTTGAGATGGTTATTTACCCTTTACAAGTTTTATTTTCATTACCTGAGAATTGTTCTGTCCTTCCATGTGGTAGAGAACTATTGTCTTCAGTTCTTGTACATCTCCTTTTCTATATGTTGATACCTACTGTCATAAAAGCTTCAAACGTGCAAATAGAAGACACAAAGACTGGTAGATGATACCTAGGATGCCTGGATTTTGAACCCTGCCCTGGGACAGCAGTCTGCCTTTGCAAGCTTCCCAGAGGAAATCTCTGCAGTCCTCAGGATAGCCATCAGCCCTGAACCATGGAGAGTCTCCCCAGTCACACCACAGGCCTTTTTATTTTCAGCCTAATTCTCAATCGCTGTTCTCCTACCTTGGTGGTAAAAGGTAAGTGTGCACCAAGAGGATGAATGAACAAAATGTAAGATCTAGAGCAAAAGCACAAGAGAGTGGACCCCAGGCCTCTTTCCAATGCTCACCAGGAAACACAGACTAATCCATATCTGTGGACTCGATTGCTACAATGCCGTTCCCCTCCCTAGGGATAAGCCTGGGGGACAGGGGGGTGGGGGTGAAGTAAAATTTCAGTGGTGGTGTAGCATTCCCATATCTAGCACCTATTTCATCCCAACAACCCTGGTGTCAATGCTACTCCCAACTCTAACTTCACATTCTCCCCATGAGTCCTGCATGCCCGCCTTTAGCACCTACTGTGGTCCATCAGATCTGCCAGGACGGTCATCACCTAAGGACGACTATGTTCTCCTGAAGATACCTGGAGAGAAGGGACCAAATACATACTCATCTCTGAATTTGCAGCACTCCCTTCCACACAGCTCCTAGTCTCTCTGGTCCCTTTTTTTCTCCCTATTTGGAGCTCTGCTTCTTCTGCAAGAGGAGCATTACTTGTCTCTCCTCCATGATTAACTCCTTTTCACCCATAAGCTCCTTCCTGGGAAAAGCCAGCCTGACCATTGGGCAGGCAAAACTCTTTATCCTTTGTAGCAGTCTCCTTCAGGGTGTCTGATGGCATAATTAAACTAGAACTAGCTATTGATTAATGGTCATCTCCTATGGTCAGCTCCCATAGGATACTATGTTTTCTGAGGACAGGGACTATGGTGATTATATGTATATCCCAGTATAATCTTTAGCAGTGGCCTCTTGGTGACTACTGTCTAAGTGAATGAATAAACCAGCGGATAAATGAATAAATGAATCTCTTTGTGTGGTCTGCAAAGACAGTCTCTGGTAGATGAGGAAGTAAGATCCCAGCACAAGACTTCACCTCCTAAGAGCAAGGTCCCTTCAGAGGAAGCCCAGACCCAGACCCTTCTTTGTCTCCATTCTTCCAAATCTTTAACTTGGAACTTCAGTGGCCTCAATCTTTGTTCCTAGAAACCCCCCCACCCGACTTGTTGTTTCTCCCAGGAAGTTAAGGCAGTACTCATGTAAACAGAGCACCAGACTCAGCATCCATTCACACCTTACAACAATTCAGGGATATAGAAAACAAAGGGCGTTGCACAGTGCAGCAGTTCTATGCTGAGCATTATCACCCATCTTCTTATGCCACCTGCTTGTGGTCTGCTGAGAAGGACAAGAGGGAGAATCAAAAGCTGAAAGCTGCTGTCAGAGTCAAGTAGTTTCCTGGTGAAGACATATCCAAGCTCAGAAGAAGTCCAGACAAGATAGGACTTCCTGTTGGCTGCTCTTCCAGACAGTCTGACCAGGCTGCTGACCAAGCCCTGGCCCTGGAGGGGAACCTAATCCTTGCATTGAGGGGCCTAGACATTGTTGTAAGGACCAAAGTCTATTTGCTACACGAATGGTGTCAACAAACAGATATTCACAAGTCCCAGAAAATGGCAGCACGCATGTACTTCATCGTCTCATCCTTGAAGCAACAGAAGTGGCCCTGGGCGGGAAGAGTTGCTTCCAAGTTAAATCATCAATGTATTTTTGTTTGGGCCTAAATGAATTCAGGACCAGTCCTGCTTGGTCCCTATCTAACCAGAGTTACTTCTGAGCCTGGACGTGAAGCTCATGGCACTGGGAGTGGCCTGTGAAAGTAGCTTCTCTCTCCAGAGACAACCAGGTGCTCCAGGGGATGCCCTGAATTCCAACTGCCCCTCAGCCATGAGCCATCACTGTGGATCCTGTATGTCTAGGCTGGAGTGAGGCCTTAGGAGAGAAAATCATGACGAAGAAATCCTTTGCCTCTCATTATGAATTATTTCTGCTTCCCATTTTGAGGTGGGGCAGGAGTGGGTGGGGTGGGGGTGGAGGGACCTGGGGATTTCACTTCCAGAATGTTAATAATTATTGTAGGATTGCTGGAAGGGAAGCTTTCATCTAAAATCCCAACCTTCAGATGGGGTAAATGACCACCAGGTGGTAGTAGTGATTGGGTCCATGCACCAACCAAGTGAACTAGAACCCTGCTCTAGGGGAGGAAACTATGGCTGGCCACCAGAAGTGTTATGTTTAGCCCAGATGATCATTTAGTATCTCCTACATTCTATAGAACATAAACATACATATAGTTCATCCAGGTACTGGTGGCTCACACCTGTAATCCTAACTAATCAGGAGGCTGAGATCTGAGGATCCCAGTTTGAAGCCAGTCCAGGCAGGAGAGTCTGTAAGACTCTTGTTTCCAATTAACCACTAAAAATGGCAGAAGTGGAGCTGGGGCTCAAAGTGGTAAAGAGCTAGCCTTGAGTGAAAAATCTCAGGGGCTCCAGGACCACCAACAAATATATAAACTTATATAAGATATCATATGTATTTCATATATCATATATAAATATATGATATGAATCTTCCTTGAAGATGGAGCAACATCTCTTCTTCCACTGGTCCTGTAGGTTTTTAGCCCCACCAACTAGAGGCAGTGGCTGAACAGGCTGGGGGAACTGCAAGGAACATTTGTCCCTTCAGTCCTAGAGCTCAATGTGCACATGCTTGTTCCCATGTCACCAGGACTGCCAACCTCAAGGTCTCACCCAGTTGACAGGAGTTTAAACAGAGACTGTTGGCCTGTGGCTGGGGGAGGGTGGGTAAGTCAGGAAGAGGGGCAGGTGAGTTCAAAGAAGAGGTGACATTTGACATTTGTTTTGAAGCTCTGTATGATTCACATTTGCCTGCCAGGGAGGAAGGTGAGGTTATTCCAGGCAGTGAAACAGCCTGGCCAAACTGAGTGTGTGAGCTGAGCAGCGGCCAGGAAGTTGGCTGAGGTCACAGCAACTTGTGGGACATGTGAACCTGCGGGAGAAGTGTGAAGTTATTAGAAACACATGGTACCTTATGAAGGGGACTTTAGCCGCTACATATGGCACTGGGGGCCAACTGTACTAACCTTCTTCCAGCCTCCCTCCCCTCCCACCAATATGTACATCTTCCAGGAAAGCCAGGATGAATAAGATGGCAAATTGAAAGTAATCCCAAATATCCCCTCTCTATATAGTAGCTAGACCTAAATAGATCTGAAGCCACAAGCCTCTTAGCCTTGCATGTCTGAGTCAGAGACCCCCAAGTGACTCAGAACACCCTGCATCATAACTACCCTCTCTCACTCTAGTGTCACGTGTCTCCTAAGCTATGATCTCTGGGACAAGGCTGGAAATGTGCTGCTGTTCTTGTCTCTCTGGGTTACTTGGATCTGCCTCAGCAGCTGGACAATACTGAAACTGGGGGAAGAATCCTCCTTTGATTGATGGGGTTTCCTTGTCAATTAAGGCTGTGTCTGTGGGAGAAGGAGGGATTCTCCTGGACATGTTAGATTAAAGGCTCTGTGACAGCCTTGACCATGTCTATGAAGAGATGCATCCTGGGAACAAGAGGAGCCAAGCAAAGGAGAAGGGTGGGAAGAGGATGGATGGTCAGGGAGGAGAGTCAAATAGCAAAGAGAGCCATCTGCTAGCTCTGAGAAAAGAGATGTGTGGATCTCACTCCAGTCACTTGGCCTGTCTTTGACTGGCAATATTTTGAGCACTGACCAACTCTCCCACTTGGGTCTCAGATTCCAATGAGAAGGAAGAGATTAGCAGCAAAGATGAAATATAGATGCAGCTATTTTCTTTCCCACTAATGGAAGCAAGAGATTAGAAATACATAGGTGAGACCCTGGGGTGTTGCTAGGAGGACATCTCATTGAGGAAGCCATATTGAGCAAGACCTGAAGGTGAGGAACAGTAATTCTAGGCAGGAAGCAGTCAGTAAAGAGCACAGAGGGAGAGCCTGGAAGGAGGCAGGGGAAGAAGGGAAGACTAAAGGAGCCATGAGGGCCCAGACCAGGTGGGTCTCTGCATCCTGGAAAGGCTTTGGATCTTACTGGCAGGCTGAAAGAAGTCAAGGGGTTTTAAAGATACCAGCCACCATCCACAGATATATGAAAGCTTACATTCTATGTGAGAAAGACAGTAGGGGCAAAACAGATAAAACAAAGGGACAATAGGGAAGTCTATACCATGGTCCAAGGAGAGATGAGTGCAGTTTGCACTAGCTGATGCAGCAAGTTGAGGCTTGAGCTTAAGAAAAATCATGTTGTAAATTAAGGGAAAATCATCAGAGCCAACTGACAGCAGATATGTTGGAATGGGGGAGAGAAGTTGAAAAGGGGAATGGGGACAGAACGTAGCTGAGGTCAATCACATGACCCTGGAGGTGGAAATGATGGGTTCATTCTGCACCTTTGGACTTCAAGAAGAGATTGCTGACAAAAGTTAGATTTTAGTTGAAGAATGAGTAAGAAATATTGGATGTATACTTCGGCACAAAACAGTTCCAACCTCGCAGCCTGGGTAGATTCTAAGTCACCCTTGATTTCATCACAGACAGCTATTTTCCTTAGCTCAGAGACTCAGTCTATGTTATTTGACTTGAAATCCTTTTTTTCTACTTTCGTTGATCTATAAATCTAATCTTTTAAAAATGCTATTGGCAATAAATAAAGGAAGGGTATCAACTTTCTATATTGATAAGATGAGCATCTATGTGTCCCAAGTCCTTTCTGAGGACAAAAGGAATAAAACCACAGCCCTAGTTAAATAAAATTCTCTTGTTTGTCAGACACAGTTTTCTGAGGGCTGAAGAAGTAGCTCAGTAGTAAAGTACATATCTAGCATGTTCAAAGCCCTGGCTTCTAGCCCCAGGAACACACACACACACACACACACACACACACACACACACACACACACACACACACACACACACACACACACACACACACATTCTTTCCAAACTTTCACTGTTATAGTAGAACTATAGCTGGAGGATATTCCCTGGAGAAACAGTCTTCTAAGAGTACTAGTAGTATCAGAATTTCAGGAACTCAGTATCTTCAATCAAACATGTTAACAGAATTTGAGGAAGATTTTAGGACATAAATTTAGAGTGGTTTCCTGCCAAGAGAAGTGAATGTATAAAAGTGAAATTTATTGTATTGCCATCATATTGTTTATATGTCTCTATTTATAACTTGCTATATATGCCACAAATAATGCTATCTATAATGCTGTATATTTATAAATACATATCACACATGATAAACATAGAAATATATTTTAAAATATTGATTATTTAAAATATTGATTATATTTAATGCTATGATATTAAAGCTCTAGTTATTTATTGTTATTACATATGTACATTGTAGGTTGTTATGTTCTAACTCTCACCCCTAACGATTATTATGAAGTATGAAGCAGGTGTTTTGTATAGAACACTTAAGTGCTAGCAGAAGGCTGGGTGGTTTACATATGGAAAAATCTGTGAGTAGATCTGGGGACCCTTCTGATCTGAAAATTTAGCAGCCAAGGTCCTCTATGGGGATATCCACCTTCATGAACACCTGCTAGGAAGACTTTTCATTTTTGATCTCAGGGGACATCTGTTTTGAAAATGTCTACTGCCAAGGGCTGAATGCTCTAGTTTAGCATATTTTTTTACTGAAGCAGGGGGTCATGTGGGCACAGGGACCTTAAGTTCACACAATAAATACATCACGTATTCACAAGCTCTTTGCCAGGGGAGTTGGTACCTCATGCCACATGCTCCAGGGCAGTGTTAGGTGGCACAGCTCAGTGGAAGCCACAGCCATCCCCAGCATCTCTTTATCACTTCTGGTAACTTTTGGCTCTCTCCTCCTCAGGAGTTTGCTGGTTAGATATTTTCCTTCTGTGGTTCTTTTGAGCAGAGCTACGATGTTTCCACACTGTCTTCTCACACACATAGGCTATACAGCTAAGTGCTTCTCCATTTGAAAGCCCAAGTTGATGGGGAATGGTGGATACAGAGAAGTCCCTGACCAATGCTGGTCTTTACAGATGGGGAAGGGGGCCACAGGAGTTTCATAAACTGCTGCCTGGATTTGTTCATGCTGTCTTCTCATTGATAATGATCCAGAGCAAAAAATAGTAAGAAGGATTTTAATAGTCAATTATTGCATTGCAGTGGTAAATAAGACAACTCTCAAGAAAATGGAAGTGAGCTTTATGTGTGCCCCCCCCCCAACACTCTGCACTGAAAGAGCTGAAGTAGGCCAGGTGCTGGTCGCCCACACCTATACTCCTAGCTACTCATGAGGCTGAGATCTGAGAACAACAATTCAAAACCAGCCTGGGCAGACAAACCCATAAGACTCTTATCTCCAATTAACCAACAAAAAGCCAGAAGGGGAGCTTTGGCTCAAGTGGTAGAGCACCAGCCTGAGCAAAAATGCTAAGCAAGAACATGAGGCCAAGAAGAAGAAGAAGGAGAAGAAGGAGAAGAAGGAGAAGAAGGAGAAGAAGGAGAAGAAGAAGAAGAAGAAGAAGAAGAAGAAGAAGAAGAAGAAGAAGAAGAAGAAGAAGAAGAAGAAGAAGAAGAAGAAGAAGAAGAAGAAGAAGAAGAAGAAGAAGAAGAAGATGACAGAGGTAGAAACAGTATCTATAGTTCATAGTTAAGGGCTCTAGCTTTTACTTTATGTGATCTTATTCCATATTCACATCAGCCCTTTGAAATAAGTATTCTCAGATCATAATGTTCCAGATATGGAAACCAATACTGAGGTGTAATTATTTGCTTGAAATCACCCCAAACATGTCAGAGCAGGCATTTGGTTCTCTGAACCTCCAGAGCATGTCCTCCCAAACCCTTGCCAAGTCTGCTACTCCAGATAGAAAAGGTTCTGTGCCCTACTTGTGCTCAACCCCTTGATGAATTGGACTAAACTCACTGACAAGTGAGTGGTTTCATGACCTAAGGGTTGGGTCAGATGGAAATGTGTACAAGCCAACCAAAGAACTGCGCAAATCTCTCCTTATCTGTGCGGGTGTCATCTCTGCAATAACTGTGCCCCCAGCACAAACCAGAGAGAACACTGGAGGTCTTGACCAAGCAGCCTTGTGAAATGGCCTGCTGAATCCAGGAATCTCTTACCCAAGATCTGTTTCATCCTTGCTGGTGTCAAATACTGGATGACAATGGCCAACCCAGGATGCAAGGGGGTCCCAGGCAGCAGGGTAGAGGACTTGGACTAGGGACAGAAGTCCTAACTCTCCCTCTATACCCGGGGTGGGCGGGGCTCTTTCAGATTTTTCTCCTCTTTAAAATGCCCTAATAAATACATTAAGCATGCATTTGCATAAGCCTATATCAAGAGAGCTGAAGCTTTCCCACAAAGATATCAAATTTCATCTGCAATATCAGCCTTGTGCTTTTTTCCTCTCCTCTCCTGATGGCCATGGCATTTAGGACACCAGCATCCTAGTCGGGTTGGTATGAGACACCTACTTCCCACAGAAGAGCTCGCTTCAGTCTATCTCATTGTCCAAGTCTAGGTTTTGTTGTTGTCTTACCATCTAATGCTTTCTATCTTCAGGAACACTTGCAATTTCATAACTCACATCCTTAGAGTTGGTGTGCAAAGAAAGAAAATCATAAAATCTGATTACTGGAAGCCATAATGGATAAAATTCATATTTATTGTGAAGTTTCTGTGTGTTACCCCAAATAGTGTCTCTGAAAGGCCTGTCAGATATTTGAACTTAAAAATGGACTAAAAAGCCGGGCGCTGGTGGCTCACGCCTGTAATCCTAGCTACTCAGGAGGCTGAGATCTGAGGATCACGGTTCAAAAGCCAGCCCGGGCAGGACAGACCGTGAGACTCTTATCTCCAATAAACCACCAGAAAACTGGAAGTGGCGCTGTAGCTCAAGTGGTGGAGCGCTTTCCTTGAGCTGAAGAGCTGAAGGACAGCGCCCAGGCCCAGAGTTCAAGCCCCATGGCCGACCAAAAAAAAAAAAAAGGACTAAAAAATGCTCTCTGCTCATTCTTGCACACTCCATAGATCCTCTTCCTTCATTCAACCATATATGCTCCTAGCTCTCATGTCCAACAAGTATCCTTTTCCCTCCTCCCTTTCTTCTTTCCTTCCCTCCATCCTTCCCTTTCCTCCCTTCCTTCCTCCTTTGCTCCCTGTCCTTCCTTTTCTCCTTCCTTTCCTCCCTTCTCACCTCCCCATCCCCTTCCTCTTTCTTTCCCTTTTACTTCTTCCCTTTCTCCTTTCTTCTCTCTTTCTCACTTCCTTTATCCCTCCCTCCACCCCTCCATCTCTCCTTTAATTCTTCCTTCCTTCCTTTTTTCCTTCTTTCTTCCATCTCTCATCTCTTCTTCTTTTCCTCCCATCCTTCTTTCCTCTTTCTTTTGTTATTTCTTGTAGTAATTATCACAGATCGCACACCATGAGGCAAACATGGAACTAAATATATTTTTCAAAAACCATGCACTGAATAATGCATACATAGTCCAAGGAAGCAAGCACCATAAAAACTACTTTATGGCCAGAGAGAGGGCTTTCCGTGTGAGTTGAATTCTCTTTCTGGGACGCTTGTCAGCAGAACTAGTTAAGAGTGATGTGAACTCAGCAAGCTGTGTTCCAGATGCTTATCTGCCCAAGAGCCTCTTCCACAGAGGAACAAAGTGCAGGCAAGAGCCAGCTGCTGCTCAGCAGAGAAGATGGCAGCCTCAGGAGATGTCCTTTTCCACTTGTGCACAAACGCATGCACACACACACACACACACACACACACACATCCTGGGTTCCAAAGACTGCCTGCTTCCACTGCCCTCCATAGGCTGGAGGCTGCTTCCCAGATCAAGGAAAGCTGAGACCAGGGAGGTGGGGCTATCACTATCAGCAGTTTAGATGTCAGGAATCCCCAGAGGCTTGAGCAGCAAACCTGCATCTTCCTGGGTCTCTATTTGCTTTGTTCTTTCTCTTGTTCAACGCAGGCCTCTTTGCCTGTTGTCCAGCCTTGATAACTGCTCTGTAAGTGGCAGTGACTGCTAGACTTGGCTAAGTGCTTTTTTTTTTTTAAACTATGTTGGTGATGCATGGAGGAGAGGGGGAGGGGGGCATCCGTGGATTACAGCCCAGAGTCCATGGGAAGAAAGGTCCACTCCATAAGCATATGGTGAGTCCCCTGAAGTGGCCACAGATGGTGCTGTTCTTTCTCTCTGGCAACTGCTCTTACTAGGACAGACAGTGGACTGAACAGCTGAGGAAATGAGGCCAGAAGGAGTTTGAGATGGAGTCCAGCTTAGAGACAGTGGGCAAGATGGGGGGGGGGATTCCCTATGTCCTGATGAGTACCAATGAAGGCACAAGTAAGAGCACTGGGGTCAACAGTGGAGGAATGCTAGGAGAAAAGGAGAAGACAGGGATGATAAGGGAAGTGGCTGAAGGTAGGGTACACACACTACAGATATAGTCTTTTCCTCATACCTAAAGAATCAGTAGGAGTGGGGGAGTGGGGAGAAAATCTCTCTGTTTAGGTGGAGGCCACCAGCACTGGATTTGAGCAGTGTCACAAGCCTGTTGTGGTACGGCAGGGGTGGGCAGGCAAGGCCAGGAAATCAGCCTGAGCAAGGGAGAAAGGTGGAGACTTGTGCCAGCCACCCCACTCCCCTCTGTTCCAGGCCAGCTTATCTCTAAATCAAGCATGCAAGAGGCCAGGATACATATCTTTTGGGGCCTCCAGAGTTGAAAACCACATCCGTACCTTGGCTTTGACATGAGAGGAACTGCCCAGAGCTGGAGAGCGCCTGGTCTCCACCAGCTGCCTCCACTTCCTCCCAACAGCCTCTGCTGCAAGCAGCAGGATCTGGTTTTCTCCTCCCTGTCTTGAGGGCACAGGCCCCTTTACTATTCTGGGCTTTTTCCATCTGTGTATGGTTCATCCTGCCTTGCTCCCCATTCCTCCGATTTTCAGACTCCACACCTTCGTACCCTGTGCATGGTGTGTGTGTGTGTGTGTGTGTGTGTGTGTGTGTGTGTGTGTGTGTGTGTGTGTGTGTGTGTGTGTGTGTGTGTGTGTATTGTCATCCCAATCCTTTTATACTGCTCCAAGCAGTGCAGAATGGACAAGCAGGCCTTGGCACTCACCCAAGTGAAAGGGCAGAGTGATGTGCCGTCTGGGTATATGGGGATATTCCTATATCTGTCTGTCTGTCTGCCATTGAGCTTTCCTTCTTCCATCCACACGTGGTTCTCCTCCTATTACTGTCCTAGATTATGCCAGCCTCAAGCCCCTCAAAGGCATTAGAAGGAAAAGCAAACAAATGCTTCCATTTGGCCTCAGTTTCCCCATTTGTCAGATAGAGGCAGCACCTGGCTTAGGAGCTGAGCTTGTGAAATGATCATACTGCTGGCTCATGCTAGCCACTAAATACCTATTAGTTACTTCATTTCTTTTAATTTTCAGCTTTATTAGCTGGGCAGGAACAGCTAACCCGGTCCTTGTAAGGAAATCCAAGGCAGGCCTGGCCTTCATCTGCAAGGCCAGATGGACACCTGGGAAAGGAGATCACATTGGGGGTACAGAAATAGGGGTGACCATCACATAGCAGACTTTGGCAGGCATCAGCTACTGACAGTGATATGGGGGGGGAAAAACTCATTTCAGAACAAGAACTTGCATAATGTGGCCAAAAACCATGTTTTCCAGAGACCTTCCAGACTCAAGTGCCACATCTCCCTGGAAATAAGCACTGGTCGTCCAATTTCCCCAAGTTATCTGAGTTGTAGGAGTGACAGCTGTGTTCTAAGCCCCTCCCCAACCCCAGACATCTTTGGCATAGGGAGGAGTTTGGGAGTGGGAGTCACCGTTGAGAATTATTGTATGCAACTGCTTTGGTGCCTGACTTGGAGATATCCAGCCCGGTCTGTCTGTCTCTGGGTAAAGAGTAGAACACCAGCATTTCCAGCATGTGCAGCCATGCTTCCCAGAAAACACAGGATCTAACCCCAACTCACAAGGGTCTGTTACACATCCCTGTGTTGGCCAATATGTTTGCTATGGAAGAGTTAGCTTTCAGAAAGATTGAGATGCAGACATAAGCAGCATCTGCCCAACTTCAAGGTTCTATGAGTTCACCATCCTCCCACCCCCATGATATCCTCAATCACATCTGCCATCTGAAGGACACCAGTCATAAAATTCCCCCCTTCTTTCCCTGTGGTTCCCAGTTGTCCCAGTTGTACCTCTGAGATAATCTACAAATGACCTAGCATGAAATCCAGTGACATTAAGTGGATACCCCAATCTGTTTGTGGGGATTGCTTCTCTCCAGGCCTACAATCCTTACAAGTTATGACTTGTGGTTTCATTCCCTTGTGTAGATTTCATGGGGCCTGAGAAGCAACACTCAGCAACACTCATGATAAAACATACACACACACACACACACACACACACACACACACACACACACACACACACTCACAGACACCTGAATACTAACTATTTAATTTTGAAAGCTCAACCAAATTATGTGACTCAAATTCAGAATATTGCCTTAGGTATGGTTTATTCACATGCTTCAGGGGAGCACAGAACTTGAGAGAAAACAGGTGAAAAAGTGTAGCATGGAGCTCACTGGACAGATAAAAGTGAACTATATGACAGGACATGTGAGTAGAGACAGGAGGGAGGGAGGGACTGGGAGAAAATGAGGGAACAAATGACACTGTATAAAAGGGGCTGTAATGGAAGTGGCACTGTGGCTCAAGTGGCAGAGTGCTCTCCTTGAGCTGAAGAGCACAGGGACAGCGCCCAAGCCGAGTTCAAGCCCCACGATGGACTAAAAAAAAAAAGGAGATGTACTCATTACCTAACTTGTGTAATTGTAATCCCTTTGTACATCACCTCAATAATAACAATAAAGTAATTTATTTAAAACTCAGAACATCACCCATCAGCATCAGTAGAAATGGAGGATGAGATCAACTACGAAAGGCACTATATTAATTGATAAATTCTGTATCAAAACAAGAGTAAGTGCTAGACACTGTGGCTCATTATTATAATCCTAGCTACCCCTATTCAGGGGAGGTCAACACTGGGAAGGTGAGAGGTTCCAAGCCAGCCTAGGCAAGGAAGAAAGAAAGAAAGAAAGAAAGAAAGAAAGAAAGAAAGAAAGAAAGAAAGAAAGAAAGAAAGAAAGAAAGAAAGAGAAAGAGAAGAATGAGAGAAAGAGAGAAGAGAGAGAGAAAGAGAGAAAGAGAGAAAGAGAGAAAGAGAGAAAGAGAGAAAGAGAGAAGAGAGAAAGAAAGAGAGAGAGAAAGAAAGAGAGAGAGAAAGAAAGAGAGAGAGAAAGAAAGAAGAGAGAGAAAGAAAGAGAGAGAGAAAGAAGAAGAGAGAGAGAAAGAAAGAGAGAGAGAAAGAAAGAGAGAGAGAAAGAAAGAGAGAGAGAAAGAAAGAGAGAGAGAAAGAAAGAGAGAGAGAAAGAAAGAGAGAGAGAAAGAAAGAGAGAAAGAAAGAAGAGAGAAAGAAAGAGAGAAAGAAAGAGAGAAAGAAAGAGAGAAAGAAAGAAAGAAAGAAAGAAAGAAAGACAGAAAGAAAGACAGAAAGAAAGACAGAAAGAAAGAAAGAAAGAAGAAAGAAAGAAAGAAAAGACAGAAAGAAAGACAGAAAGAAAGACAGAAAGACAGAAAGACAGAAAGAAAGAAAGAAAGAAAGAAAGAAAGAAAGAAAGAAAGAAAGAAAGAAAGAAAGAAAGAAAGAAAGAAAGAAGAAAGAAAGAAAGAAGAAAGAAAGAGAAAGAAAGAGAGAAAGAGAGAGAGGGAGGGAGGGAGAGAGAGAAAGAAAGAAAGAAAGAAAGAAAGAAAGAAAGAAAGAAAGAAAGAAAGAAAGAAAGAAAGAAAGAAAAAGAAGAAAGAAGGAAGGAAGGAAGAAAGGAAGAGGAAAAGAAGGAAAGAAAAAGAAGGAAAGAGAGAGAGAGAAAGAATTGATGAGATCCTATCTCAACAGGAAAAGCTGTTGTTTATGCCAGTCATTCTAGTTACAGTAGGAAATGTAAATAGGAGGATCATGGTCCAGGCAAGCCAGAGCAAAATCAAGAGCCTATCTTAAAAATAACCAGCACAGATGGTGTAATTCAATTAGTAAAGTACACACCTAGCAAATGAGATGCCTTGAATTCAACCCCTGCACCCCAGCCAGACTACCACCAAGCAAAATAAACAATAAAAGCAAAACAGGAGTGAAGAATCACAGTATTTCTATCCTGGTCTATACCAAATGCATCATGGACTTACCAAATGGCCTGGTCCCAGAGTGAGGACAGAGCATGCAACAACCCTCCCTACATCTGTCATTAAGTGGGTATAAAAAGAAATATAGGTATATCAAGATCAGATTTCAAGATGCTCCCCTTGAAGTAGTGGAGGACACAGACCTCAAATGCAGCCTCATCTACTGATCTGTCTACAGAGTCTGTGAAGTATCAGGAACAACCTTGCATTATCTCATTTTGTACAAGGTGCCCTCCGTGACCCCATCAACCACTGACAAAAAAACCCCATAAGATTGGCACCTCCAAAGTTGGCATCACTTTGGAGTTGGAACCAGTAAAAGTTGGGGATGGCATGGATTTGTGAAATACACCGTCACGAGCAGAGGAAAGAGTCAGAAGTGAACAGAAGTGTGTGTGTATGAGTGTGTGTGTGTATACGTGTATGCACATATGTGTGTGTGAAAGAGAGAGACCTGTATAATCCTGTAATAAGCCAGTTTTGCCTAAGTTTGCTGATACCAATCACTGATACCAATCATCAGAGTAGTCTAGTATCTCCCGCTACCTGTGCCTGCCCTTAGCCCAGTATAGTGCTTTCCCTACTACCTAACACATCAGAGTGAGTGTACAGTCCAGAACCCCTAGGCACCATGAAAGAGACTGGGATCACCTAGTCTCCTTCCGCATCATCCTCAGTGACTCAACTAGACAAACCACTTCCCACTCAGACCCAACTTCTCCTTCTCTGATATGAGGGGCTGGGTCTGATTATAATTCAGATCCACCTAGAATTCAGACCCTATTGCTCTTTATTTTAAGAGCTCATTTCTTCTATCATGCTTTGGAGGGCCTTTGAATTCTGTGTGCTTATTGGAGCTAATTATAACTGATTCTGAGTCAGGCATTGTCTGATTCCAGCAATTGTGGATTTCACAGTCCACCCCATGAATGGCAGCCACCCTAGAACTAGAACTGGGCACCCTGGTAGCCTCTGTAACTCACATTCTAACAGCCATGAGAACAGGGGGTGGTCAGAATATGTATGGTACTCCTCCTGTCCAGGATTTATGAGAGTCTGAGTCATATGTCCTAATGCTGTGATAGGAGGAGGTGGATTCTGCCACACTTGCTAGTATGATGTATCTTTAATAGTGAAAATCAAGAACTGATGTGAATACAATGGTGGTATATTCTAAGGAGTGTTGTACTGACAGGATAAATGAATATTTTACAATTGACAAATTTTTTTGTACTGGCCTCCCCTGATACTTTAAGCATATACAATCTGAGTAAATCTTATGTCTATGAAGAGTCAAATGATATGACTTTCTTCTGACTGCCACAGGATGTTAGTATCAGTAGCACTTCAGGAGGAAAGGAGAATTCATAGGTCAGCTTTGACATCTAAAGGTTCTTTCCAATCTTAGAAAACATTGTGGGGATATTTAACTACTGCTTTATTGGTATTTGTCTCCCATAACAATAATCGTAGCTGAACAAATCCCTTTTTTTCATTTCACCAATGATATGAGGAGACAAAGTTTAAATGCCTGAGAGCAGAACAGTCTGTGGAAATGAACTGGGAGATTGTGCTGCAGTCCCTTATCAAGGTTGCGCTGTGTGCTGGGCATCGATTTCATGATCTTCCATTTCCTACTTCACATGTAATGGTCATCCTTTTCCTGTTACCCAAGGCTAGCAATTTCCACTTTAGACAACATATTTCTTACATATCCTTTGGTAATCCAGGATGCCTTAATGATTTCCCCTGTTCTCTCTACAAGAGTGTCCTGCTCCTTTTTGACAAGAAATGCCAGACTCTCCTCTTTTGCAGACAGAAAGCCTGTGGTTAAACTCATGCTCAGCAATCCTGGATTGCACATCTCAGTGGCAACAGAAACTGAAGTTGTTTTTAAATGCTATTGGGAAGCCACTTCCCAGTTGCTGTCAGGCTGGCAGGCCTTTAGGAATAATTCAGGTCAGTCATCGGTTGTGTTTAAACATTTTTTAATTTTCCTTAAGTAGCTGTACAAAGGAGTTTAAATGTAGCATGTAAGTTTGTGAGTACAGCATCCCCCCTTTCATCATTCTCTTCCATCTCTCCCACCCACATTCATCCCTCCATTTACATAGTTCCAATTTCACATGGGTACACTAAATATTATAACTATATTTTCTCAATCTTCTTTTCTCCATTATCTGCTCCCTAGCCCTTGACCTTACCCTCTCCCTGATAATATATATTCCAGCTTCCTGGTATTCATTTTCTTAAACTGTAAGTTACTTGTTCAAAGGAGCTACACCATTGGAATTTTCCCCTGCATATACCTTACTTCTCTCTCATCTGTAGACATTAATTATAAATTATACACATATATGTTAACATATCCAGGGTCATATGCATATATATATATACATATATATACACAAAAGTATTAACTAAAGTGATATGTTTCTTACAGGGATATAAAGACTTTAGAGCCTCTATCATTCAGAGATGGATAAAGTGCTCATAAATTCCAAAGCAACAAAAGACTCAACATCAATAATCTTATTGGCCTTTCACAAAATTCACTTTATTTTTCAAGAAGGCAATGTGCTCACAAAAGAACATAAATAATAGGACATCAGTAATTCTAGCTACTTAAGAGGCTGAGATCAGGAATATGGTAATTCAAAGCCAACCTTGGCATACATGGAAGACCCCTTCTCAATCTAGAGCTGGTTACAGTGGCATATGCCTGTCATCCTTGCTATATAGGAGGCTGAAATTGGGAAGATTGAATTTCTAGGCCAGTCCAAGCAGAAAAGCCCCACTGTTTCATCAAAAGAAGTGGATATGGTGTTGTGTATCTGACATATAAACTCTAAAATTGGTTCAAGTGCACATGCAGGCAAGAATGGAGGTGAGAATGCTGGCCAAGCAAATCCTATTGGAACTCAGGGGCTTGCATTTGCTTGTCTACTCCATGAACACAAAAAACTGAGGTTCAGAAATGGCAATGTGATTGCCTAGAGTCATGAAAAGGAAACTGATATTCCATCTGAGGGGAAAAGGCTCTCTGCCCACAATTCTAGCTCTAGCCCTTGTCACTCAAGGTCCACTTAAATGAATTCTTGAGCCCCATCTCAGTCCTACAGACACATAATCTGCACTTTACCATGGTTTCCAGGTTGGAAGCCTATCTTCTTCTCATGTGGATGGTCCCTGAGCACTGTACAGTTAAGATTCAGCATCTAAGTTAGGTGGTGTATGTTCCTAAGTCAGGAAGAGACTGGGGATGGCTAGAAGAAACACCTTGGAAGAAATGTCAAATAGCGATTCTCTCCTGTGACCAAAATGAATACAAACCAATGGGGATAAAGTGAGATTACATGCAAGGCCAAAAGATTTCTGCTGAATCTACTTTATCTACCTCTACCTACCACTTTATCAGAATGGTTAAGGATCTAAAGTCTTAGACGGAAACAGGTTACAGCAGACCATTGTCTGATTTCTTTTTTTGTTTGTTTGTTTGGGGTTTTTTTTTTGTTTTTTGCTTTTGTCCGGTGTGGGGCTTGAACTCTGGGCTTGGGCACTGTTCTTGTGCTCTTCAGCTCAAGGCCAGCGCTCTACCACTTAAGCCACAGAGCCACTTCCGGGTTTCTAGTGGCTTATTGGAGATAAGAGTCTCACGGACTTTACTAAAAGCCCTGGCTAGCTTCGAACCGCCATCCTCAGATCTCAGCCTCCTGAGTAGCTAGGATTACAGGTGTGAGCCACCAGCGCCCAGCTCCCATTGTCCAATTTCTGTGCTGGTACAATTCATGGAAGCTCAAGTAGCATATAGTCTTGGATATGAGATTAATTTGTAAAATTACAATACCAAAAATCTTCTGGAATGGAGTGGATGAGCATTCTGTGGCAGCCTTCATGAGACTGGGTGTTTCCTACATCGAAGCAAGAGAGTTCCAGAAATACTGAAACCTAATTCAGTACTGGAACCCATGGTGGAAATCTCCTCTTAACGAAGGAGGCACTAATAGGAGGAATGGTGCTTCTTAACAATTCCCCAAAAGTAGAATACCATACTGGGCAGATGTTAGCATTCAAGAGATCTGAGTATACCAGAAGTCATTCTGGGAGATATTGAAGGGCTTTAAATTAGTATCCATTGTCCTCATATCTATCATGTCCTGACAGCCATGAACTTGGAAATGACACCCTGGGAAGCAAGCATGAATGTTACAGCCAGGCACACTTCTTTTTGTGAGTGTGTATACTAGTCTTGGGACTTGCACTTAGACCCTAGGCGCTGACCCTTAACTTTTTGCTCAAGGCTAGCACTCAACCACTTGAGTCACACCTTTATATCTGGTTTTTTGGTGGTTAAGCAGAGATAAGAGTCTCACAGACTTTCCTGCTATGGCTGACATCAAACTGATCCTTAGATCTCTCTCAGCCTCTTGAGTAGCGAGGTTTACAGGAATGAGCCACTGGTGCCCAGCTACAGGAATACTTCTTGTCATCAATTAACAGCAAGGCTATTTTGGGATTCACGTGGGGCATTTTGTGAGTTTGAGTACTTTGAGACTACAGTAATAACACATCTAAAGTTTATCCTCTCCAGCTGGGAAGGTGGCTCAGTGGTAGAGTGCTTGCCTTGCATTCATGAGGCCCTGGGTCCAATTCATCAGAAACACATAAGCAGAAGAAGCCGGAAGTGGAACTGTGGCTCAAGTGGTAGAGCACTAGCCTTGAGCTGAAGAGCTGAGGACCAGTGCCCAGGCCCAGAGTTCAGGCCCCACGACCGACAAAAAAAAAAAAAAATGACACACAAGTTTATCCTCTCCATCTTGAATATTCTGAGCACCTTGATTTTGAAACTTCCCCCAAATGACAGAGTGGACCCACATGTGGTAAGCTGGTCTCCTTGCTTGATATGACACCATAACTTCAGTGTCTTTTCAGTAGCTATGTCCTTTCCATGACTTTCTTAAAATGTAATTACATGATCGCCTATCCCAGGAAGGATGCTCACTCATGCCATGCTTAGCTTAAGCAGATTTGATTGAGATAACAAGGACTTGAAGTTTTTTCCACCCAGCAGGTAGAATTTAGTGTCATTGTTTACTGACATTTGCTTAAAGGGAGATTCCGTTTAATGTGACCGAGTCATCAGCTCTCCCTGCCCCAACCTGTGGACAGTGGCTGTGAATGTCCTTCTCATTTTCCAACAGTCTTTAAACTTGTGCTCAGATCAGAGCTCACACCTCCAGACATTCAAGTCCAAACGCTGAACACCCCATTAGAAGGCTAGGACTCAGTTTCCAATCACCAATGTTCTAGATGGTTCTATTCTACTTGTATTCACTTACCTGAACTGCTCATGATGGTAGGCATACTCTCCTATCTACCACGGGGACCTGTCAGTATCAGCCTACCCTCACTGAGGATGCTGTACGCTTGGACACTCGGGTAGCTTCCTCTACCTTGACAACATCATCAAGTCTCAGGGCTCTTCTAATTGATTTTCCTACACTGATTGGAAGAATATTACTTAGGCCTGACTCTTCATCTTCCAACATGGCTAAAGATGCTGCTCATTCTATGGCTGGTCTCTAAACTCTTTCAATTTAGCTGATCCCAAAGAGCAACCAGAATGAGAGAACTGAAACATATAGTATGGACAACTTCCTGCAAGAAAGCTTGGCACACGTCATGAAGATGAATTAGGCAAGGGGTACAGGAGGACATCCCAACAGAGGAAGTGAGGTAACACTGGCAGGGACTGCACAATCACCAAGTTCAGCAGGAAATGGGCAGATTAGTAGGTGGGTGGGCATTGTTTAGGAGATAGCAGTGAAACACTCACTGGGAGCTCGGGCCCTCCCCCCATGTGAAGGAGCATGGTGGGGAGGGGAGGGGAGGGGTGCCTTCCCCCCCCCTTCTGCTGTGGAGTCTCAGCCACCAACATTTCTATTCAGCTTGATAAAAGAGAATTAAAGCCAAAGTGAGATTTCAACCTTCAAATCATTACTGATCTACTATAGAAATGGAAAACAAGCAATGTATGTTAAAACAATTTTCTTTGTTATCAATATTATGGTTTATTCAATTATTTATAGTTGAAATAAATTGATATATGCAAAATCCTTTAAAATTCCTATTCATGTTTTTTTGTTATTTAATATATATTTGTATTGTTTTAAAGGTGATGTACAGAGAGGTCACAGTTACATAAGTAAGGTAATGAGTACATTTCTTTTTTGAATAGTGTTACCCCTTCTCTTGCTCGTTCCCAGTTTTTCCCTCCCAACTCCACCCACAGGTTGTATAGTTCATTTTCAACCTAGTATCTAGTAAGTATCACTGCTGTATTTGTTCATCATTTTTATTTTTTGTCAGTTATGAGGCTTGAACTCTGGGCCTGGGCGCTGTCCCTGAGCTCTTCAGCTCAAATCTAGTGCTCTATCACTTGAGCTACAGTGCCTCTTCCGGTTTTCTGGTGGTTAAATGGATGTGAACCATGATCCTCAGATCTCAGCCTCCTGAGTAGCTAAGATTACAGGCATGAGCCACTGGTGCCTGGCTTGTTCATCCTTTTTTTCTACCTTTTCTGTGCTCCCCCTTACCTGCTCCAAAATAGATAAACTTACAAACAAGACAAAAGGTAAACAAAAACAGCAACAAAGAAAAATGAAACCTCTTGTTTTATATGGTCATATGCACATAGCTATTGAACCTTTGTGATCCTCTCCTAAGAATATCCTCCTTTGATCTTACTGTGTGAATGTCTAGAGACCTGTATAATTTATTATATCTCAGTATTTTTTTTGTATCTTACCATCCAGTATGTTTATTTGTAGATATATAGGCACATTTTAGTTGACCCAAATGAGGGAAAACATGTACCCTGTGTTTCTTTGGGCTTGCTTACTTTGCTTAATATAATTTTGAATGCAAATTTGCGTGTACTTTATCACTTTTTAACCCAGGATAATTTCAACCAGAAGATTAGTCATCCCAGACAAAGTTGTTCTGTGAATCATCTCACCTAAATGGTCAATAGTAGAACTACACTTACTCATCTATACAAAACCCATATGTATATATGTCTATATGCACATGTGTGTGAATACATGTGACTGTTAGGAAAAATTAAATAATCCTACAGGCCACATCCTCCAAAAAATGCTAGTGTTACTAGCATTTTTGTCTTAGTCATTAATTATAGTTAAAGCAGTGGTTACAAAAGGAATCCTAACACTTGATAGAAAAAGACTTAAGCCAAATTTAATAAGACAGTCTCCAGTTATTTTAATAGGCTTTTCATAGGTCATCTTTTAAATATACAGGAGCAAAGGGATAGGGAAAAATCAAGTCCATTCAAAGGGTCTTTCCACATTTGACACCAGGATTATGGCAGGCCTTTCACTGACATAAAGCTTAGTCTATACCTCTTTAGTGAATCAAAAAGTAAATTTACAAATGGAAAATAACAAATTGAAGAGGCCTAAACATCTGAGTACTAAAGATAAAAACAAAGCACACCTTTCATGCTCCTGCTCTGTCTTGTACTTGAAGAAGTTTTCTTATTTACTTCCAACCTGTCCCTATTCTTTGCTTCCTGTTAATTTTTAAGTCCTTACCAACTCCAGGTAAAGACATCACGGGAAAATAAGACCACATCACTTACAAACATATATAGATGAAAAACTCCTCAACAAGGTAATAGCAAATTAAATCCATCAGTACACAATAGAAACCCTGGTATTTGTGTGTCTGTGTCTGTGTCTGTGTCTGTGTCTGTGTGTCTGTGTCTGTGTGTACACAAGACCACTTGTTCTAGGAATTCAAGGTTGGTTTAATACCCAAGAGTCCCTTTATGTAGTACACCATATTAAAAAAAAAAAAAAAGAAGAAGAAGAAGAAAAGCTATAGGCTTACACAAATTTATATATAAAAAGTACCTGACAAAATCCAAACCACTTCATAATGAAAAATACTTAAGAGGTTGCTAAGCATGTGGGGCCCATACCTATAATCCTATCAACTCAATTCACAAGTCTGAGAACTGGAGAATCATGATTTGCTAGCTCAGGCCGAAAAGCCAATGGGGCTCCATCTCAATTAACCAGCAAAATGCCAGACTGGAGGCATAGCTCAAATAGTTGAATGTCAGTTATGAGCAAAATAGCTGAGCATCAACTTAAACCTCAGGACTGGCACAAACACACACACGCACACACACACACACACACACACACACACACACACACTTAAGAAATTATGATGACTGGAAACTTCCTCAACCTAATCAATGACATCTATGAAATACTTAAAGCTGACTTAGTAGTAAGAGACCAAACCTTTCTCCTAAAATCAGAACAAGACAAGGATGTTCATTCTCACCATTTCTCACATTTATTGATCTTGATTGTTTTGTTATTATTGTTTGAGGGGGGGGTTGCTGTTTCTTCTTTTATTGAAACAAGCTTTCTTTATGTTGTCCAGGCTAATCACCAACTCCTATAACCAAGATATTTTCATGACTTAGCCTCCAAAGTACTCAGGACCATAGACATATGGCTATGCCTCACTTAATATTATTATTTCTATTGCTCATTTTACTAGAAGTTCTGGCCAAAGCAATTAGTCAAGAAGAAGAAATAAAAGTTTTTAGATAAATAATACCAATATATAAAAATATATTAGAAATGTATGAAACTGATATTAAGAAAGCAATTTTGTTTACAATGGCATCCAAAAGAATAAAATAAAGATATGTACAATAGCTTATGTTTATAACTCTAGCCACTTGGAAGGCAGAGATCAAGAGGATTGCAATTCAAGACTATTGTCAAGGCAAAATATTAGTGAGATCTATCTCAATCAGTCATTGTGACTCGTGTTTTTAGTCTGAGCTATGTGAGCAGACATAGCTAGAAGCATAACATTTCAGGCCAGCCCTTGGCAAAACCACAAAAGTCTACCTGAAAAACAAAGCATAAAGGGCTCAGGGCATTGCTAAATTGCAGAGCACAAGACTAAGTATAAAGCCCTGAGTCCAAGACTTCAGTGCCACCAAAAAGTATTTTATTTTTAGTAATAATTTCAACAAGGAGATACAATATTTGTGTGATGTAATCTAAAAATAAACTGAAAGAAAATAAGGAAACACAAATGGAAAGATAGTTCATAGTATATGGATTGAAAGATTTAATATTTACCAAGAAGCCACTGTATCCCAAAGTGATCTCTAGATTGAATGAGATTCTGGCCTTTTTTCTTTTTGAAGAAATGAAATGTTGATTCTAAAATTGTTATGAAATCGAAAAAGACCATAATGTAAATAATTTTTAAAACAAATTTGGTGGCAGCTATCAGTGACTCAAACCTGTAATCCTACCTACCTAGGAGGCTGATATCTGAGCATCATAGTTCAAAGCCAGCCTGGATAAGAAAGTCTGTGAGATGCTTATCTCAAAATAACCCCCCAAAAAGCAGGAAGTGTACCCATGGCTCAATTAGTAGAGCACCTTTCTGGTGCATAAAATCTAAGAGACAATGGCCTGGCCCTGAGTTTTAGCCACAGTGTGGCGTGCACGCGCGCACACACACACACACACACACACACACACACACACACACACACACACACATTTGTAACACTTAAACTATAAAGCTCTCTTATGGAAGGAGAGTGATATACCTACAATTCAGACCCTCAACTAAACCCATTCATCTAGGGTCAGCTGATTTCTCGATGATGCACCTGGTTACTCAGTGAGTAAAGAACAGGGTTTTCAACGAGTGGTCTTGCAACAACTGGAGATTCACATGCAAAAGAATGGAACTGAACTCTTACCTCACCACATGTACAAATGTTAACTCAAAATGGTCAGCAAGAAAACTCTTAGAAGAACTCTTCACCAAAGTTTTCTTAGATGTTGTGCCAAAGCCTAAGAAACAAAAGGAATCTCAATTTTTACTCAATTAAGTACTTTTATGCATCAAAGGACATAGTTAGAAAGGCAAAAAAAAATCAAATCAAAGAATGAGAGAAAATATTTTCAAATTTCAAATGTCCAAAATAAAGGAAAGTGATAGAGGAGGTAGTTTGATCAGGGTACTGATCCATATTTGTCACATATCTTGTATAACCATAGATGCTAGTAAAAATAATTAAAAACTGTGTCCTGGTGCCAGTGGCTCACTTCTGTAATCCTAGCTGGTCATGATTATCTGAGATAGGAGGACTGAGGTTCAAAGCCAGACAAATTCAAGAGACTCCTATCTCCAATTAACAGCAAAATGCCAGAAGTAGAGCTGTAACTAAAATGGTAGAGCATTAGTTTGGAGCAAAAAAGCTAAGAAAGAGCATCATGTCCCTGAGTTCAAGCATGAGGACCAGGGCATGCACACCCACAAAAATGTTTTGAAGTGTGCAAATACTTGAATAAACATTATTTCCAAGGATGATAAATGAATAATCAACAGCACATGAAAACAAGTTCAGTCTTATCATTAGACAAATTCAAGTAAAGCCATAGTAATATATCACTTTAAGCACTTCAAACATACTGAAGCTTTTGACTTTCTACTTTTTTAGTGAAAAATAGCAAGTATTAGGGAGGGGATACAGAAATTGGAAACCTTACACACTTTTGGAGAATGTAAAATGGTCTGTTGTGGCCAATAGTCTGGTTGTTCTTCAACAACTTAAACATAGAATTGCCATCTGATCCAACAATCCATTTTCTATTTCTCTTTCTATTTTATTGGTGAATGTTCTTTGTACAAAGAGGTTTAACTGTGATATTTTATATATGCATACAATGTGCCTTGTGCCCTCTCTATTACTTTTTCTTATGAAGTAGCTACTGTGTTTGGATTTATAAACACATAATATTTCAAAAAAAGATAGGCAACCAGGATCAAATATAAATATTTACAGTGGCATCAACCCAGAAGTCTATCAACAGATGCATGGAGAAATAAAGTGTGGTACATCCATTCAAAGAAGTATCATTCAGCTACAAAATAAATGGTGTGTCATTACACCAATTACAGAATCATTATGGTATGTGAATGAAGTCAATCACAAAAAAATAGTCCATTCATGCACTTAGATTAAGCATCCAGAATGGGTAACTACACCTAAATGGAAAGATGTTTTGTGGTTCCAAGGGTGTGGACAGAGTTATTGTGTCTAACTGCTTAATGGGTGGGGCTTCCCATTTGGAGAAACAGTTCTGAAACTAGATAGAAATACATTAACTTAGTGCTACCAATGGTTAGAAACACATTAACTTAATGACTAGCATGCCTTAAAAATGTTTAAAGTTGTTGTATTATGTGTATATTACTAAATTTAAAAAGGTATAATAAACAGTATTTTTGTTGTGACTTAATGAAACTGTACAAGATGTTTACACATGACTGGAAATTGTATTTCCTTTTTGTGTGCACACACATGTGCATGTGCTCGTGTGTGTGTGTGTGTGTGTGTGCGTGTGTGTGTGTGTATGTATGTATGTGTGTGCAGACAGTATTGGGACTTGAATTCAGGTCCTGTGCTCTCAGCTTTTTTATTGAAAGCTAGTGCTCTACCATTTAAACCATGCCTCTACTTCTGGATTTTTGTTGGTTAATTAGAAAGGAGAATCCCGTGAAAAATGGAGTGAGCAAAAGAATGAATAGACAAACTGAGTTTCAATAAAGCGTAATCGACATTCCAGTGATTATATAACTTGTAAATAAATGAGCCAGAATTTAAGAACATATCTCAGTCTCTGCCTCTCACATCCATTCCACTTGGTACTGTCTGCCAGAAATATATTCCCTGCATTGGTTTTTCTTTTCTGTACTTCAATGGAGTGTTAATAATTTAGAAAAATTAGTGATGCACATCCATCATTCTCCATTAGTTCAGGCAAAATACAACCAAACCACATAATTATCTAGAAGAATGTATTGTAACTCAAGATAGAGCACCTGACTAGGATGCACAAGGCCCTAGGTTTGCTTCCTTGCAGCCAACACACACACACACACACACACACACACACACACACACACACACACACACACACACACACAACACAACACAAATAAACGAAAACCTAGAAAAGAGACCTGAGAGTTTCACAAGATGGAAAAAGTTTATTTCTTAAGCACAGATCTGGTAAACTTACACAAAAAGGATATCTTCAAAACCCAAGCATGTGTGCAATTCCATACCATCTGCCTCTTAATGTCATAATGACAACCTGGGGCTCATTGATAATGTTCTTGTGGTGTCTTTCTGTAATCCCACACAAAGCAGCAGAAATAGCATAATGAAGGGCTTAGCTGCCTGTCACTTTGTCACTTGGCTCATGTGTGGTGTGTCAGCTAGGGGCTATTTCTTCAGGTACCTAAACTCCCGCTGACAAAGAAAACAATGTTATCAAATTGTCAAAACATTTGCTTGTTCGACATAAAATATGAATGTATTTATGACTACTTGGCTTTAAAAACATGTATGATCTGGATATTGAATCACAGGTTTGCCTATTGACATAAAAAAAAAAGACTGGACATTAAGTAATTGGAGAAATGAAGAATACTAAGGAATTGGTAGAGGGTTGCAGCCATCATTCAGGGTAAGTCCAGAAACCGACATACAACCTAGCAACAGCCCCCAACCCTTGCCTGGCCAATCTCAAGATAGATGCTTCACCTTCCCACATAAATTTCTAGGCATAGTCTTATCAGTAGCAAAACAAACACAAAACTGTATGATGTGGTTCACAGCTGTAATCAATCCAGCACTTAGGCTGAGGCAGGAAAATAGTTCAAGAGAAGCTTCAACAACATAGGTGAGTCTCTCTCACTCATGCACTCAAGAGATAGACAGATAGATGATAGACAGATAGATGATAGATAGAAAGATAGATGCCTGTCTCTCTCAATCTCTCTTTTTCTCTCTTATATATACATTCACACTCACAATTGCACAAACACACATACACACAGAAAAAGCGGTTTTATCCATGACTAGCTAAAGGACATGTACTCAAGATGACTTGTATAAAGCTTAAATGTATAGCTCAGGTTGAATTTTCAGAGAATTATAGAATTAGAAGATGAAAGGATACAAATATATAGATGCAGCAAAGCGCCTCTTCAAGCTGTGATCAGAGGAGGAAAAAAGCAGATGATAGTAGCTGAGCTGGTGTGGGAAGAGTGAAGACAAATGAAGGCCATGGTGAGCAAAAGGTGAGAGTATCAGGCTGTGCTGAATTTCATCAAGTCAAGCCTCAGGAAACAGAGAAGATTTACCAACAAGTTGATTTAGTCATTATCAGGTGACTTTGGATGAAGAGGCCTGAGATTCAAGTCCTGTTTCTCTTTAGAGTAGTTTTTTCATCTCTTCAATTTCCATTCTGTTTCTATGGAGGATAATATTAGTAGTATTAAGTTACCTCCAAAATGAGCAGTTTAATATGACTTTACCTAATGCCTAATTTGCATATGTGGACATATTGGTGCTATTAGATAACATACAATAACATATGTGTATTCTTTTTAATATATATTTTTATTGTAAAGATACCGTACAGAGAAGTTAGTTACATGAGTTGTAAGATTTTCCAGAACCTAGAACCATAAGAGGTCCTGATTTTATACGAATATTTATTATAGTTTTATAGTTTGAATCTTAAATATCCCCGCAAAGGCCCATGTGCTCAAAGCTTGCTCACCAGCCTGTAGTAATATTTGGAAGTGGTGGAATCCTTGATAGGCATGGCCGGTGGAAGAAAGTTAGGTCATTGGAGGTATGCCCTTGAATGGGCTATTAAGACTCCAGCTTCTTCCCCACTTCACTTCCCAGGCCCTACCAGGAAAACAGTCTTCCTCCACAACAGCTTCCATAGTCATGATGCATGGCTGTGTGACTGTAAGCCCAAAACAACTGGCAAGTGATCATGGGTGAAAATCCTTGAGACCTTAAGACAAAATGTATCATTTCTTTTTGAAGTATTCTTAGCTATGTTGTCTCAACAGCATATATCCCAATGACTGATTAGCAGAATATCTTAAAAATTAAAGCACTCTGTATCAGATATCAATGGGAAAGCTGAGGGTCATGGTTTGAAGCTAATCTACTAGTAAAAAGCCAGAAGTAGAGGTGTGGCTCAAGTTGCAGGGCACCAACCATAAGCAAAAAAGCTAAGCCAGAGTATGAAGCCCTCTGAATTCAAGCCCCAGTACCAGCACACCACACACACACACACACACACACACACACACACACACACACACACACACACACACACACACACACACACACACACACACACAAGTACTCTAACTAAATCACTAAAGTACTAAAGTTGTAATGAGAGTAATGCTCAGGACATTTACAAAAATATAGCAATCTTCTGAGCTATAGAGCTGTAACAGTTCTCTGAAAGCAAAGGATGTTTTGGCCTGCCAAAGGTAAATAAATGGTAGCAAAGCTTGTCATTCCAAAATCAGAACTCATTGCATTCTACCTCCCATATTTCAAGTGAAAATCCCCAGAAACAAATTTGCAGATCTAAAACAAAGCCAGCACCTAGATACCAAGTTCTATATCTCTTACATCCTAGCTAGAGAAAATCCTTGGTTACTGTAAGGAAACTAGGGAAAGAGGAGGAGGGCTGCAAGGTAGTAGCACTCCTTGCTCAAATGGATGGTAAGTACCAAAGATTTTTCTGTTTGGACAGAGGTTTCCAATTCCTGGGGATTCTTACAAAACTGTTGACTTATCTGAACTGCTATTAATAGGAAGGGCCTCCTTGCGTCATTATCTAGTGGAGAATCGGGATTTGGGTTTCAAGCTGGCATTTCTTAGAATTAATTTCCTATTTTCAGTTAAAGGTCACCTTCCCCATTTTTTTCTGTTTTATTATCGACATAACACTTTCTAACTTGATCCTCAAGAGGGCAAGGGAAGAGGTAAAAAGTCCATGTAGTTAAGTATGTAAACACTGACTACCATTGTGTTTGGAAAAATTGGTGGCTTTACTGATTTTTATGTTTTTGTTCTTTTAGGTGTGTGTGTGTGTGTGTGTGTGTGTGTGTGTGTGTGTGTGTGTGTGTGTGTGTGTGTGTGTGTGTGTGTGTGTGTGTGTGTGTGCTTTGTTTTGTTTGCTGGGTTTTGTTTTCTTTCTTGAACGCAAGACCTTGAGTTCAAACTTGCTAAGCAGGTCCTGTACCATGTGATTCATTCACCTGGCTTTTTATGCTCTGATTTTTTTCTTTTCTTTTTTAAATTTTTTATTCCTTAATTGTTATGATAAAGGTGATGTACAGAGGGGTTACAGTAACATGCTCTATTTTTTAAATAGTTTCCTGATTTGGGCCCTGGCCTGCCTGAACTGTGATCTTCCTATCAACATTTCCTACAGAAGCTGGGATGCTAATAGCATGCCACTCACTACGTCTTAGTTTTTACAGACTGAAATGGAATCTCACAAACATTTTATCCAGACTGGCCTAGAATCATGATCTTCTTGATCTTAGCCTCCAGAGTAGTCAGAAATACCCATGTGAGTCACCAACTCCTACCTAAATGTGGCTTTTGAGGTCATGATTCGCATTCTAATCAACATCTAGTTCCTACTTTGCTGTTTGTCTGAAATAATCTTATTAGCATTCAGATCCAGAAGAATAATTGCCTTGGAGTAGAGCACCTTATGTCCCTGTTCTGCCGATAGACACAGCTCTCTTGGATACTGCCAAAGCTCGGCACTTGCTCTGCAAAAACTTTTACAGAGGGCATAGTGTTCATCACATATTCACCTGGGTGCATGAGTTACACATCAGCCCACACAAGTCAACTCTGCAGTTTTCTGTCAATGGCAGATTGTCCATAATTTCTTTATTTGCATATCAATGGAGAAAATAGTTTCTCTCTTACACACACACACACACACACACACACACACACATACATGTATACACTTCCTTCAAAGTTCCATCTCTTGCTCACTCATCCTGTCTCCAGCCAGAATGCAGAATTTTAACTTTAACATGTTCATAGTTAGAAAACATCACTTTTGCCTATCTTTGTTATAAATTTCCACTGAAATAATTGTTTTTATTATGTGGGTTCCCCTTTTTGCTAGCAGTAGTTTGGAGTTTAAAGGAAACAAGTCTTGTTCTATAATATAAATACAGATCTCCTATGCATTCCAGACATAGCTTTGCTTTGTGACTGAATTTTGCAAATGATCACAAGCAGGACAATCATTTGCATCGCTCAGGTTCTCAAATTACTTTGTTAAACATTCAGTCATTCATGTTCAGGATCAAGACAAAGCTTATCAAGAGGGAAATGCATTCTATTTTCTTCTTCCCAGGGTGCCATTGATTATTAATCTACCATACACTTAATAACATTTGTAGGCATTCAGTCTGTGGAAATATCACTAAGTCCCTACATGTTAACCTTTCTGGTATTTGAAAGGTATTGTGTGATCAAATATACATATTAATCATGTACATATCATGAAATGCATGCAATATTAATACTGACAACCAATGGGAAAATATGCAACTTAACTTTGAGAAAATCCGGAGTTTTCTCGCTTGTTTATTCAATATACTGAAACTCCAATGCTTGTTATTCATTAAATTATAAGCACAGTATCTTCTGCTGTTGGTGGACTTGCCAAATGACCATTACAATTCTGAAAGATGAACTAGAAACCATAAAGTGGTCACTGGGAGGAAAGGCAAGCCTGAAATTGAGGAAGGATTAATAGGAAAGAGGTGCCTATCAAGAGCATGGAATGATTTTTGCTTTTGTTTGTGTCTGGAACTATGGCTTGCACTAAGGGCTTCATTTTCTCACTTGGCTTTTTCACTCAACCATTTGATCCACACCTACATTTCCTTTTATTTTGCTGGCTAATTGGAGATAAAAGTCTCACAAACCTTTCTGCTCAGGCTGGCTTCCAACCCAGATCCTCATATCTCAGCCTCCTGAGCAGCTAGGAATATAGGAATGAGCCCCAGAACCTACCTCATCAGCTTTTCTACAAACAGGCAAAACCCAGTTACCTACAGCATATTTCTATCATTCATTGTCACGATGTTCTATAAGAATACCACAAGCAGTCAAGCATTACTCCTGGAAGAAATATGGAATTAAGGTGTCCCCAAGTCTCCATTTGTAATAATTTTATCGACTGATCAGTGCATGATCTGTTCTGTATGTATTCATGTTTAAAGCCATCCTACTTGATATATGTTGTTAATGCATTAAGGTTGAACTCATGGCCACTAGCAGTCTCACTCAATCACATTCATGAACAGGGTTTATTTAAACATACTTTCTCCACAAAACAAATCACAGCCATCTTATGCCTGGGAATTCTAGGCAGCACTTAAGCATTATCCTTGGAGCTTTTTAAACAGCAAAATTACCAACAAAATGTGGGAGAACATGGCCAAAGTAGAATCCAAAAGACACTTTTTTTGTTGTTGTTGGTCATGAAGCTTGAACTGTGGGCCTGTTCCTCAGCTCTTCAGCTCAAGGTTAGCACTCTACCACTTGAACCACAGCACCACTTCCGTTTTCCTGAGTGGTTTATTGGAGATAAGAGTCTCATGGACTTTCTTGCCCGGGCTGGCCTCAAAACGCAATCCTCAGATCTCAGCCTCCTGAGCAGCTAGGATTACAGGCATGAGCCACCAGCACCTAGCAAAAGACACTTTTTGTTATTATAAAATATGGAATGGAGGCAACAATGCTGGATAGGAAGTGTACTCATCACCTTGCTCATGTAACTGTAACCCCTCTGTACAGTATTTTCACAATAAAAAAACTTATTTAAAAAAAAAGATGGAACAAGGACAATAGAAGGACCTTGTTTGACCTCAGGTGGCAAAGTGTATGCAGATGACTCAGATGTAACCACAAGAGTGCTTTGGGTAATGGTTCTGGGGTTTTGCATAATGACAAGTAGGAAAACTCACAAATGGAGAGTTAGTGAATAATAAGAAGCCTCTGTAGTGTGTGTGTGTGTGTGTGTGTGTGTGTGTGTGTGTGTGACTACAGTAGAAAAGAAGAACAATAGAACAGAATGGAGTCTAGAGGGAAACCTATGCGTGTATGGCCAATGAAGATGGTACATCTATAATCAGTGGGAAATATTTCAGAAGATACTTGTTTTGGGAAAATAGATTCATCACTTAAAGAAGAGTAAACTGCTCTCTGAAACAAAGGCCATAGACCAGCACTACAAAATAGAAATAAAGAGTGGAATGTACATGGGGCTTTAAATTTTCTAATGCCTATTTTTGAAAGTAATTACTTTAATATTTTATTTCACCCGATTTGTCCAAAATACTACCAACATAAAATCTACTTCATTTAAAAATTATTTACATGTTATCAGATTTTGTGTGTGTCTATAATTCTAAACTGTAGTGTGTATCTTAGTCTAAAAATGCAGTTTTTGTGTGGGTGTTTGTGTGTGCTGTCCTGGGGCTGGAAGTCAGGATGTAGGTGCTATCTCTCAGCTTTTATGCTCAAGGCTGCTGCTCTGCCACTTTGCCCCACAGCACCACTTCCAGCTTTTTAACTAGAGAGAGGAGTCTCACATACTTTCCTGCCCAGGCTGGGTTCAAACCACAGCCCTCAGATCTCAGCCTCCTGAGTAGCTAGGACTGTAGGTAGGAGCCACCAGCACCTGGCCTATCATTCCTCTCATTGCCTCACTGCAGTGCCTCTGCTCCTGAAGACCTAGCCACTGTTACCAGCCAGATGCTCATTCTACTGTCAGCCCAGCTGTCTCATTTCTTCTTCCTGTTACCAATTCGGCCACTTTACTCATCAAAAATAGGCAAGACTGGCTGGGTGTCCATGGCTCACGCCTGTAATTCTAGCTACTCAGGAGGCTGAGATCTGAAGATCACAGTTCAAAGCCAGCCCAGGCAATAAACTCCACGAGACATTTATCTCCAATAAACAACCAGAAAACTGGAAGCGGTGTTGTGGCTTAAGCGGTAGAGTGCTCACCTTGAGCTCAAGAGCTGAGGGACATTGCCCAAGCCCAGAGTTCAAGCCCCACAACCGACAAAAAGAAATAAATACAAGGGCTGGGAAGGTGGCTCAGTGGTAGAGCGCTTGCCTTGCTTGCATCAGGCTCTGGGTTCGATTCCTCAGCACCACATAAGCAAAAAGAAAAAGCCAGAAGTGGTGCTGTGGCTCAAGTGGTAGAGCGCTAGCCTTGAGCTGAAGAGCTGAGGGACAGCGCCCAGGCCCAGAGTTCAGGCCCACGACTGGACCCAATAAATAAATAAATAAATACATAAATACATAAAATACATAAATAATAGCAAGCCCATATCAGAGAAGTCTTTGAGACTTAATGTTGCAATATCAGAGAATAACACAACAGGATGTCTCTCAGCTGCCCACAAATTAAGAAGCTTTTTCATACTTCAAGCAGTATTTATATAGTCTGAAAAGGAGAGAGGGTAGACTAGGGTGTCTGTACCAATCCTGTCAGTCCTCTCATGCAAATGAAGGATTCTGTTTGCACCAATCATGGCACAGTATTTGTCACCAATCATAGGTGACCGATCTTTTGGGCTTCCAGAAGAAGGAAGTGCTCCCCCTCTGGCCTGGGTGAAAGTGGTTGCTGTGATAGCAAAATTGTTTCAAGCTGCCTGATAGAACAGTATCTTCGCGAAGCAATTGTGTTTTAGGTTCAAAGACTAGTGCTGTGAAGAGGCAGTCCCGTCAAGCCAACTCAACCTCAAGGGTTGGGATTCCTTTGCTCACAGTAGCAAAGTCCTGGGGAAAGGTCCATCAGCTGTCAACTAAGAAGTGAAATCTTCCTAGCCTTCAACATCTCAGCAGATTTATGGGAAAGATAAGTTTTCAGAAGGATAATTGTTGTAAGGCTTATTAGTAGCAGTTCTTTAATCATATTTAGCAATGTTCTAATAATGTTCAACTCCTGTCCAGGTGCCCCAAGGAGAATTGGCCATACCATCTGCTTCATATTGGAGCAATACTGATGACTTTTTATATCTCAACTCCTGCAGAGGTTTTATATATTTAAAGTGATATTTAGGAATGTGTTTGGACCAAAAGAGGCAAATCCAGTAATGGTGTGAGGAAGCTAAGTGGTGATAAGTGTAAGGCAAGGTACACGATTAGTAATATATTGAATTTGTTCATTAGGTTTAACATGTATGAAGCAACTGAAATCTTATTGATCAAATTAGATCAGATACCACAAAACCACAGTAATGCACAAACCATAGGCCACCTATCTTTGTGACCCTAATGAAAGATATTCAGACAATTTCAATAATTCTGAGATAAATATGGTTACTAATATGATTTTAAGTCATTATTACAAGTGTCACCAGTACTTCCTGAGAGCTTTGCTACAATCTGCAAACCATAAACAAGTATGTAAAATGTCATGAAGATTATTTTAAAACAGATGCCAGGAGTGTTTTTACCTTTGCTTTATTTTGTGACTTTAAAAAATTACATTTTCTGAAGTGGCAATGTCAGATGAGGGTACTACATCAATAGAGGTAACCAAAGCTTTGTTTTTGTGTTCAACAAAATGTAACAGATCCTTTAGATCTCACACTCTTTAACACCCATAATCCTTGTACAAAGTTGATTCAACTCTATTGAGTTTAAAAAGAGTAGCTGGTGCCAGTGGCTAATGCCTGTAACCTTAGCTACTCAGGAGGCTGAGATCTGAGCATCACAGTTCAAAGCCAGCCCAGGAAGGAAAGTGTATAAGGCTCTTATCTTCAATTAATCACTAAAAAAAAAAAACAGAAGTGGAGTTGTAGCTCAAGTGGTAGAATGCTAGCCTTGAGCAAAAAAAGCTGAGGGGCAGCTCCCAGGCCCTGAGTTCAAGCCCCAGGAACGGACAAAAGAGAGAAAGAGAGAAAGAAAAGAAAGAAGGAAGAAAGAAAAGAAAGAAGGAATGGAGGGAGGAAAGGAAAAGAAAAATGAAAAGTGAAAAGCTCTCAACTAAGTTTGTTCATTCCAGAAATTCTAAACTTAGGACCTACTACTAGTGCATATGACACTGCCAAGCATGGTAGTTATCTACAGAGCTTTGTACTCAGGTTACATATTAAAGGAACCTGTTCATTTCCTCCTGACATCACTCTATGTGTGTGCTATTTTTTTCTTTACATTTTATTTTAAGTTAGCATCAGTTAGTTGAACCAGCTCAACATCTTTTTTACATTGCAGCATGGATACAGACAGATTCTTGGGCGGTGGAATCGGGTAGTGTTGAATCTTTTACTGAAGCAAGTTATATTGTTGCTTTTTGGTTTTGCTCTGGGATTACTATCTACAAATTAAGACTAAGCAATGTCCATCTGGTAGCATGTTGTAAGGAGTAAGCATGAGAGATAACTTTCTAATGTGCCCAGGCCATTCTCAGACAGAAAAGCAGTATGTTCCTGATCAACCTGTCCCCATTCCTGCCCGATATGCCTGAGAAGCCACAGGGACCTGGGAGGCATCCACAGAACAGGTTTGAGGAGTCTCCCATTGGACCCACTCATGTATCATCCCACCTCTGGCTACTCTGTTATTGGCCACACTCACTCTCCCTTCTTTCTCCTGCTCCAGCGCTCCAGCCAGTTGTCATCCAACCTCAGCTCTGTTCCCTGGACTCTGATGTACATCTCTGCCTTCAGGCACCGAACTGTGAGGAATGCCATTAGACACATTTCATATGGGCTCTTGCTGGCATTCCCCCAAGACCACAAGTGCCACAGCACAGTCAGATCCCAGAAACATCCTTTCCATCAGAATGTCCCAACCACAAGCTCTCAGATTTACTTTTTGTTTTTTGTTTTTGTTTTTGCTGTTCCTGGGGCTTGAACTCAGGGCCTAGGCCTATCCCTGAACCTCTTTGTGCTCTCTACCACTTGAGCCACAGCTCCTGCTTTTTCTGAGTAGTTTATTGTAGATCAGAGTCTCATGGACTTTCCTGTCCAGGCTGACTTTGAACCATGATTATCAGATCTCAGCCTTCTGAGTACTTAGGATCTCAGGCCTGAGTCAATAGGACCCAGCTCAGATGTGCCAGCTGACATGCCAGACTAAGGTGATAAAATTCATTTGTATAATTGTGCCATGGAGGTTCGCCTTTCTTAAGGATGAAGGATTGGCCTAGGCATATTAATATTCGTATAGGAAATCCACAACATTTTCCATTATAGCAGATTGCCGAGGTTTCCAATTCTTCATCTCTCATTTATTCCTATTCCATTACAATTTAGTCTGCAGTCAACTGTTTCCCCACAATTACTCTCAAGTTTTAGCTACACTGCCAAATGAACACATGATTGGAAGCATCTCTCTCCCTCAGTTATGGTCTTATAACTTCTAACTTGCTTTATAAACAGGCATTGTATTTCTTTAGTGTGTTTCTATGCTTTCCTTGACAGAAGAATATCATGTGTTAAGCTGTATGAATGAAAGTTTCTGAACGACAATAACAGCCAGGTGTCAGTGGTTCATGCTTGTAATCCTAGATACTCAGAAGGCTGAGCTCTAACGACCACAGTTTGAAGCCAGCTCGAGCTTGAAAGTCCATGAAACTTATCTCCAATTAACTACCAAAAAAAAAACAAAAATGGAGCCATGGCTCAAATGGTAGAGTGCTAGCCTTGAGCAAATAGGTAAGGGAACAGCATCCAGGGCCTGAACTCAAACCCCAGGATTGGGAGAAGAGAAGAAGAGAGGAGAGGAAAGGAAAGGAGAAGGCAATAATAATAAAGAAACATTCCTTTCCATAAAATCCTAAAACAATAGTCGTATGGGTTGATGTTCGCTCCCTGGAGTGGCTGGAGCATCACTTTCCACTCTTTCTCCCAAGATTTGTTAAGGGCCTTCCATTTCCTTCTTAATACACTTTGTATTATAGACAAACTGATACACATATAGTTTCACAAGTTCGCCATTGTGATGGCTTGACCGTGTCCCCCAAGAGTTGGTGTGTGGGTTGTTTTTTCTGCAGGATGTAGGAGATGGTGAGACTTTTAAGAGATGAGTCCTACTGTAGTCCCACAGATGTATGAAGGGACTGTAGCATTCTCGCTTCATGATTTGCCCTCTTCCTCTCACATACATCACACCACTTCCATGCCTTCTAACACAAGGGTGCTCGCGAGAGCCAAACCCGTGCTGGAACCATGCCTTTGAATCTTCACCATTGTGAGCCAAATATATCTATTTCCTTTGTGAGTAGTCTGCTGCAAGTGTTTGTTAAAGACTAATACAGTGCCAGGCTTTCTTTTTTACAGTAATTTCTTTTTGGAAACCTTCTCAAATTTAGGGAAAAATCCACCCCACCCCCCTACACACACCTCTTGAAACATTTGGTTCAGCAGTGCTACCCCATCCTGTTCCTCCAGATTATATCTATATTTTTAAAGTTATACTATTTTTTTCTACAAAAATCAAAAAAACTTCCATAAGTCTATCAAAAATGGGAAAATAATATTGTCATTATTGTTCAATCATAAGCTCTCTTCAGTTATTTCATGTTCTTAATATGTTTGAAAAAGTATGGGTCAGTTATTATCTTTTGGGTTTTTTTTTACTTCTGGAGTTTGAACTCAGATCCTAGCACTTGCTGGGAAGATGCTTTCTGCTGAGCCACACCCCTGTCTCCTTTTTGTACTGGTACATTTTGAGATAAGTTCTTACTTCTTGCCCACCTGGACCATGATTCTCCTTTTTTTTTTTTTTTTGGTGAAAATACCATACAGAGGAGTTACAATTACATGGGCAAGATAATGAGTACATTTCTTACCAAGCATTGTTGCCTCCTCCTTTGTTTCCCCTTCCCATCCCTTCCCATCTCCCCACCCCCATCCCCTGGCCAAAGTTGTAAAGTTCATTTTTTGACCTAACGTCTTGTACATCTCATTGTTGAATGAGTCCACCTGTATCCCTATTTGTACAATTTGTTTTTTCCCTTCCCCTCCACAAATTATACCAACTTCAAATACAGTGAAAACAGGGGTTATACCGTGGGGGAGGGACATACAAAGCAACAAAGAAATCATTTTATAAATGTTAGAAACAATCACAATAAAGAAAAAAACATTTGAATCCTTATCTTGGTGTTCATTTCACCTAACATCAACTTATCTGACCTTTTCTGCTTGTCTCAGGCATATACTAGTTATTGCAAATAATGGAAACCATGGGACCTATGTTTCTTTGGGCCTGGCTTACTTCACTTAATATAATTTTTTCCAAGTCTTTCCATTTCCTAAAAAATGGGGCAATGTCAGTCTAGAAAGACTGACTATGGAGGCATAGAGTTCCATTGTGTATATATATCACATTTTCTTGATCCATTCATCTACTGAGTGGCATCTGGGTTGCTTCTTCAGTAAATGGTGCTGGCAAAATTGGTTAATCACTTGTAGAAAACTAAAGCTAGATCCTTCTATATCACCCTGCACCAGAATCAACTCCAAATGGATCAAAGACCTCGGAGTCAAAGCAGACACTCTGAAAACATTACAAAATGGAATAAGAGAAACCTTTGGTCTCCTTGGCACAGGCCAAAATTTTCTTAATAGAGACCCAGAAACACAACAAATCAAAGAAAGGTTGGACAAATGAGATTGTATAACATTGCAGAGCTTCTGCATGGCAAAGGACATAGCTAGCAAGATCAATAGAAAGCCCATGGATTGGGAGATCTTCATTAGCCATACAACGGACAAGGGTCTCATATCTAAAATATACCTGGAACTCAAAAATTTAAATCCCCCTACAACAAATCTTCAAAGAAACAACTGCCCAATAAATAAGTGGGCTAAAGACTTAAAGAGAAACTTCTATGAAGAGGAAAGAAGGATGGCCAATAGACACATGAAGAAATGCTCAACCTCTCTAGCCATAAAAGAAATGCAAATCATGGGCTGGGAAGGTGGCTCAGTGGTAGAGCTCTTGCCTTGCATGTATGAGGCCCTGGGTTTGATTCCTCAGCGCCACATAAGCAAAAAGAAAAAAGCTGGAAGTGGAGCTGTGGCTCAAGTGGTAGAGCGCTAGCCTTGAGCTGAAGAGCTGAGGGAGAGCGCCCAGGCCCAGAGTTCAGGCCCCAGGACCAGACCACTGCCCCCCAAAAAAGAAATGCAAATCAAAACAACATTGAGATACCACCTCACCCCACTTAGAATGGCTATAATCAAGAATTCTGATAACAACAGATGCTGGAGGGCATGTGGACAGAAGGGAACCCTACTGCATTGTTGGTGGGAATGTAAACTTGTTCAACCGCTTTGGAAAGTAGTGTGGAGGTTCCTCAAAAGAGTCCACATAGAGCTCCTAGCAATCCCACTTTTGGGCATTTACCCAAACGATCACAAACAAGACCACACTAAAGCTACCAGCACAACTATGTTTATTGCAGCATTATTTGCCATAGCTAAGATTCTCCTATTTTTTTATTTCCCACCTTACCTGGAATGACAGGTGCATGCCATCACACCCAGCTTATTTCCATCAAAAAGGGGTCTCATACACTTTTCTACTTTTGGTGGCCTGGAATTGTTATTCTCCTAATTTCTTCCTCTCCCATAGCTCGATTGACAGGCATATGCCACCATGCCTTGCTTGTGATTATGAAGGTGTCGCTCTTTAACTTTTCTGCCTCAAACTAAATCCCTCTCAATCTCAACCTCCCCAGTAGTGAGCAGTTCAGTTATTTTGGGATTGTAATTTACCTGGAATTTTCTCACAGCACTTTGTCTTTTCTCTATCCTTAGTAAATCTTACCATGTAGATAACAATCTTGCTTTGTCTCATAGATGACAATGTTGACTTGAGTGGCTTGGTGCTGGGTTTCCTTGTTGTTGAATTATTTTTCCCATCTTTAATTTAAAATTACTTTATGAATCGCTATGTTAAAAACATGCAAATATCCTGTGCCTGGTTAAGTTTACAAAGTACTTACAGATAAATTATTTATATCATGAATGTTTACTCATGGTTTCTACTTTAATTCAATAGTTTTGATCCATTATTATTTTAACCTATTGTGGTACTCAAATTGTTCTATATTTGGACAGTAGGAACCTATTCAAATTTTCTTCTGAATCCATTAATATATTCAAACTTTAACAATTGCGTTGTCTTCTAACACAATAAATAGGTCATGTTTATGTCTTATTTTTTCTGACCCAGCTCTAGAAGAAATCATTGTTCGAAGCAACCCTGGTTCCATTTGGTGAAGGATAGTATTTTACATTTTAGAACAAACTTTACATTAAAAAATGGATTTAGGTACACTCATTGCTATTGAGTTTCTGTCCAGCTGCTTGTTGGAGATTTATCTGGGGAATTCTGTGTGTGTGTGTGTGTGTGTGTGTGTGTGTGTGTGTGTGTGTGTGTGTGTGTGTGTGTGTATGCATAGGTAATGGCTGGGTACCTCTGCAAGATAGCTCTGATTTATATGAAGAACAAGAGTTTTAGTCTTATTCTCTTGTTGTAGTTGTGACATTCTTCTCCAATGAGAAGATGGCCTAATTATCATTGGTGTTTATTTTTGATTAGTATCTCTGGACACAACCAATTTCTCACCTTTTTATACCTACCTTCCTCTGAATTGGTGTCTCTCGAACAAATGTCAGTTCAGACATCTCATATGGGTTGCATGGTATGAATTGAATGGTGTCTCATGGCAAGCTAAAGGCCAAATGAAGGAAGCTTACTCCATTTTACCTTTGTCCTCTAACTCCCAGCTCCAAGTCAGAATTTGCCTGCACTTACTCTCCAATACTTTCAGACATTCTTTTCTGGTTCGCCCAGTCTTTTACTTAATCTCTGAGAGTTAACTCAGCCATAGGAGAAGCTGTCATAGATTTGCATTTGTTTTCTTTTGTTCTGTTTTATATTTTAGATATTCTTTATAAGATTAAGAAAGGATCTGGGAGCCATTGGCTCACCCCTGTAATCCTAGTTACTCAAAAGGCTGAGGTCTAAGGATTAGATTAAGGCTTGAATCCAGGTTGGGCAGATAAATCCTAGATACTTTATTTCCAATTAACCATAAAAAGCTGGAAGTGAAAGTGTGTATTAAGTAATAGAGTACCAACCTTGAGACAAAAAGGTAAAGGATAGTGCTCAGGCACACACATGCATACACACCCCAAACACACACACACAAATATTTTTTAAAAAGAATTTCTAGGCCAAGTGCTGTGGCTCATGTGTATAATCCTAGCTACTCAAGAGGCTGAGATCTAAGGATCTCAGTTCAAAGCCAGCCGGAGAAGAAAAGTCCATGAGACTCTTCTTTCCAATTAATCACCAAAAATGTTGGAAGTGGAGCTGTGATACAAGTGGTAAAGCACTAGCCTTGAACACAAAAGCTTGAGAACAGCACCATAGGCCCTGAGATCAAGCCTAAGGACTAACACAAGGAAAATTATATATATATATATATGTGTGTGTGTATATATATATATATATATTATTGTAAAGATGCTATACAGAGGGGTTACAGTTACATGAGTAAGGTAATGAGTACATTTCCTATTGAGTGTTGTTACCCCCTCCTTTGTTTTTCCCCTACCATCCCTTCCCTCCCCACCTCCCCACTCTTCCCTCCCCCCTCCCACCAAGTTGTAAAGTTGGTTTTCAACATAGTGTCTTGTAAAGAAATGCAAATCAAAACAACATTGAGATTCCACCTCATCCCAGTTAGAATGGCTATAATCAAGAACTCTAATAACAACAGGTGCTGGAGGGGATGTGCCCATAAGGGAACCCTACTCCATTGTGGATGGGAGTGTAAACTTTTTCAACCACTTTGGAGAGTAGTATGGAGGTTCCTCAAAAGACTACCCATAGAGCTCCCCTATGACCCAGCAATCCCACTTTTGGGCATTTACCCAAATGATCACAAGCAAGGCCATACTAAAGCTACCAGCACAACTATGTTTATTGCAGCATTATTTACCATAGCTAAGGTATGGAACCAACCCAGAGGCCCCTCAGTAGATGAATGGGTCAAGAAAGTTTTTTAATAAAGGATTCCTAGTTCCTAAGAGGTGTTTTTTTAATCTTGAATATATATTCATTTTACATAGTTTTCTTCAGTTCCAGAGATAATGATAACATATTTCTTCTTAATCTGCAAATGTGTTAAACTTTATTACTTAATGTTCAAATATTAAACAAAACCTGGCTTCCTATAGTAACCTAACTTAGTTCTGTTCATTATTATTCTTTGTTTTGTTAACTGAGTCATATTTCGACGGAGGATTTGCATACAGACTGAGTTAATTTTTGTCTTGTCTAATAGTATGGAAGAATGTACCAAAGAAGCTAGGTAGGCTAGCTAGCATCTTCTGAAAAAAAAAATTCTGATAAATTCAACTTCTTCATTTGGAAGAAAATTACACTATTTTCATTGTGTTAACTTGAGAAGGGTTTATTTTTGTGGAGATTTCACCATGTAATCTGGAATTTCAAATTTTATTTGCATAGAATTTTTAGTAATAACCTAATGTTAGCTCTATGTTGTCCATACAAGTTTTCAGTACCATTCTCTTATTTAATCCTAATATTGACAATGGTGTCTCTTTCTGGATGTTTTGTTTATTAGACTGTTGTTTTACCAATGTAATTGGGTATTTTTAAAGAAATAATTTTCAAACTTACTTTTCTTATACTTATCATTTTTATTCCTTTTTGAAATTATTTCTAAAAAATTTTATTATCTTTAAGTAGTTGTACAAGTGAGCTGACATTTAACAAAGTAGTTTGTGAATACAATGCCTCTTGACCAATGTCACCATTTTCAAAATTCTTACCCATAGACAGGCTTGAACTTAGGCCCTAAGCATTGTCCCTTAGCTTTTGTGCTTAAGGCTAGTGCTCTACCAGTTGAGCAACACCTCTACTTCTAGACTTCTAGACTTTTTTTGGTAATTAATTAGAGATAAGGTCACACAGACTTTCCTGTTTGCGTTGGCTTTATACTGCAATTCTCAGATCTCAGTCTCTTGGAGTAGCTAGAATTACAGATCTGAGCCACTGACACCTGACTTTTGAGATTTTTTTTCTGTTTTATTTCATTTATTTTATCTTATTTAATTTTTAAATGATCTCCAAGTAACTGTACAAAAGAGTTACCATACAACAAAACAGTTTATAAATACAATGCATCTTAAGCAATGTCACCTCATTCAACATTCCAATCCACCCCTTCCCATACCTTTCTTAATTTTGTAGGAGATACATTGAGTTCATATTTGCAATACTATCAGTTTTCTAAGTATGTGATCCAGTCCAAGGGCTTAAACTCAGAGCTTGAGCACTGTCCCTTAGTTTTTTTTCACTCAAAGCTGGCACTCTACCACTTAAGCCACATTTCTACAGCCAGCTTTTTACAAGTTCATTGGAGATAAGAGTCTCAAAGACTTTCCTGCCCTGTATATCTAGGAACCATGATCCTAACATGTCAGCCCCATGAGTAACTAGACTTAGAGGTGTGAGACACCAGGTGGACAGTTTTTATTTTGACTACTTTTTCTTTTTCCCTTTAGTAGTACTAGGGAGTGAATAAACTCTCTACCACTTGAACCACTTGAACCTTCGGATTTGTAGTTTGTTTTTCATATAGTCTCATGCCTTTGCCTGAATAGGCATGTTATCCTCCTCTCTCAGCCTTTGGAGTAGTAGGGAATCAGATATAAATCACCAACTTGGGCCTTCATTATAACTTCTTTATAATTCAGATTTAAATCTAATGTTTTGCAATTTGTTTTCTCTTGTTTGCATCTTTTCTGTTCTTAATTTTCCCCTTTATTTTCTTGCATTGCACTAATCTAATTAAACTTCTCAAAAAATTTCATTTCTCCTTTTTTACTTGATAGTTATGAAGTTTATTATCTTTTTAACAACTAGTTTATGTCTGACAACACTCTATTTTTCTTTATTACTAGTAGTATTTTGGCACTACTCAGTTTTGGATTCAGCTTTTAAGCAAGTATTGAGCAAATACTCTACCATGCCTCATGGTTATTTTTAATAACCATTTGTTTGTGGTTATTTTTTAAATAAGAGTCTTGTGTTTTAGCCCTGGCCAGCCTCATACAATAATTCTTCTACTTATCCTCCCAAATATCTGATGTATAGGTGTGAGCCACAATGCTAGGCTTGCTTTTTGAGATGAATGTCTCATAATTTTCTTAAAAGCATATAAAGAAAAATGATATGTACCAACCACAGAATTAGTGCTGTCTTTTTACTACAGAAAATGAAAACCAGAGGCAGTGGAAGGCTGTATATCAATTACTTTATAAAAAGTGACTTGCTCTTGCAATCCTAGCTACTCAGGAGGCTGATATCTGAAGATTGTGGTTTGAATCCAGCTCAGTTAGGAAAGCCTATGATAGTTTTTTTAATTGTGAAAATACCATACAAAGGGGTTACAATTATATGGGCAAGGTAATGAATACATTTCATATATATATATATATATATATATATATATATATATATATATATATACCACATTTTCTTGATCCATTCATCTACTGAGGGGTATCTGGGTTGGTTCCATATCTTAGCTATGGTAAATAATATTGCAATAAACATAGTTGTGCTGGTAGCTTTAGTATGGTCTTGTTTGTGATCATTTGGGTAAATGCCCAAAAGTGGGATTGACGGGTCATAGGGGAGCTCTATGTGGAGGCTGGTGCTGGAGGGGATGTGGACAGAAGAGAACCCTACTGCCTTGTTGGTGAGAGTGTAAACTTGTTCAGCCCATGATATTCTTTTATATATATATAAAGGAGGAGTTTTATTTCTCCAGTGACATATTTATAGTTTAACATAAATTAGAGACCTGCTTGAACACCTTTCGGTGGTTCAGTCAAAGAGGTAAGACCTCCAGCTGGCTCACAACTCCTTGGCCCAGGTTTTGGAACTTGGCCAGCTTTGAGGTCATCTATAATGTCTTCAATATCGCTAGGTGTCAGACCCTCATAATAGTTGTCATTTATTTGAACCATTGGTGCATTTACACAAGCCCCTAAACATTCCACCTTTGTAAGAGTAAAAAGTTTGTCACATGTTGTCTCCCCAACCTTCAGTCCAAGCTTTTTCTGAATGGCATCCAGTATGCTGTAAGAGTTACGAAGCATGCAAGGTGTAGTAGTGCAAACCTGAATATGGTATTTCCCAATTGGCTTTCGATTATACATTGTCTAAAAAGTTGCAACTTCATGTACTCTCATTGGAGGCACTTGTAAAACTTCTGCAACCTTGTTCATAGTAGAGATGGTCAACCACCTATTCTGCCTTTGGGCTAAATCCAGGACTGAAAGCACAGCTGCTGCTTTGTGTCATTCTGGATAGTTTTTTACAATTGCTTCTATTCTCTTATAGTTTTCTGGTGTGAAATTAAATGGGATATCTGGGTTATTCTCAGGAGTATCTCTGTGCACAAATAAGGCTCCTCCAGCACCATTTTGCACAGATGACTTATGCAAATTCCTTATTTGTTTTCCCTTGAGTTGAAGAGCTAAGGAACAATGCCCATGTCCAGATTTCAAGGCCCATCACTGGGCAGTGAGGCTGGCTTCTCTGGCCTAAAATGCCAGGGAGAAGGACATGGCAGGCCAAACTGTTTGGTGGTCAAGGTTGCACTAAGAGAGAATGCAGAACATACCCTGAAAGCAGGGCAAGGGGGGCCCATGATATTCTTATCTCCAATTAACTATCAAAAAAAGAGCCAGAAGTGGTGCTATGGCTCAAGTGCACCAGCCTTGAGCACAAAAGCTCAGGGATAGTACCCAATACCTGACTTCAAGCTCCAGCACTGGCACAAAAAAAAGAGTCAACAGTTAAGAGGGATGGGTGACAATGTTATCAGACAATTTGTATTCATATACTGTTTTGTAGAATGGGAACTTCTTTGTACAACCACTTCAAGATAATAAAAAACTAAAAAATAAAAAGAACTTAATTACTGTATTGTTTGTAGTCTAATCAAGAGGTAAAGGTTCTGAGTCCCTTTGTCAGCTACTTTTGGAAAGCACATTGCTCCTGGTAACTCTTTAGTCTTCAGATTCTTTTTTAAAGCAATGGTAAGCACTGTGTTAAATAAAGTTTTCTTATTTGTATAATATTTTACCTCTTAAAGGGCCTGAACAATTAAAAAAGAGTCAACCAAGAATTATGCATTGAGCAAAACTAACCTTCACAAGTGAATGAAAAATAAAAACTATCCCTGGATTAAAAAACAACAACAAAGATTGTTTACTACAAATCTGCCTTCAGTTATCTTCCATGTACTAGTTCATATTAACAGGAAGTGTCACCAAAGGCTCCCTGACCCCCACAGGGTGAAATCATAGACACTGGAAGTGTTGTACATGAAGGAAAATATTATATACTATGAATAATATTTTGCCATTTCTTTTCTTCCTCAAAAGCATAAGATTGTGTAAGCAGCAATTACAATACCATCTTCTCAGATCACTAATTTATCAGAATAATGCATATAACAAGTGTGACTTAAAAGAAATGTATGCTAAGTAAGATAACTTGAATTGGAGCTAGGCATGGTATCTCACTCCTGTAATCCCTGTTCTTAGATGGATGGAGACAAGATCACTCTGAGACATAGTACCCATTCCCCCACACAATATTATGGAGACTCTGTCTCAAATAACAAACCAGAAATTGAAATGAACATAAAAGAAGACATGAGTAAGGGTAGAAGAATTGAAGTCTCAGGCTAGGTTGACAAAAAGAACAAGACCCTATCAAAAACAGCTGAAGTATGACTCAAATGATAGAGTAAGCATCAGGCACTGAATTCAAAGCCCAGTACTACCCAGAAAAGATATGCATATTAAAATCTATACCATAATTACTAAGAAAAATTAATATCATTTTTAAAAATAACAAAATAATGAAACAAAATACTTATTTTACACAAAAGAAAACAGTAAAAGAAGAATGGAAGAGCACACAAAAAATATTAGAGCAGGGCTGGGAAGTTGGCTCAATGGTAGAGTGCTTGCCTTGCATGCATGAAGCCCTGGGTTCGATTCCTCAGCACCACATAAGCAAAAAGAAAAAAGCCGGAAGTGGTGCTGTGGCTCAAGTGGTAGAGCGCTAGCCTTGAGCTGAAGAGCTGAGGGACAGCGCCCAGGCCCAGAGTTCAGGTCCCACGACCGGACCCCCCCAAAAAAATATTAGAGCAACAGACAACAGATTTTAGAATCTGATAGCCATAAATAGATATTAATAATTACATTAAGTATAAAGGGACAATCTCCCATTAAAAAGATACAGATTACATCAGCATCATTTTTAAAAAGTAAAACTTGATAATATTCTGTGTACAGGAAAAATAGAATAGATTTAAAGACAACCATTAACATCAAAAGGACAACAAAGATGTGTAAATAATACTGTGAGTCAACTGGAATAGCTAACATATTTAAGCAAAAGAACATAGGTTAGAGACAAGAAGAGACATTTATAATGACAAAAAAGGCCAACACATTGGGAAGGTGTACAATTACAACAGAGCCAAATGTATATTCATTTAAAAATATAATGGAAAATATCCCATATATTAAAACTGACAGCACTGAAAGAAGAAATGTATCATAATGACTGCAATTATAATCATATATGAAATATTGTTATATATTTAACTCATCAATAGCATTAGAAATTTCAATATTCTTCTCTCAATAATAAAAACTAGTACGAAAATTGTAAAGAGTATAGAAAAAACATTCTCTGCAAATTCATCTGAAATTTGCACTGATTTCAGAGTACATTTTATTTTTCAATTGCAACTACATATTATTTTATACATTCTACATAAAAGGAAGCATATTCAGAGGGTTGAAAATATTCTCAAGTAAATTTAAAAGATTGAAAGAATTCAGTTACTGAATTCAATAAGAGATAAAGAACATAAAGAAATCTGGAAAAATCTTGAGCATTCAGTCATACACAATACTTCTAAGTCACCCCTAAGTTAAAGAAAAATAAAAGCAATTATTTTTTTGGTCATGGAGGCTGAACTCTGGGCCTGAGTGCTGTCCCTCAGCTCTTCAGCTCAAGTCTAGCACCCTACCACTTGAGCCACAGTGCCACTTCCAACTTTTTTTCTGCTTATGTGGTGCTGAGGAATCGAACCCAGGGCCTCATGCATGCAAGTCAAGCGCTCTACCACTGAGCCAACTTCCCAGCCCTGGCAAATTTTTAAAGTATTGCAAATTGAATAAAAATGAGAATACAATATACCTATATATACATATATTATCTAATAATATATAATAATACATATACATTATATACTGAGAGAGTGAGAGAAATATAAACATATGCATATAGATAGATATGCCGTGTGTGTGGTGGATGTCTCCAATCCTTATTGAGAAGGAGGAGGCAGGATGATCCTGAAATAGAGACCACTCTGGGTAGTTAGCAAGTCTCTATCACAAAATCAATTTAAAAGGAAAAAGGCTGGGGAGTTGGCTCAAGTAGCAGAGCACTTGCCTAGTAAACATAAGGCCTTGAGTTCATTCCTAGTTCTAAAAAAACATATTTTTGCATATATATTTTAAATCTTTATATTTTATGTGAAATTATAAATATATGTTATAAATGCATATATTTAATAAATATTTGTATATTATATTTTACATATAGTATATTGTGTGTTGTATAGCATAGATAGAATAGTGCTATATTCCATATTAAATTCATATTAGATATAATATATAGTACACATAAATATATACTTTATATAATATATATATTATATATATATATATATCAAGAAGTTGATATGCTTATTCTTGATATGCTTATTGATATGCTTATTCTGTAGTTATGATAAAGTGTCTCTCCTTATCTCTATTACTATTTTCTCTTATCATAAAGTCTATTTTGTCTATCAATAGGTGGATAAATAGATATAGATAGGTATTAAATAATTAAATCAATAAGTGGGTGTGATTATGTGCCAAAGAATTTTTATGAACACTGAAATTTAAATTTTCTACAACTTGTATGTATCATAGAATACCATCCTCTTTCTGAATTCTTTTGGCCATTTTAATATAAAACCACTCAGTTCACAGATGGAATATAAATCGACAATGGGTCAAATTTGGTCCACAGATCATACTGTGTTCACATTCTTGTACAGATTATAGAGATACAAAGGAAAATAAATTCCAACTATCAAGCCCTATTGAGAAAGGGATGATCTCTTTCTAACTCTGTATCCTGTCCAGTTGACTCACCAGATAACTAAGTAGAAGTCTTAGCAACCCATAGAAGCCTAGGATGACCAGGGGAGAAGATTAGCTGGCTTACCAGAAGAGACAGGTTAAAGAAATATGAGTATGTCATTTTGTTTAAGTCCTAAAAGGAAATAACTAAAGCTGGGATCTTAACATAGTAAAATTCCACCCGCAGCAACATTATATTTTTTATTTCAATTAATCCTCACAAAGGTCTGTATCTAACCAACACTGAAGCTGAAGTTTGGCTAACTAACCAGCCTAAACTCCCATAAATATTAAGTGGCCAAATTAGAGATGGAAGAGATTGTAGCTCAAAGCTCAAATGTTCTTTCACAAAGCGGAGCATCCTCCATTGATGGTCACAGTCTCATTTTTGCTGTTCCATGGCAGCTACATCCCACATTCGTTATGGCATTCATGCACTTGTCTTAAGGAGCTCTGAGTCTGGATTCTAGCAATGGCTCTGCCATACCTTGTAGCTGTCACTCAATTTGCTTAAGCTTTTTCTGGCTAGGTAGTGGCAATGATAACAAAATTATGTATCTCGCTAGATAATTTGGAAGAGCAAATAAGATAATGAGAGAAGATAAGAGTACAAGCTTTCTACACACTGATGGTGGAATATGGAAGGACACTCGTGCTGAAACATGGAATCTGGGACATGACAAGACACTTTCCTATTGAGCTACACGTCCATCCCAAATGGTGGGATTTCATGCACCCTTCACTGATTCTGGCCTAACTTTTTGTTTCCTTGGGTTTTTGTTTGTTTGGTTTTTACAAAAAGACGTTCCTCTGAGAATCAATTACTACAGTTTAGAAATGTATGTGAGGTTTTCAATAGGTGATGCATGCCTGGATGCAGCCCTGATTGAGGTACAGCCTCAGTGTGGGAGAGATCTGTATCTGCGGGTATTCAGATAAGTAGGACACCCTGTTCTGTATATAAGTCAATCTTTTACTGATTGGATTTCTACAACCCCCGCAACTCGCCAGTTCCCGTGGATGGTATTTGTTGCTGTAATAACTAAATATAAAGTTAAATCTCTAATCACCCCTTCTTAAATCACAGCAGCATAAATGCTAACCATTTTTTTTTGTTTTATTTTAATCCTTAAAAAAGACGTACCTGACTTTCTCAGTGGGATCTAATGAATCTCAGAAGGCTTCAACTTTCAGGTAAGATAAGCATCGAGAAGTTCAGTGCTTCTCAGGAAACTTTGAACGTTCCGTGCCTATTTGGGTAGGAAATATCATGATTAATTTCTGTTGCCTGATTTCCTGAACTTCCTGATGTGAAAGGGGTCAGCAATTCTTTGAAAAAAAAAAAAAAGCAAGAAGCAAAGTCACTTTGGTGTCTGGCTTTTTCTGATAGCTAGTGAAGAGGATCAGAAAGAAGTATTCATTTCTTTTTGAACAGTTTTACCTCTTCCCTTCCTTTCTCCCAGTTTTTCCCTCCAAACCCCCTCCCCTACTCAACATAGTATCTAGAGATTATCACTGTTGCATTTGCTCACCCTTTGTCCCATCATTTCTGTGCTTTTCCTTAGCCTTCCCCAAACAGATAAATTTACATACAAAACAAAAGGTACAGAAAGGAAAAACAGCGACAAAGGAGAAAAAAATAAAGAAGCAAAATAACATAAAACCTCTCAGCTCCATTTCCTGTAGTTCATTTTGATAAACATTATTTTATACACTGATCTATAACTGCAACCCCCTCTGTACATCACTTTTATAATAGCAATAAAAATAAAATTTTAAAAATAAATGTCTAAGTTGAGAAATTGACATCCTTAAAAATTTTATGCTAAAACTAAAATTTACATTTCTATGAATTCCACCCATTATATAAAGCAAATACTTGAACATACATTATTTGATAAACATGGTAGATGCTAGAACAATCTTCTCAGTAATAATATCTTACTTGGAAACAGTGATTACATAACCAGATCTCCCCAAAGCATACTATTTTTATAATGAAGTGAATAACCTCATATAAAAATTTTCCAATAAAGAATTAACTTAAAAAAGAAGTATCCAGGAGCCACTTAGCATTTCTACCCAACAAAGTCTTCCTCATAGACATCCTCACCTTCCTCATTCCAACCAGTCAACAGGGAAATTGCATGATGTTATGAAGGAGAGCTGGGGTCCTTACTGAACCTCAGGCTTCTATCTTCTTGGAAAGCAGAATAGAACAGCAGCCAGCTCAGACATCACAGCACCTACTGAGCTTCAAATTCCTCATCTGAAAACACAACCAGAGATTCATTTTGCAAGGTTCTTATGGAGATCTAGGCACGTTTCTTAATATACCTTGGCATTTAAATGCCACCTTGTACCTCTTTTTTCTAACTTCCCACTTGGAGGACTTTTTCTGGTGATTGGGTTATCCAAAATAAGACTGGGTATGAAATCTACTATGTGTATTAGTACCCAATATGGTGAAGAACTGAAGTGCCAGTTAGTGAACTTCTGCTCTGGGCTATTCTTTGAAGCTTGTATCCTGGAATGGTGCGAGGGGTTGAAGGACAGGAATGTGGGAAAAAAGAAGATGTGCTTCTCAATGGAATGGATCCCCAACCTCCAAAAATGTCACTAGAACCTGCTGGATGACCTATACTTTTCAGCTAATTGATTGAATTTTTTCTTCATAGTTATTTCTGAGAATAATTGTGGTAGTTCATGGCTGCAACACAATGATTCATAAGCAGAATGGGATGAAGGGGAGATGATGTCTTTCTGTCTCATGACTTTCCTATAATAAGTGAACCAATGGGTCAGCACTGGACTTGGTTCTTATTTACAAGCTTCAAGCACATCTAATGTTACATAAACAGAAAATGAATGGAGAGAGAAGTTTTATAAGGCAAGATGCTCTCGGATCAGGGGGTATTAAAACTGCAAAAGTCTGCTAGAGAATTACCAATCTAGGATATTTCAAAAACAGCACATCTAATTTTTTTCCTCAACCTGAAAATTTAGTGAGAAATAGTGTTATTTTAATTTTATCCATCTGTACATCATCTTAATCCTTTTCATTTCCCCTTGCTCAAAATGCTTATGAAATACAGGTAGACCTGTTGCAACAATGAGAAGTACAAGTTGTCAAGTCCAAAACGAGCTTTACAACGTCGGTGTGGGGGGGGGGGGAAGGAGAAGGATTGGGATTGGGAGGGAGGGGGGAGGCTGGGAAGGGATGTGAAGGGTAAACAAAGGAGGAGGCTGCAATGCTTGGTAAGAAATGTATGCATTATCCTGCCCATGTAATTGTAACCCCTCTGTACAGTATGTTCACAAATAAAATTAAATTAAATTTTAAAAAATGCTTATGAAGGTAGAGTACACCTCATTTGATACCGTTTCTCTGTCAAATTAGTCTACCCTGAATGGAATTCAAGATACAAGACACACAGCACAAGTGCCATTGTTCACCATGGCGGCATTGATGTTGACCTACTTCCCAGCATAGCAAAGCATAAAAGTCATAGATCACACCAGTTCATGATGGATTAAGGCCCATGGATAACAAGGGTCCCACGATCAAGTCCTGGTTTTTCCTCTTATGCACCCCCTCTCTAGGGCCTAGCATATGTGTGTGTGTGTGTGTGTGTGTGTGTGTGTGTGTGTGTGTGTGCACATGTGTCCACCTGGGTGTTTGGTGGTTCAGAGAATTGAACTAAGAACCTCATTCTTGCTAGGTTGGTGTGATGCCACTGAGCCACACCTCCAGCATATTTTTCAATGATTATTTTTAGGACAGGATCTGACTTCCTGCCTAAATGTGACTGAATAGTAATCTGTCCACTTTAGGTTTACCTCTGTCACCCTACCCAACTTCCCTTCATGAAGATGGAGGCATGTAAGTTTTTTGGCCTAGACTGACCTGGCGCTACAACCTCTAAATCTCAGCCTTCAATGTAGTGTGAGGTGACAGGTATGCACCTCTGTGGATGGATGGAGAAGTATCTCACGAACTTCCCTGCTAGATCTAGCCACAAGCCAAGAGCCTCCCCTTCTCAGCCTTCCAAGGAATTGGCATTATAGGCCTGAACCACTGGCTCCCTGCCAGGGCTTCACATCTTACCTTCCAATGCAAGACCTTAATAAATACTGAACAAAAGCAGTGGACAACAACATTGATCATATATTAGTAGATCTTGGAAATAAAGCTGAACAGTAAAGAAATAAGGTCAAGTTGTTGTGGTGTTTTTGTGGAGGATAAAATTTCAGTGAGGAGACAAGATTCAGGTACAGTATAGAGTTAGGAAATCGTGTGGGCAAGTTTAAGTTGCATATGAAACATGCAGATATTTCATATTGAAGAACAGTCATAATGGAAAGGTCTCGGTCACACCAGAGGAGAAAACTTCTGGAGACTCAGAGGCTGGGGTTGTCCCACAGGAAGTGTTACAGAAAATGTGACCCTGTGTTGGAGGTTTTTGTTTTTTGGTTTTTGTTTTTCTAGTTCTGTGGCTTGAACTCAGGACCTGGGTGCTATCTCTGAGCTTTTTTTTGCTCAAGACTAGCACTTTAACACTTGAGCCACAGCTCCACTTCTGGCTTTTTTATTTTTATTTTTGTGGATAATTGGAGGCAAAAGTCTCATATAATTTCCTGCCTGGACTAGTTTTGAACTGCAATTCTCAGATTTCAGCTTCTAGAGAAGCTAGAATCATGACCGTGAGCCACTAGCACCTGGCTTTGCATATTTTCTTATTTCATCTTTTTTTTTCTATATCATTCTACTAAAGAGGAGTGAAAGATGCTATATATTGTAAATAGCTAAGCTAGAGTTTGAATCAAATCTGACTTCCTAAAGAATATATATAAACATATATGTATATGTGTATACACACACACACACATATATATATATATATATATATATATATAATTTTGCTGCATATGAGAATGCATCCCTTTTGAAAATAGAAAGAAAGCATTAAATGGAGCAAGACTGGAGTGAAGAAAGACCAAGAAACCAGGTGCTAGTGGCTCATGCTATAATCCTGGCTACCCTACGAGACTGAATTCTGAGAATCACAGTTTCAAGCTAGCCTGAGTAGACAAACCATTGAAACACATATCTCCAAATAGCTAACAAAAACCTGGAAGTGGAGACATCATTTGTGATAGAACATGAGTCATAAGCAAAGAAAAAAAAAGCCAAATGAGGGCACTAGGCCTTAAGTTCAAGCCCTAGTACTGGCAGGAAAAAAAATTAAAAGGCCAAGAATTAGGATATGTGGCTAGTTGCAATAGAAGCTGAGATTTTAGGATGGAGTAATCTGTACCTAGAAAGGTAGTGTGGGATGCACACATAAATTATAAATGCAGGCACTGCATTGAGGACCGTCTTCTGTGTTTAGAAAGAATTTTCATAAGACATCAAAATGGAATTAAGGCCAGGAAAAGCAATCAGGTTCTCACATAAAAGAGATTGGGGTGGGAAAATTAGAGGAAGGAAAGTACCATGGCCATGTCCAAGAGGACAGTGAGATGATCATTTGCTGGCATTCTTAATGACCCACTCATTCTTTTACCCATTCTCAAGTAACTGAAGGAAGAATATAGCTGTGGTACTTTGTCTTATCCCACCGGCACTCTAGTTGGAGAGATGGACAATTAGCTGGAAATAAATAAATTGACATCAGAAATAACAGGCATCCTGAAGATACCTCAAAAATATGAGACAGGGATGTCTGGATGAAGGGGCTGATGACATATCTGGGTTGGAAAGACCGAATTCTACTATTCAGGAACACGACAGGTGGTGGCTGTGAGGACTTGCAGGTGGAGATCCAGAAACATTTCATAGCAGCTAGAGGGAGTATGGCTCAGGGAGAGGCTGGAGAGAGGATCCTATAAGACTCAGTCTGAATATGAGAAGGAAATGAATGAGAAATTCTAAAGATAGTTTCTGCTGGTCTTTGAAGAGAATAAGGAAGGTAATTTCAGAGTGATTTCAGGTTGCTAGTCTATAGGATGGGTGGTAACAAGGAAAGTTGGGTTCCTTGATGTTGGGGAGGGAAGTTTTAGGTTTGATAAAGCAAGACACAAGGATCTAGAAGGAACTTGTGACTCATTCATGGCTCAAAACCTACTTCTTTTAAGGGTAAATTGTTTTCTTTCTGACCCTGACTTTCCACAGCTGGAATCACTGACTACACCACAGAACTGCTTGCTGAGCTGAGAATGGATGTCTATGTATCTTAGGAAAGGTAATCACGTGCATCTCTACCTACAAAGTGCAAATGGGAAGTTGGCAAAAATGAGTAAGAGGAAGGCTGACTGGTATCTGCCTATGAAAATCTACCACGCCCACTTTCACATTTGCAAGATGGCTTTCCTAATTTCACAAGTAGGAAAGTCAATTAAAATTGACTGGCAATGTTTTTTTTTTTTTTCAAAAGTTATATGTTGCATTTCATACTGAAATGATAAACTCAATGAGCACAGGAAGCCACACAATAAACATAATGAATACTAAAGGCAAATAGTAAATATCACAATGAAAACTTTTGCTACAAGTAACTTGTGCTAATAAAAAGATTATATAAACAGAAAACACAAAATATATAGAATGGAGATGGTAGAATAAAGATAGCCTTACAGCTATAGAAAATCCTTTGACTGTGAGCTAAGTCAGGACAAAAACAGTCAAAACTCTTAAGTCCTGCTTTTGTGCTGTTATAATCAAGTACCCACTACCTTTTACACTCTTCAGACACTCTACTACAATACTGGAAAAATAAGCTCTCCTGTCCCTATATTTTGAAACGGTATCTTTGTATAAGGAATAAAGTTATTTAGTAACATCTCTGATTTTTTTAAGTGGCCCATTCCTCCATATGGCTGCTTCTTTCAATAATCCTTGGTGAAAAAACATCAACCAGCCAAATTCAAAGCTTAAAATGTTTGTAGAAAAGAAATGATAAATATTTGCTGGGATGGATGTGGTAGTTAACCTTATTTGCCCATTACAAAATGTACACATATACCAAAATATCACATTGTACCCTATAAATGTGTTGATTGAGAAATAAAACAAAAAAAACTTATTGTGGAATCTGCAAAACATATAGCTGGGCATGCATATTTTCCTGGTCTGGCTTAGACCTTGTGTATAGAATGGCTGATCTTGAAGACAAGTATCCTGGTTGAGAAAGGTACCTCTGAAGGCAGCAGATCTCACCAAGTCAGAAAGTGTTCTGCCTGCCATCTAGGTGTTTGGGTTGCAGATTAAGCAGGGCAGAGGTCACCTGGCTAAGACAGCCATAGGACCACATTTGTACTCAGCACACACTCTGCCCAGAGCAAGCACGGTAGATGGCCAGTAGACTGCACTGAAACTCTCACTTCTGCCTGGCATGACCCCCCTCTGCCTCTTCTTGCTGTACTTCTTTCTGGTGATCTTTGTCTCTGGAGCAATGTTCCCTCTCCAATGAAAGTTTAGTTTCTGTGGGAAAGGGTCATAGTGCCTGTTTTTAACCCCTTTGTCTGACTTTCTAGCATATTTGGGTAAGTGCTTTGGACTGAGTGCATACCACTTTATACCTGGAAATTAGAAGTGCTTATTTCTGCTCCAAGCCTACCAGCTGCTCTGAGCTAGGAGGCCACCTGCCTCCTGCTTCCTGTCTGTGTTGAAGGCATTCAGTCCCTTCTTCCTCAGACACTGGCTGTCGAGCCTCTCTGTTCTCATCGCTTTGGCTTGTCCTATTTAAAATTTGTAATGAAAAAAAAAATCAGAAGCTAGTAATCACAAGCCTTCCTTGTTTGGGGAGGGAAAAAAACACCCTGTTTCTATCATCTCGATCATCCTGCATCCTGTGCTGCGGCTGAGCCCTTGACAAGTGCATTCAGGACTATTAGGAATAGCAGGCTGCATTTACATAACATTAAAATCACTGTCTACTAGCACAAAATAAAGTAAGTCGCTTCTGAATTTCTCCAGCAAGGACCTGAGATAGATTTCTGCCTGGCTTGGCCTTTTCAGCCACGTGGACTTATTTAATCTGCCCATTATTTATTTTCTTAGTAACTGATAGTTCCCTCTGGTCTAACTGCAGGAGACAAACCACCAGAAAAAAAAGAGGGGGTGGGGCCTGGCCTATCTCATCTCCCAGCATGCCTTGCAGCTGCAGGAAGCCACCCACCCATATTTCAGAAACCACAGGCTCCTGTGGGTTCCAAGAGCCCCTTTTCTATGTGGCCTTCAAACATATACACCGTTTAATGTCCTATTCCTTAACTGGAACCAGGAAAGAGCAGTTGACCCTAACATGGGAGGTGGTTTGGCCTTCAATCTTCCCATTCCCTGTTGAGCTCCTGTTTGCATAGAAACTACCAGGCCTATGTGCCAGAAGTAAGAAATCCCATCTGTTGTGAAGAATGAGCTGATCCCCTGGAGAACACAGCATTAGAGGCATTTAGGACCAGCCCATTGGCTTGAAGTCAGAAAGGCCCTGTTTGCCTCACCTCCTGGTTGCAGAATCGTTACAGTAGGAATATTCTAGATCAGAGGCAGTCATCTAGGTCCAGCAGTGGACTCTGTAGTAGCCTGACCACAGATCAGTGGAGAACTACATCTTGACAGTTGCTATTCAAAGCTGACCCATTACCCCATTACCTAGGGTAGAGCGGCAGATAGGAAAATTGGGGCTCTAAACCATATAACTAATAAAGGCAGACATATGCTGAGCTCCAATAGCTCACGACTGTAATCCTAGTTACTAGTTACTCAGGAAGCTAATACCTGAGGAACTCAGTTTGAAGCCATCTCCCTCAGAAAAATCTGAGAATGTTTATTTACAATTAACCAGTAAAAAGCAGAAAAGAAATTGGGCGCCGGTGGTTCACACCTGTAATTCTAGCTACTCAGAAGGCTGAGATCTGAAGATCTCGGATCAAAGCCAGCCCAGGCAGGAAAATCCTTATCTTCAATAAACTACTCAGAAAAGGCCAGAAATGGCTCAAGTGGTAGAATTCTAGCCTTGAACACAAAGAGGTTCAAGCCCTAGGACTGGCAAAAAAAAAAGGCAGAAAAGAGAGCTTTGGCTCAGTGTAAAGCACCAGCCTTTGAGGAAAAATGCTAAGGAACATTGTCCAGGACCTGAGTTCAAGCCCCAGGACTGGCACAAAATCAAAAGATATATGAAGCCATATTTAGCAAATTGCTAAATCCTTATCACTGTGTTTTTTCCTTTTATCCCAGCTACCCACTAATCCCAGTTATAAGGCAGGATTTATGGGCTGGCACCAGTATAGCCACTCAGGGACCCAGAATCCCATGGTTATAGTATCAAAATTGTTCATTTGTTTTATACTTATGTATATATTTTTGTGCCAGTCCTGGGACTTGAACTCAGGGCCTTGGCACTGTCCTTGAGCTTTTTTGCTCAAGGGTAGCATTATCACTTGATCCAGAGCTCTACTCCCAACATTTTTTTTTTGGTAGTTAATTGGAGGTAAGAGTCTCATGGCATTCCTTCCTTGGCTGACTTTGAACTGAGATCCTCAGATCACAGCATCTTGAATAGCTAGGATTACAGGTGTGAGCCGCTGGTGCCTGACTTGAGTTAATGTTTTTGAAGTCTAATGGAGCTTGCACTGGGGGGACAGAGTTGTGGCTCACACATGTGTTCCTATCCCAGCCATCTTTCTCTCCCTGGATTGAGTTCTCATTCGTCTCTTCTAGCATACTACCCAGCAACCCATGTATTGAGGAAACCACCATGTGCAGTTTCCTGTTTATCCCTCAACCTGAGAGAGGTCATGTTTAATGGCCAATAAAAAGACAATGCCAAGGGAAGAAAGGATACTTGAGAGAAGTTTCCTGATTATTTTTCAAAGGAGAAGCTGCATAGCCAGTTTTTCCTGGGTCTTGAAAATTATGCAGCCAACCCTAATAGGAGGACACCGGCCAGGTACGCCAACAGTACACATCATGAGATTATTGATGGAGCATTGGCTCTGAGAGTCCCTAGGTACCCTGATGTTTTATAGTCCTCTGCAAGGCAGAAGCAGCAGAAAAATGCAAGAGTTATGATGCGCTGAGATTAGCCCACCTGTCACTTCTCTGGCCATTTTTGATCTTCTAAGCCAAAAACCATGTCCAGCAAAGGGGGTCTAGCCATATCTCACTCAAAGAATGGGAATAATTGTTGTGTGCTTTAAGAGTTTTATGCTCAATGCTTCGGTCTAAAATAAGGCCCCAACTTTGCATCTGCAATTATTTATGCCTGGAAATAAGGAAGTGAAATTCCTACCTACTGGAAAGACAGTTTGCAGAGCTGCTCCACCAGGCAAGTGTGGCTTGAAGCTGGGCAAACTGCATTGCACCTGCAAGAGGGACTCAGGAACAGTGAAGAACAGCTGCATAAGCACAGCTCTCTGGGTAAGACAGGGGTCAAATTTCAGTCCACATCAGAAAGGCTGGAAAGAGCAGGAGCACAAACTTTACAGGGTTGAAGTAAACAATCCCCAGGGAAGGACTTGCCAATATGGATTGGTTGTCCATGTGAGAACAGATGTCCTGTGACCCTTCACTGGCTTCCCAATGCCTAGGAGGATGCTTTTAGTTCTCCTCATAGGGAATTCTTTCTGTGCTTCTTGGAGCTTTGTTGGACTCTAAGCTACTGTGCATGGATTGTTCCTTGTAGTATTGACATGGTGAATGTCCTCATGTGTTGCTCAGTCTTCATCTCTTTGGGAATTTCTCTCAGAAACCTCCTATGAGATGGGCTAAGAGTAGAATTCAGTCTACTCTCAGCCACAGATGGCCTTCATGATCACCCCCTGGTCTGCCATCATGGCCAACCACCTTTGTCTTAGGAAACACCTCAGGGACAATCATTTGCCCTTCCTCTGAACATCAGGGAGTAGGAACCTGAGGAGCATTATAATGTCTAATAAGTCTAAGAACAAGACTGGCATTGCAGTAGGCAGACCAGGGACACAGAAACCGAGTCATCATTCTACTATTCACATATGAGATCTAACTCCTGCTAAGGCTGCTGCTGGTGATATTTGTTTAGATAAGGGTCGCTTGTTTTGTAAAAAGTATACCTATTTGTTTAACTATGTATCAATGTTCAATTTGCATTTTTGTGAAGTAGCAAAGCTATTAATTTTAATCTCTTCTTTACCACAAGGGATACTTCTCAAGTCTCTCAGTGGAATAATGTTAGGGCCTGAGTGATTGACACATTGCTTGTCTCAATATGGAAAGAAGAGCCTTTGATGTCCTGGTACACAGGGGAAGGTAGGGAGAGACACTTTGCACTTGGATTTTTGTGTTCTATTCCTTGAGGCCCAATGGGATATAAAGGATATGGCAGAATATTGAGATGCCCCTGACCCTCACTCTTCTGCAGTCTCTTTCCCTTGAATGTGTAAGTGGAACCTGCCAACGATGAGGTAGCCATGCTTGAAACTATGTCATATCCTATTACAAAGGGAGTTCTGCAGATGGAAATAAGAGTAGCCATCAGTTGACTTTGAGTTCATTGAGAGAGATATCTGTTTGAACACAAGCCATTTACATTTGGCTTTAGAGATCAGAGATAGAAAGTCAAGGCATGCTAGAGACTTTAGTCTCTAGCTAGTGAGGGAGATGCTCCTTTGCTGACTTTGAACATGAGAGTCACCTCCATGTTCAGTGGGAGCAGACTATGGGAACAGAGAGCAGTCTGAGCTGAGCACCAACAAGGAAACAAAGACTTGAATCTGATAGCTGGAAGGAACTAAATTCACCAAGATGTGAATGAATAAGAAAGCAGATTCTCTCTCAGAAATTCTGGATAAGACCTCACCAAAGCCAACATCTCACAATCTCAAGGAGACACTGAGCAGAAATGCCATGTTGTATTCTAGACTGGATTTCTATCCTACAACAGTAACAACAATTTTTTTAATGTAAAAAATCTTTTTCTTGTTAGTCTCACCCAGAGAGTGCTGAAAGAATGAGTATCCTGCTGGCCTTTGCAGTTATTTGGAAAAATAGAATTCTGTATTTGTCTAAGTGTATTGGAGTTCCATTTCCATTCTTGATGATCCAAATATATAGCTGGCTTTTGTGTTTTTTATTTTTGTTTTGTTTTGGTCCAACTTAGGGTCTGGGCACTGTCTCTGAGCTCTTTATTGCTCATGGCTAGCACTCTACTACTTGAGCCACAGCTCCACTTCCAGCTTTTTCGGTGGTTAATTGGAGATATGAGTCTTAGGGACTTAACTACCAAGGCTAACTTCAAACTATGAACCTCATATCTCAGCTTACTGAGTAGCCAAAATTACAGATATGAGCCTGTGGTACCTGACCTAAATATATAATACTCTAATTTTTTACTTTTATTTTATGTTGCAAAGATTGGGGCAACCTGGAATATTAATATTTTCAGAATATAGCAGAATATTCTGCTAAGAATTCTTAATTGCTTGCTAAAGAGTTGTGTCAAATGTGTACCAAGGTACACATTTATAAAGGCATAAATGTATCAACATCGACATAATTTCACAATCATTGCTCTTCTTGTATTATTTTTAAAGGGTTACAATTCATTTTCACTCCTGAATGCTTATTCCTAGTTTTAAATTGGATAGTTATTACAAACTTTTTTGAATTGTCTCCTCAATAATTTTGCCAAACTTTCTATTGTGGTCTAGACAGTCTTTATAGTTTTTATGATAACATAAATTAAATCTCTGTCATATTTATTAAAACAAATTTTCCATTTCTTTTGCTTTGGATTTTATTTTTAGTATGTGCATTATACTTGTTTATAGTGGTTTCCTATTTCTATGTTCACATATATTAACTTCACAATTTCTTGTATTCAAACTATTACAATTCTCTGACATCTACTTTACATCTGCCAATATAATTTGCCTTTCAGAGATGTATATCTTAAATCAATTTAGCTATTTTAATTTCATGTATTTTCTATTGCATTGCTTTTCTTTTATCACAATTTTGAAGAGGTCCTCAGTTCCCAGGTACAGAAACACAATTCAGGTTGGCATGAATAGAACTCAGTGATGATGACAAACATTCTCCTCTAAATACTAATTCAGTGAACCATCTGAGGAGGACCAGGGAGGGAAGGCTTTCTGATTCTTTCTCTTTTTGTTTCTCTCAAGTCTGAGATCTGGGGTTATTATTTTTACCATTGGCAAAAGTTTCTCCATACTGAAGAGAACCTGAGTTCTGGTCACTATTTGCCAGTCACAGTAAAAAAATATCCAGGATGTTTTATAAAACATACAGAATCTAGTAATGAATGGTAAATATTTCTTTTTTTTTTTTTTTTTTTGGTCCGGTCGTGGGGCCTGAACTCTGGGCCTGGGCGATGTCCCTCAGCTCTTCAGCTCAAGGCTAACACTCTACCACTTGGGCCACACGGCTTTTTTCTTTTTGTTTATGTGGTGCTGAGGAATCGAACCCAGGGCCTCAGGCATGCAAGGCAAGTGCTCTACCACTGAGCCACCTTTTAGCCCCATGAATGGTAAATATTTCTTTAGGAAGAGATTTATTTACTCTTCTGTAATGATATGTTCAAATTCACTATTAGAGCCAGGCACTGGTGACTCACACCTGCAATCATAGCCACTTGGGAAGCTATGATTTGGGGATCATGGTTAGAAGCTAACCCAGGCACATAAATCTGAGAGGCTCTTATGTCCAATTAGCCAGTAAAAAGCTGGATATGGAGGGTGAATCAAGTGGTAGAGAGCCAGCCTTGAGCAACATAGCTAAAGAAGCCAGGGGCCAGTGGCTTACACTTGTAATCCTTTCTACTCAGGAGGCTGAGATCTGAGGATCATGGTTTGAAGCCAGCCTGGGCAGGAAAGTCTGTGAGACTCTTATTCCAATTAGCCAGCAAAAACCAGAAGTGGAGCTGTGGCTCAAGTAGTAGTAGAGTACCAGCTGTGGACCAAAAAGCCTGGGGAGAGTTTGAGCCCCTGAATTGAAGCCCAAGTACTGGTACAAAAACAAAGCAAAACCTCTCCTGAACCCTTTCTGGTGCAAAGCCCCCTAGCGATCTGCACCCAGGCACAGTCTGACTTACAAAGTCAGAAAATTGGCCACTAAGCACACTGGGACACTTCAGGGAGACCCTGGTCACACCCTGCCTTCTTCCTAAATGGTCTCTGCTCCAGCTGGACAACTGGGATTTCCCAAAGTGCTACACAGCCCTGGGAGGGCTTAGTCTCCCAAAGAATCCCATTCTGACATTTATCTCTTGAAAGAGATTTTGATCTCTAAATTTGAAATTTTTACTTTTTTTTAGACCAAACCCCAAACCCTGGATCTGAATTTTTCTTTTAACAAAAGCATGGAAACTAAGCACCCTGCATTCATCAGGGAGAACTTTGCCTGACTATCACTGTCTGCAATATAACTTATTACCTCGCAAGTTATTCCAAGTTCCCTTCCTCTTCCCTAAGTTAACTTTGTGGTGTAGTACACACCTCATGGGCTCCTTATGGCAATACCTGATGATAACTTTCAACAAATCTTTGGTGGAAGCAAACTTTTCTCTGCTGCCTTAAATGCTTCTGTTTTTCCAGTGCATGTTGGTTAATTTTATTTGAGTCATTTGGGGTTTTGATTTTAGTCAGCACTATTAATAATTTACTCTTTGACTTAATGGGACTGGAGAGGGGCTGAGACAGATCTGGTTCCAGCGGTGTGAGCTCCCTGCTATGGACAGCTATGGGTATCTTGTGTGTGTTGCCAAGTGCATTACAGAGTAATAAATGTATAACGAGCTGGACCGTCTGTGTATATGCTAAAAATGAACTCTGAATTAAGTAAGAGAAGCATTTCCATTGTGCTGCCTCTGCTATTAAGGAGTTGTATCTGAGAACCACTTCAAGAGGTACGATCTACTCCTTAGAGTGCGCACAGCGTGTGTGATTAGCCCACCACCACGTCTGTAAGCCTTGAATTGTGTTTGAAGTGCATGCTTTTAAAGCAAATTAATCTGGAGAGATCCTCAGCCACATTCCAGCTCATTCACCAGAGGTTTTTGGTTGTTGTTGTTGCTGTGTTTTTTTTTCTTTTTGGTGTTAACTCATTATCTTCTCATTTCATTAAGTCTCTGAGACAAAGTCTGAACTGCTCCAAGGCAGCTGTGGGTGTGAAATAGTTAAACAGTAAAACCTCAAAGGTCTGCAACTGTTGGGGTGGGGAAGACACCATCAGTGTGGGAGAGACAACCACACTCACAATGGGGGAGAATTTACTGTCGTGAGAACCCCGTTTTCCCTCACATTACATCCAGTGGACCTTCACATTGAAGAGAGGAAACGCCTGCCCAAATTATGCAAATGCTATTGGGACATCCTAGAAAGAAAGACCATACTAAAAGAAAGACAGCTCCCTTGGAATTAGCAACAGGTAAAGCTATAAGATACAGGAGTGGGTGACTGCCCTGTAAATATTCGATGCAGACAGAGGGACTAAAAATCCTTTGTAGTTGGGATTTAACACACACACACACACACACACACACACACACACACACACACACACACACACACACACACATACACACAAGATCTTCCTTGAAATGTGGGGAAATGGGAAAATGCGGACGGACTTTCTGAGGACTCACAAATGACAAAGGAAGAAGACCTAGTAATTCAAGAGTTTGGCAAAAAGTAGCAGCCAAACCATTCTGTCAGTGGTACCTAGCTAAGAGATTTACCAAGGTGCCAACTAAGAGTATGAAAGTGAACGGACACAGGACACATTCTTCAACTGCAACTCTGCAACCAGTTATTTTCATACATAGGCTCCACGACCGCACCCCTCTCCCCCCAAAAAAGAAAGGCCTGCACCAGAAAAATCCCATTCTGTGAGGCAATCCCAACTGTGTAGACCTCAAGTAGAAATTTGTTCTGCTGTGACTCCAGGGTTGGATCAAGCTTTCTCGTTTGTGTGTGTGTGTGTGTGTGTGTGTGTGTGTGTGTGTGTGTGTGTGTGTGTGTGTGTGTTCACAATGGTACTTTGGCTTAGATTTAAGGCCTACTCACTGTCCCTAAAGTGTTTTGTTCAAGGTTAGTGCTCTACTACTTAAACTAACACCCACTTCTGGTTGTTATGGTGGCTAATTGGAGATAAGGGATCTCATGGTCTTTCCTACCTAAACTGGCTTTTAACTGCAATCCTCAAATCTCAGCCTCCTGAGTAACTAGGATTGCAGAGATGAGCCTGTAATTATTTCCCTTATTATTTTGACAAGAGTAAGGAGTAAGGAAAAACAGCACTGTGTATAACATTTCCAGTTTGTGTTATGTCCAGATTTTGAAGAAGGTAAAAGAAAATGATTTTGTTGGGTTGAATTTCCGACGACTTCAGTGTACTTCTGTGATTTTCTCGTATCCACTACAACTCTCCTCCATTAGGTAAGAAGACAGGTATATTGTGTCAGACTCTCTTCTGTCTGCCTAACTCCATGTGTTAGAGTAGGGCACATCTTGGGGCATGCTCAGGAGGAAGTGGATGGGAAGATCTATCAATCATCCTGTAGCCATCACCTCAGCCACAAAGCAGGACTTCTCTTCCAGCCACAAACCCTACTGCACATTGAGGAACAGCAGTTCTCCAACAGTGTTAGTCCATGAAGATGGTCCTGTGGGCCCCTTCTGCCCACAAAGAAACTCATCTGGCAGCCTCTGAGACTGTTGGTCAGGATCAGCTGCCATTTTGGAATAGGAATCCAGACTTATTTGTTTATCCAATAGACATTTATTGAACACCTGCCATGAAATAAAAATATCGTTTTTTAAAAGCGCTAGAATCTTGTCCTTCATAACTCACAACATAAGCATAGCCAGAATCTTGGATTCGTACAGCAAGGTGGAGACAGAGAGCTAGTGGGCTAACTCAATCCTAGAAGGACCACAGAATCACCGAAGGACTCTGAAACCCACTCCTCTTGTGCAGAGCAAAGTTCAGGGACTTTCTGTCTCTGAAGTCAGAGAAGATACAAGAACAGATATGCAACATGAACATGCTTAAGTTCTTAACTATGGTCAATTAAGTGATCAACGTGTTTGGATGCCAGTATGATCACTTCGCATGTCTATTTAATTGTCACTAACTTTAGATGCCCAGCATGCTATTTAATGCCCTAAAATTATTAGTTCCTTGGCTCTTCTAAGCAACCACATTTTTCAGATGTGGAAACATAGGTAGACAAGAGAGGCTAAATAAACTTCCCAGGGAAGCTCAGCAAGTGTGGAAGATCCAAGATTCAAGTCCAGAATGTATCATGGTGATTTCCGTGCTCCTAACCTTGTTGTCTTATCCTGGATGAATAAGCAGTACAGGTTGTCCCCTGAAGCAGAATGAGAGAAGGTCTACTGTGGCAAGGGCTATCTCCATTAACAGATCTGCAACACAAAGACAGTTGTTGTACTGTCTTCTGCTGAGCTGTGAACATGAGATTCAAAGTCCTCACCTCACAAATGACCAGCTTTTATAAACTTTTACCCATCTCCAGGTCTCCTTTGTAGTGGTGTTATGAATATTCACTGATAAATAAAAATCTGTCCATGAAGTATCTAGAATATAGTTGGTAAGCAAAAAATACTTATCATTTACATGGCCCAGATTGTGTTTTAATGGCTGGAGATTAACTGGGGAGAGGAAGGGGAAATCAGGCAACTCTGACTTCAAGTGCTCCAAGCATACAAAAATCACCAAGGAAACAGCTATTAACAGGTTCTGATGCTGACACAGACAGAGGCCATCCAAACAGATAATGCCTGAGAACCCCTCTGGCTCAGTCTCTGTCCCAGCAAACAAAAATATCTTCAACTAAGAACATTGACAAGGAAGTGGTGCTGTGGCTCAAGTGGTAGAGCGCTTGCCTTGAGCTGAAGAGCACAGGGACAGCACCCAAGCCCAGAGTTCAAGCCCCACGACCGACTAAAAATAAATAAATAAATAAAAAGAACATTGACAAGCTCGTTGGATAAAAAAATAAATAAACTTTGCATTGTGAAATTAATTTTCCTTGGATGATCTTTCTTTGCTTCATATAACATGTTAGGAGGAAACATATTAGGAATGCAAACATATTCATTTAAATACAGATGTGAGTGATTACCAATTTCAGGAATTTCCAGAAATAGTAACTCTGTGTGTGGGTAAGTACATGTGTGCGTGCGCACTGGTACTGGAACTTAAACTCGGGATATCGAGCTCTTACTTGGCGTTTTTACTCAAGGCTGGCACTCTACCACTGGAGCCACTGGTACCCCTTCATTTTTAGCTTTCATCTGGTCAGTTCAAAGTTAGAGTCTTGTGGGTTTTTCTGGCTTCACAACCATGAAGCTCAGATCTCAGCCTCCTGAGTAGTTAGGATTACAGGTGTAAGCCACCAATGCCTGGCTCAAAAAAAAAAAACAACCTTTGAACAAAGTAATACTAATATCAGGGGACAGGAGATCCTGTTTGATGAATGTTGTCTTGTCAGATTAAATTTTCATGAAGTAGATGATTTAGTACATTTTTCAGAATGCCTAAATGGGACACAACTACTTTAGACAGAAAGTCAGGAAATTATTATTCATACATTGCTGCTGTCCACATAGTGACAAATGATGACAACTGTTCACACATAGCAGCTACTTATCATTATATATAAAACTGTCTTAATAGTCAATATAGAGGGTTATATATGTGAAATGACTGGGAGAGAAACGAAAGGTAAAGCAAAAGGTGATAAGTTTCTCTAATCTAACTGTGCAATGACTTAATTGCTCTCTTCTACACTTCATTTACTTTGTGCCTCTGAATTTATACAGCTCACAAATGTGTCCTGTGTGCTCTGGACTATTCCCATCAGACTTCATATTTGAAAACCCCATACCCCTGGCAGCTCCCTTTACCTTCCTTAGTGGCTGGTCTGATTAATCTCATTAATTGGTAAAAAGCTGTTTATCTCTTCTCTACTAAATACTACTTAATTCAATTAATCTTCTCCTTAGAGCAGATGCTAAATTTAGAGATGGTGTTTCAATTGCCCAGGTACCATGCTGCAGGAAGATTTCTATAATAGCAAATTCATTCTTTCCAGAACATTAGTCCAGAATTTTTAATAGCATTGCAGGGGCAATCAGATTTGCACACCACTACTACAATGGCTAAGTCTCTAGCCCAATTTATTCTCTTGCTCAGATAACCACACTAACTAATTCACGTGCTTGAAATGGATCAGTTTTAAATTGGGAATTTAGAGGTCTTCTTGATTGAAAATGCTAAAGTAGTACGCTCCAATTCCAGGCATGTCTAATGGAAGTCTTATTCCTAAACTGTTATTAAATTACTTGGATATTGTCCTTCTGGTTTCTCTGGCCAATTACATACTATCACATCCTTATTTAAATGGTACCTGGGGCCATCTTTTCAACAACATATATGGTATTATCTCAAGTGAAGGAACTTATTTGTTAATAGTCCTAAATTGAATAAATTCTTTCCTTATCAGATGGCCAGTAAATTAAATAATTAACATGCTTTCACAGGAATGAGAGTGCTACATGCTCACAGCTTACCAGTGCTTCACCCTAACTTCCTGACAAAGATGGATGGACAAAGGTCTTCATCTTGGTCATCTTCCTTGTCCCTGTTCATTCATCGATATATCTGGATACCTTTCTTGCATTTTCATATATTCTTAACTACCAATTTCTGAAGTTTATGGAAAAAAAGAAAACATACTAGATTTATCCACGTCGGAGAAATTTGTACATTTTAGCGATGCATGGGTAGTAAAAGTTTAGCCACATTGAGGGTTCCACTTCTACACAGTCAAAGTCGGACAGAAAGTTCCTATTTTCTTGGAGTAGTCCAGTTTACTAAACCATGAGTCAGCCTCACAGAGTGACCATCCTTCTCTCCTTTGTGGCTTCTGCAAAGGGCAAGAACTCTCATTTTTCTCACACACATGAGGTTAACTGCCCGTTTGCTGACCCAGCATCAAATCTCCCCATGGAGAAATGTAGGAAGCATTGGATTGCCTTTTTTTGTAAAAACAAGGACATTTTCTTTTTTTTTTAATCATTATTAAGAAAGGAGGAGGCTACAATGCTTGATAAGAAATGTACTCGCTATCTTGCCCATGTAATTGTAACCCCTCTGTACAGTATTTTCACAATTAAAAAAAATTTAAAAAAAAAACAAAAAAATTTAAAAAAAATCATTATTAAAGGGCTGGAGGCATGGCTTCACAACAGAGCACTTGCCTCACAAGTACAAGTCCTGAGTTCAAACCCTAGTTCTACAAAAAGAAATCTGTTATTGAGACAAATTTTACATTTACTTGACAACAGCCCACATATAGACAAACAAAATTCTTTAATTGGCATCAATAGAGAAATGATTCAGTAAAAATTGATATGTTGATGCTATAGAATATTATATAATTTAAAAAAATAGCATTACCAAGTGTTAATCCTAGCTACTCAAAGAGGCTGGGATCCTGACTTTGCAGTTAGGAAAGTCAGAAAGATTCTTATCAACAAAAAGCTGCAAGTGAAGATGTGGCTCAAGTGGTATGGCACCAACTTTGAGTTTCAATAAATATAACATTAAAAAATATACATAAGGCCAGGTGCTAGTGGCTCACACCAATAATCCCACACAGGAGGCTGAAGTCTGAGGATCATGGTATAAAGCCAGGAAGGATAGTCTGTGAGACTCTTGTCTCCAATAAGCTACTCAGAAAAAGCCAGAAGTGGCACTGTGGCTTAAGTAGTAGAGTGCTACCCTTGAATACAAAGAGGCTCAGGGGACAGTGCCCAGAGTTCAAGCCTCATGAATAGTAAAAAATAAAATAAAATAAATATTGATCTACCTTAAAGATGATGACTAACTGTATTTGATTCTAGTGCCCTGCATCATGTATGTAAATATTTTCTAATTTGGAGAGAGGAAGGGAAATAACAAAATGCTGAAACAAGGATATAGTTGGACCCATTGTAACAATGAAATGTAGAAGACACTATGTTGAAAATGAGCTTTACAAGTTGCTGGGGGGGGGGGTTGGGGAGAGAAGGAAGAGTTGGGGAGGTGGGGAGGGAAAGGATGCTAGGGGAAAAACAAAGGAGGGGGTAAATAAAATAGGTAGATAGATAGGTAGATAGGTAGGTAGGTAGGTAGATAGATAGATAGATAGATAGATAGATAGATAGATAGATAGATAGATAGATAGATAGATAGATAGATAGATAGATAGATAGATAGATAGATAGATAGATAGATGATAGATAGATAGATAGATAGATAGATAGATAGATAGATAGATAGATAGATAGATAGATAGCTGACGACTAAGTGCCATGGTCTCATTTAGCACCTTAGGAAAGCCAGTAACCATCATCACTTTGAGTCCTTGTGAACACTTCTAATCTCATCCTCTTCTATCTCTGACTATTGAGTTCATTTTCCTATGTTCCTTAGAAAAAATACTGTTATCTTTCATTTTCCAATATCATTTAAATAGAATATTTGGAAGGGGCTTATGTCTTTGGATTACTCAAGAATTAATGAAAAGTCCCAATCTTTTGTAATTTTCTTCTTCCACTGGAGCATAAATTCCTGACATTCATCTACATCTACACATAGCATATAGTTAGCTCATTTCACCTGCAGTGTGGCATCCATTGTAGACACACTTATATAGTATTATAGTGTTCACCTCTCAGTGAAACTTCTGGTTTCTTAAAGCTTTTGTTTATTACAAAAAAAAAACTGTGGTCCTATAAATATGCTTCAACATTTTAATCTTTGCCAGTTTGGAGATAGGGTAATATGGCTTCAATTTGTATTTCCCAAACTAGTAATGAGATTGAGCATCTTTTTATATGATTATAAGTCATTTATAGTTATTTTATAAACATCTATTCAAGCCTTTTTACCAATTTTTCTATTGCTTTATGGTCAATTTAAGCTATCTGACTTGTAGGATATATTTTCTTTTAAAACAGAAATTTAGTAGTTCATTGTTTCCCCATTAATTATTTGATCTTAGAGGAAAGATTGAAGAGAAGGTTATTCTTTTCCTTATGTGAATAATGTATTAGTTTCCAATTACAACTTAGTAAAAGAATCTGCCCTCTCTTCACACTTGCAATTGTCACTCCATTATAAATTAAGCTTTCATATATGTATGAGTTAATTTTGGCCCTCTCCTTTATCCTACTAATCAACTTGTATATTTCTGGAACAAAACCAGACCATTTTAAGTCATTTTGTCATTGATAATATTTCTTGTTAGTTGGTGAGACACATAGCTCCACGCTTTCTCAGAATTTGCTTAGCTATTCTTAACTCCTTGTAGCCTCATAAACATTTATCAAGTTCTGAAAGAAGGGGAAACTTTTATTGAGATTGTATTACGTTTGTAAATCAGTTTGGAAGATTGGCAAAATGTCAAGGTCCCCTATCGATGAACATAGTTTGTCTTCTAGTTAGGTATACGATGGTAAGTGTGTTAATTTTTCCCATGTTACTTGTATATCATTTATATTATGTTAGTGTGTATCAACTATACAGAAGTGTTTCGCCATTATATTTCACACATGCATATTGTACTTGGATCAGATAAAGCCGATCTATTGTCCTCTTTTTACCCTATCTCCCATCCCTGAATATTTTTCAACAGCTTTCTATTGGTTTTATTATGCCATCTTCCTACATAGATACAGTATGCATTGACTATTACTCCTGTGTTTTTATATTACTCTTTAGTGAGGTTATTTCTTAGTTTAAGAGTAGAGAATTATTAAGTTTTCCTGATGGTTGATTAGCTTTTTCATAATCTACTTTCACATAATTTCCTCTACCCCAAAATCTGCTTCATTTGATATGAATACAGCAGTACCTGTTTGCTTATTTATTCTACATTTTGCTGTCATGTCTTTTTCCATGGCATGGCTTTTAACCCTTTAGAAACCTTTTGTGCTTTAAATGCATGTAGCTTCATTTATATTTATAATTCGTGCTGTAAATGCAGGTCAATCTTTATTAGAGAATTTAATCTATTGGAATTTGATATATTCTGATTTCTTTCTAAATTCATTTTGTGTTTAACATTTGTCCCATTATTTACTTTTGCTTCCTTTCGCATTTGGTATTTTTCCTTCACTATTTTTTGGAAGTAATATACCTTAGTCTTATTCTTTTATCAATCATCATAGGTGTTTTAACATAATCCATAATCGTCAATGCATTAACTTAATATATAGCCTTAGAATTTAAATGAATTTTCTTCCAAAACCAAAACTTATTTCCAATATTTGTACAGCTATAATTCTCTTTTCCCAGTATCTTTCATCGCCAGTAGTGGATAGAACTGAGAGTTTCCTCACAGACTTCTGTGAAATCAAAGAAAGTGAGAAGAAGAAACCACTACATCTTTGCCAGGATGAAAATGAAGAGGGAAAATTCTCCTGATGACTAACAAAATTAGTTCTTTGCAAGCTCAGAGAACAGTAATCAAGAACTGTGTCGATCACATATTCTAAGTTCTTGGAGTTAATTTCTAGTTATAATACATTGGGTTATATGCAAGTGTATAGAAATATATTAACTGAAATACAGTGGTTTCAAGCTAGATCTCAAATAGTGTAATTCCTTAGAAAGGAAAAATCAAAGTTCAGTAAAAATAAAACACCAAGAAGTGGGTAGGTACTTCAAAGGAGAATGGGATAGGGTCAAGAGGAATAAGGTAGAGGAATGAAGATGAGAAGAAGGGGAGAATGAAATCAAGAGTCTGATGTGTATTCTACAAAACTAAAAAGAGTGAGGAAAGGGGTGGGTAGGGGATGGATGGATAACGGGTGGCATTGGTCAACATGCATTGTATTCATAAACTGCTTTGTTAAATGGCAACTCCTTTGTACAACTACTTAAAGATAATATTTTTAAACAAAAAGAATATTCTAAAGAGTTTTTTTTTCTGAGAGAGGAACTCTGAGGCTCAGAGAGGAAGTGACTGAGGTCACTCAGGAGTCAGTTGGCAGAACCAGAAATAGATCCCAGGTCTCACTCTCAGCTCAGACAAGGCAGTATGTTCGGTTTGAGGGAGAGAGAGACACAGAGAGAAAGAGGAGATGCTTATGTCCCTAAAAAACAGGGTTTTTTTTCTCCCCCTCTTTTGTGTTCTAATTCCTCCACTAACTAGTTTAACAAGCTGGGAACATTCCAGCCAGAAGGAGACCAGACTGGCGAGAATTACAGCTGTCCTTCCCACAGCTGCAGACCCTGTCTTGTGATTTCCGTTGTACTGGGCTCTGCCTCTTGCTTTCTCCGTGCTCTGTGTGCCCAGTGTGGGAAAATTGTGTGTGGGAGAAATCTTTTCTCCAGTACTTTGGGAGTCTGAAATGGTAAGCCTCCTCCTGCTAAGATAGCAATGAACTCAGATGTCTCTGTGAGAGAGAGGTGTGATGTACTCTCAAGACCACAATGGAAACTGTAGTAAGATTCATGTTTTGTGTGTTTGTGCTGGCGCTGAGGCTTCAACTCAGGGCTTGTGTATTATCTTAGGGATGGAACTCAATGCGCTACTACTTTGAGCCACAACTCCACTTCTGGCTTTTTGGTGATTAATTGGAGATAAGAATCCTGTCCAGGCTGGCTTCCAACCTTGATCCACAAATCTCAGCCTCTGGAATAGCTAGGAGTACAGACATGAGATACTGGTGTCCAGTTATGCATAATTCACTTTGAACTTGTTTCTTGTTCAGGTCTGAAGTCTACAAACAGGATATGAAAGTATGGAATTCACAGCTTGAAAAAAGCCCTTAGGAAAGAAATTTTTATCTTTCCTTGGGTTTCTTCAGTTTTTAAAACTTTTATTTCCTTGGGGGGGGCTACTTAAAACTCCACACATACTCCCTCTAAAAGAATCCCCACCAGACCACGTGATGGAGACAGATGAGTACAAACTAAACACCGTTCTTTCTGATGGCTTCTCTTTCCCAGAAATAAGAGGTTATAGAGAAAACACAAATGGAATCTAAATCCGGTAAGATTTGCAGAACCTCAAGGTTTCGCTGGGTCAGGAACAGGGTAAAAATAGTCTCTCAGGATGAATCCTGGCCAGGAAAGTAGAGACAAATGAAGGGCAGGAAAGTGCAGTGTAAAATCTCACTTTTTCCAACTTTTTCTGTGGCTTCGCTTTTCCTCTGGATCATTTATTCTCCCATAGCATTAAGGATGAACCTACTGGAGTACTGGAGTAAACTACTCCAGCTTAGGGAATGATGGCTATTCAAAGATCCAGTTATAAAAAGGTACAGTAAAAGTAGATGCAAAAAAAAATGGATACCATGCCCCCAAAGCTATCCAGACAAATGTCTATGATGCAGAAACCCAATGCTTCAACTCTCTATGGACATGGAGTGCCCAGGTTAGATGCTAGGAGCCTTAAAGAAGAGAAACAACAGGTGGTCACTTTATACTCAGAAAGCTATCCCAGATAAGCAAGGGTCTTATTTCTGAAGTCTCCACAAAGGGAACATTTCTGTCCCCTGTCCTCTGGCAAGAAACAGACAGTTGTTTAGCATCTGTGTTAATTTTCCTAGGGATTATCCCGCCATTTCATCCAGGCCTCTACTGTCTCCAGGTGTTCCTATTACATTCTAGGGTCATGGCTCCAAATAAATGGACTTGAGGATAGCATTTATCTGCCACTGGGATCATAATTCTCAAAAGTACCCTAAAGAGATTCCCCCCAAAAGATCAGCAAATGTGTGAATAATTACTTTTGAGATTCTTTCTTTTTTATTTTTTAATTTAAGTTTATTGTCAAGGTGATGTACAGAGGAGTTACAGTTACATATGTAAGGTTATGCTGAACATTGTTATCCCTCCCTCATTTTTCTCCCATTTTTCCTCCCCTCCAATTCCCCCCCCCCACCTTCCCCACCCCAAGTTGTAAAGTTCAATTCCAACATAGAGTCTTGTGAGTATCACTGTTGCATTGGCTCACCCTTTATTCTTTGTCTCATCATTTTGTTCTTCCCCTTCCCTTCCTTGATTCAGATAAATGTGTATACAATACACAGAGTACTAAAATCAAATACAGTAATAACAGGGGATAAACCACGGGGGGAAAAAGAACAAAAAAAAGAAATAACTTCAAAAAGTACATTAAAAACAACAACAAAGAGAAACCTCTTGTTTCCATATCTTGGAGTTCATTTTATTTAGCATCATCTTATATTGTCATATGTACATAACTATTGAGCTACCTGTGACTATCCTAGACATATATAATCTCTAGGAGATTCTTTAAGGTGTTGATGGCTCACACCTGTAATCCTAGCTACTCAAGAGGCTAAGATCTGAGGATCACAGTTCAAAGCCAGCTGGGATAGGAAAGTCCATGAGATTTGTGTCTCTAATCAGCAGAAAAGCAAGAAATGAAGCTGTGGCTCAAGTGGTACAGCACTAGCCTTGTTCTTAAAAGCTAAGAAATAGTGCCCAGGCCCTGAGTTCAATCCCAAGTACACACACACACACACACACACACACACACACACACACACACACACACACACACACACACACACACACACACACACACACACACACACACAATCTCTTTTTGGATAGAGAAGGTCTTTAGGTTATAAGACCCACTCAATGAATCTGAGTTTTATTTTGTTTTCTTTCTTTGTTTCCTTCCTAGTAAGCAATGCTAGGCATCCTATTATACCCAGGGCAGATAGGTACTCAATGCCTTTTCACACATCGGCTCAAGGAAGTCCAAGTTTACTTCAGCAGGAACTTCAGCTTCTCCCCATGTTCCTGTAAAAGGAACTTTTCCTTCCCTGTTAAAGGAACTTTTGCTGTAAAGTGTAGCAAGTTCATTGCACACTCAATGTGGGCTGCTGAACATAGCAGTACACATGCATGTGAACAAGGACAGCCAATTTCCTCTATCACTTGTAGGAAGGACATCCCAAACCAAGCTCTCTAAGTCATCCATGTCAAGATGAAAGAAAGAAGTGCCTTGTTGCATGAAGGATGGATGGATGACAAGCAGAATGTAGTCATAATGATATCCAGATTTCACTACCTCAGTCACCAAATGATTTGTAAGGCCCTATCTTAGTTCCTTGAGGTTTTTGAGACATTCATTCCTCCTCTATATAGTATTTGTCACTCTGAATGGTTTTTGACTTCATGTCTGATTTCCTTATTAAAAATTGAAGTTCTTGAGAAAAAGAAGTATCTGAGCATTTCATAGGTTTAGAATCTGGTCTGGGAACACAGCATGAAATGATAGTCAACAGCATGTGAGTGAACAAATGATGGCTGAAAGGAAATATTTAGGAATGATAGTCAGGAGGGAAGGAAGGAGGGAAGGAGAGAAGGAGGAAGGAAGGAAGGAAGGAAATAGAAAGGGAGAAAGAAAGGAATAAAGAAAAGGAGGGATGAAGGGAGAAGGAAAGGGGGAGGGAAAGAAGGAAGAGGAAGAAGTGGAAGGAAAAGAGCTCAGTGGCACTCCCATAAGCCTTGGTGTTATGCATTCATAGTGTAGTACTGAATGCAGGTGTGTTTAATCTCTTTAAAAAAATCAACACAAAGCTACTGTGTGGCTGCATCCAAGATGCTAGGTAGGGCCAAGCATGGTAACTGACACCATAAACCCAGTTACTTAGGAAGAGCAAGTTAGCAAGATTTCAGTTTGAGGCCAGCCCAGGCTAAAAGTTAGTGAGACTCTCCTCTCAACTTGGCTAAGCTTGGCTTGGTGATTCATATCTGTAACCTCTCAGTTACAAAAGAGGCATAGATAGCGAGATTCTAGTCTGAGTCCATCCTTCAGTAAAAGTGAAAAACCTTATCTCAAAAATAACTAAAAATGTAAAGCCCACTGTATATAGTCCCCACAGAAAATAAGAAGACAGAGCTTCACTCAAGGCTAAAAGCTCTAGGTGTCATGGTATTTTGGGAGAGTCCTTGTTTCCTTTTTTGGGTCCTCTTGCTCTCTCAAGCATCATCCTCCCCAGAGTCCTCTGCAAATCAATACAGAAGATACTCCCATGGTCATTGCTTTTGTGATTGAATGCTGCATAGTATGAATACACTCCAGAAAATTAGCCCAGTGGTTTCTAACGCTTTATAAGGGGAATAGAAGGCAGTTGGTTGAGTGCATCTCAGACCTGCCCTGAAAGTTGTGGGTTCACTCCTCAGAAAAATGTACCCCTACTACCCTTCCAATCAAAAACTTAGCCACTGGTTGAGAGTTTCAGTTCACAGTCCTGGCATCTGTCATCAGGGACCACATAGCTACATGATTCGGCTCAGTGTTTTTCTTCCCATTTTAATCTTTTCATCTCTAATTAGGGGAAATGCCCCACTTAGAGGATTATCAAGCACTGAGAACCAGAAAGTAAAGATAACATTTCTCAGATCAGAATCAGACCTCAAAATGCATAAATGGAGGGCTGGGAAGGTGGCTCAGTGGTAGAGTGCTTGGCTTGCATGCATGAGGCCCTGGATTCGATTCCTCAGCAGCACATAAACAGAAAAAGCCAGAAGTGGTGTTATGGCTCAAGTTGTAGAGTGCTAGCCTTGAGCTGAAGAGCTGAGGGACAGTGCCCAGGCCCAGAGTTCAAGCCCCACAACCAGCAAAAATAATAATAATAATAATTTTTTTAATGAATAAATGGAACCCTTCTAATCTTGGGTAACTGTGAAGAATTGTGGTAGCTGGGAAATGTAATGTCCTTCCCCTGATCCCCTATGTACTCAGTAATCTACACATATGCAAAAGCATATCCCCGTAGATGCACACACACACACACACACACACACACACAGAGGTCCCTGAAAAGCAGCCATCTATCAATAACTGATATGAATCAATGGTGAGGTACCTGGCTTTCTTTCTGTCTTGTGGTTGTGGTGACATGTATGACATTAGAGCAGTGTACTCTGTGCTGCCTCCCAGCAGTCCTTGGATTCTACTTGAGTTGCTCATGGTGGTTACCTGCTCATCATCAATTCCTCAGCATCCACTTCTTTCCCTTCTCTGACTCCCCATCCAACTCCACACCACTGCTTCCTGGGATTATCTCCAGAGAAATTACCTACTTTCAAATTTTGGCTTCAAGCTCTGTTTCTGTGGAAATGCAGAGTAAGACGCAGGGCAAGATGGTTATCATGACTGTCCTGAATTGAAAAGGCCTAGGAGATTAGTAAAGCACAACTCTGTGTGTGTGTGTGTGTGTGTGTGTGTGTGTGTGTGTGTGTGTGTGTGTGTGTGTGTGTGAGGAAGTTCCCAGAGAGGATTAAATAAGGGGTAAGACCTCCTAAATATGGAAGACATTATCCCATAGGCTGGGGACCTTGAGAAAATAAGAGGAAAGAGAAAAGAGAGAGCCAGCAAGAGCAATCTCTCCTCTCTGTCTCTATCTCTCTGCATGTCTCTCTGACTCTCTCTCTCTCTCTCTCTCTCTCTCTCTCTCTCTCTCTCTCTCTCTCTCTCTCTCTCTCTCTCTCTCTCTCTCTCTCTCTCTCTCTCTCTCTTCCTCTTTCCCTCTATCTCTCTCTTTCCTGGCAGCCATAAAGTGAGCTATACCTCTCTACCACACCCTCTTCCCCATGATGAATCAAACTCTAAAACCATGAACCAAAATAAGTATTTCCTCCCTTTATACTGTTGTTTCCATTGTGTTATTACAGTGAAGATATTCTGATTAATGCAAATAGTAATGAGCACTTCCAACAAGAAGACAAAATGCTGAAAAAGCTTTATAAAATGCTCAAGGGGGTGCATAAAAATGGCAGTTCTAGAGCATTGGAAAAGAGATGCTTAAGCATCTGCAGTCTCCCTGAGATTTAATGGTCATTCTTCCTGGCAATTAATAGTCATATTCACTTCCAGCTCCTTTAAAAGATGAGCAGACAAAAGGGATATTGAGAGCTCACCTGAGAGCACTTGGTGATCTGATTATGCTGATATTCATTCATTAACTTTCAATCATATTTTTCGTATTTGTCATCCTGTTTGTTGCTATTGTGGTTGCCTGAAGTAATTACAGTCTTTAGATGTCTAATTTAATGAGTTCATATTCCTCGTGTTTTAGCTGCTCTGGTTAGGTTTATTCAAGAAAGGCAAATTATACTCCCCTGGAAATTTTAAGGGAAGTCCAAAGCAACCCCATCAAATTACTATTCATAGAACTACAAGATATATTTTAGTTCGCATTTTGTCCTTTCCGAGTGTTTCTCAAAGGCTGGACCCTTGAACATCAGCGTGGGCAGCACCTGGTACCTGGAAACTGGTTAACCATGGACCCATCCCCAGATCAGCTGCAGCAGTAATGCAATTGGGGACCTGCCACTGTTTCAACAAGCCCTGCAGGTGTTCAGGATACATGCTTAAATTAGAGGACCACACCCCAGGGGTGCCGCAGTACTAGGGGACCATCCTTGTAGTTCTGACTTTCTAGCTATGGGGTTTAGAAATGGAAGGGTACGGCAGTCAAATGTCTGGGGTAACTATCTAGTCATGCGTCCTAATTTTCTCTACGTTTTATGCTTTCTTTCTTGCTCTAGTAACATCCAGTAGTTAATGTGATTGGTAATCTGGACACTTCTTGGGATTATGAAGAAAAGTAATGAAAGGAAAAGAAAAAGAGTATCAACAGGAGGGAGAAGGCAAAACGGAACAAAAAAAAAATGGAAGGGGGGAAGGAAAGGAAGATGAGAGAAAAGAGGGGAGGAGAGTAATTGCCCAGTCACATGACCTAAGATTTGAGGAGAAATCAAATATCTTTCTACCAATCTATTTCACCGCTGTGATTTCTGGTTAGTCTTTCCTCAGTGGTAACCATCCATCTGCCTCTGTACACTAGAGTTCAAGTTATCCTCAAGCTCTGAAGGAGTTTCTCATTTGTTTTTACTTCTGCTTAATTTCTGTACTTTCATTACATTTAGTTTGTGGGTAAGGAACCAACACTGTGTTTGTCTGCAATTTTCCCATCAGCACTGGAAATGCTTAGTCTCAAGGTCTAATTTTCTACAATCATTTTCCTTTACCTACCTTTTGAAACACACTGGCTAATCATATATGTTTTCCATGGACTTAATATTTATTATTTTGAGGAAATGGTAGGTGCCCAGAAGAATTGAGCAGTAGGCACAGAGATTTCTCTTATTCCCTAAACATACACAGATTCCCACTATAACATCTCACATCAAAAGGACTCATTTGTTAATACAGTGAACCTGCATTGATATGTCATCCAGAGTCCATGGCTTATATTATAGGTCAGTCTGGATGTTTACATTCTATGGGCCTTTCAAACATATAATGATGGTATCCACATCATTGTATTATGCAGAGTACATTCACTGCAGTAATAATCCTTCTCCCCCAACACCTGCTGATCATTTTCTCTTTACTGTCTCTACAGCTTTCCCTTTTCAAAATGCCATGCTATTGTAATCATTTTGCCCCCTTTTCTGATTGGCTTCCTACACATGACTTGAGATTTTTTTCATGTTTTTATAATCAGATTTCCTTACAGTATGGAGTAATTTTGGCACTGACTGGATATATTACAGTTTTATTCATCTATTTACCTGCTGAAGATATTTCTGTGACTTCCAACTTTGAACAATTATGAATAAAGCTGCTATTTAGACTTTTTGTGGGGATACAAATTTTCAGCAAATCTGAAATGTGCTAAGATGGTTAACAAGAAATGGTTAAGCATGTGCTTTGTTACATAAGAAACATGCCAACTAACTTCTTGAGTAGCCATATCATTTTCCAACTCCCACCATCAATGAATGAGAACTCCAGTTCCCCCAAACCCTAGCCAGCACTTAGTGTTGTCAGAGCTTTGAATTCTTGTCACTCCAGCACCTATGCAGTGGTATCTCACTGTTTCAATTCACAATCCCTAAGGACATATGATGTTATTATTACTGTGCCCATTTGCCATCTTTCTATCTGTATATCCATTCTAGTGGTAATGAGCTTTCTGACAGCAGACTCAACAATACAGCGCTACTGCATGGAATTGTCACAATACTTCATTATCACCTTTCATTTGGGATCAACTTTCTCAAAAACTAAAATTATGTCCCCGTTGTATAAAATCCAAAACAAAATTAATTCATATATTTGGTTTAGGACCACCAATCCAGCTGGCTACTATCTTCATACCACAGGAACTAATAACATTAATCGTGTTATTTTAAGACTTAGCATTTGTGCCAGGTGCCAACGGCTCACGCCTGTAATCCTACCTACACAGGAGGCTGAAATCTGAGTATCGTGGTTCAAAGCCAAGCCCAGCCAGGAAACTCCATGAGACTCTTATCTCCAATAAACCACTAGAAAACCGGAAGTGGTACTGTGGTTCAAGCAGTAGAGCACTCGCCTTGTGCTGAAGAGCTGAGGGACAGTGCCCAAACCAAGAGTTCAAGCTCCACAACCAACCAAAAAAAAAAAAAAAAAAGAATTAGCAGGAACAGACTTTGTGTGTGTGTGTGTGTGTGTGTGTGTGTGTGTGTGTGTGTGTGTGTGTGCACGCACACAAGAGCACCAGTCCTAGGACTTGAACTCATGACTTGGGCCTTCAGCTCTCTCCCTGAGCTTTTTTTCTTTCCTTAAAGAAAAAAAAATACATTGGAAATAATAGTCTGATAGACTCCCCTGCCTAGATTGGCTTTGAACCCCAAATCTCATATCTCAGCCTTCTCAGTGGCTAGGATTAGAGGTGTGAACCACGGGCCAGAGCTCTTTGGGGTAAGAGGAGAAACTATAATTAAATGCATAATTATGGATTATAAAACACACTAGGATTCCTTGCATTGAAAAGTATGAATTCTAACAAAAATACAATTATAACGGCATTAAATTATTTCAGTCAACAAAAGAAAATAAAAGGGATTGGATTTCATCAAACTGAAAACTTTTAGGTCATGAAGAAATCTATTAGAAACTGAGTACATGCTCACACCTGTAATCCTAATTACTGAAGAGGCTGAGATCTGAGGATTGCAGTTCTAAGCCAGTTCAGGCAGGAAAAGTCCATGAGATTCTTATTTCTAATTAACCACCAAAAAAAACCCTGAAGTAGATGGTAGAGTGCTAGTCTTGAGTAAAAAAGCTAAGAAAATGGGCACTGGTGGCTTATGCCAGTAATCCTGGCTACTCAAGAGGCTTTGAAGCCAGCCTGGGCAGACTTTCCCATGAGAGTCTCATCTCCAATTAACAACTCAAAAGTGGGAAGTGACACTGTGGGTCAAGTGGTAGAGTGATAGTCTTGAGTCCAAAGAGGCTCATGGACAGCACTCAAGCCCCATGACTGACAAATGAAAAAAACTAAGGGAAAGCACCCAGGAATTGAGGAGTTCAAACCCAATGGAAAGGTTTGGAAAAAATTATATTAAGTGAAGTAAGCCAGGCCCAAAGAAACATAGGTCCCATGGTTTCCCTTATTTGCAATATCTAGTATAGGTATGAGTCAAGCGGAAAAGGTCAGATAATGTGATGTTAGGAAAATGAACCCTTAAATATGTATTTTAATGTTTTCATTTCTTTCATGCATGTGTTTCTAACGCATTTATAAGATTATTTCTTTGTTGCTTTGTATGTCCCTCCCCCACAGTGTAACCCCCGCTTTCACTATATTTGATGTCAGTATAACATGTGGAGGAGATGGGGACAAACAAGTCATTTAAGGATTCAGGTGGACCTGTTGCAACAATGAGAAGTACAAAATGTCATGTCAAAACCAGCTTTACAATGTCGGTGTGGGGGGGAGGGGGGTATGATTGGGTGGGGGGGAGGCTGGGAAGGGAGGTGAAGGGTAAACAAAGGAGGAGGCTGCAATGCTTGGTAAGAAATGTATGCATTATCCTGCCCATGTAATTGTAACCCCTCTGTACAGTATGTTCTCAAATAAAATAAAATAAAATTTAAAAAAAAAAAAGAGGAGAGAGAGAGGGATGGGGGAAGAGAACAATATAAAGAAATGAAAGGACAAACATAGAAGAGAGCCCATTTCCAAACCATATATCATTATGAGTCTTGATATGAGGATATGGAAAACAATATATCTCCAGAAGATAGGAAGAATCCAGAATATATTGGGCGCTCAAGGCTCATGCCTATAATTCTAGCTACTCAGGAGGCTGAGAACTGAGGATCGCAGCCAGGAAATACATGATATTCTTATCTCCAATTAATCACCAAAAATCCTGGAAATGGAGCTTTGGATCAAGTGGTAGAATGCTAGCCTTGAGCAAAAAGAGGTCAGAGATAGTGCCCAGACCCTGATTCAAGCCCCAGAATATATAAAGATCTCTTAGAGTTCAACAACAACAAAAACAGCTTAAAATTCACAGAAGACTTGAATAGACTTCCTCTAAAATATAAAAGAGAACAACTTGCACATGAAAAGATGTTCAACATCATTAGTTGTTGGGTAAATTCAAAACAAAACCAGGATGATATACTACTGCACAATCACTACACAATCATAATCACCAAAAATGGAAAACAGTGAGTGCTGACCAATATGGAGAAATAAAAACGTTCATACTTTGATTACAGGGATTTTAAAAGGTATAGCTACATATACAGGAAACATCTAGCCATTCCTTAATAAGAAATATTATAGATCTGACAATTCTGTTTCTAAGTGTATATCCAAAAGAATTTTAAAAACATGATCATACAAAAGCTTTCACACAAATGTTTGTGATAGCTGTATTCACAAGCATTAAAGGCAATGACAACCCAAATATTTATCAACAGATGAATGAATAAGCACAGTCATATGTTTGCAACCTGATCACCTATAAAAAGAAATGAATGTGGAGTACCGGTGGCCCATACCTGTAATCCTAGCTACTCAGGAGACTGAGATCTGAGGATCATTGTTGAAGCCAGCCTGGGCAGGCAAGTCCATGAGACTCATCTCAAATTAAACATCCAAAGCCTGAAATGGGGTTGTAGCTCACGTGGTAAAGAGCTAGCCTTGAGCAAAACAGCTGAGGGACGGCACTCAGGCCCTGAGTTTGAGTCCCAGGAATGGCACCAAAAAAAGAAAGAATAAGAAATGGGATATTGGTTCATTCTACAACCTCAAAAACAAGCTCAGTGAAAGAGATCAGACCCATAGAAGATGGACGCAAATAAGATGCATAGTTTCTAGGAACTGGGCACAGTGGTGAATAGGATGCTTAATGGGTATCAGATTTTTGTTGGGAGGACAAAATGGTTCCTGGAGGGGCAGCTGAGATTGTAGCTCAGTGGTAGAGCACTTACTTAGTATGCTTAAGACCCTAAATTCCATCCCCAGAATCGAAAGAAAACAAAAAACTCCCCTAGAAATAGAGGTGACAGTTTTTGAACATTGTGAATGTGCTTATTCCTACTGAGTCGTATACTTAAAAATGGTTATTACAAAGTTAGGAACCAGTGGCTTACACCTGTAATCCTACCTACTCCAGAGGCTGAGATTGAACAATAGAGGTTCAAGACCAGCCCAGGCAGTAAAAAGTCTGTGAGACTCTTAACTGCAATTAACCACAAAAAACTGGAAGTAGAGCTGTGGCTCAGGTAGTAGGGTGGCAGCCTTGAGTGAAAAAAATCAAGGGACTGTGCCTAAGCCCTGAGTTCAAGCCCTTGTACAAGCACAAGAAATAGTAAATAAATAAATAGATAGTTATTATCGTGCTATATTACAAGTACTTTACCAAGTAGTACAAGTCATTTTATTTGTTATATTGCAAGTATTTTATGTTATTTAAAAATAAAAATCAATAGTTCAAGAGAGCGATTTAACTTTGTTTTACTGTTCAATTTTATTTCAGAAACTTTGTTTTCTTTCATTTTTCTCTTTCGAAGCTTTTGCTCAATGGGCAGGGAAGGGAGGGCTATATAGTTTCTCACCTTCATGTTATCACCTTCAGGTATTAACTTTGACATATGAGTTGAAAATGTATCACCTTTTTTATTTTTACATATTTGTAAATGTGCCAATCTGGGGCTTGAAATCAGGGACTGGGCACTGTCCCTGGGCTTTTGTTCCACTTGAGCCACAGCTCCACTACCAGCTTTTTTGGTGCTTAATTGGAGATAAGAATCTCACAGACATGCCTGCTCCAGTTGGCTTCAAACCGTTATCCTTAGATCTTAGCTCCTAGTAGCTAGAATTAGACATGAGCCACCAGTGCCTGGATGTTTCACTTTAATTTGGCCTTCGTAAGAGTTAATTAAAGCTTGCAGGGATAAAAATATGTGCTGGGTTATTGTAGTTGTTTTAGGGATATATTTATGACCAAGTTGTATTTGTCATTTTCTAATAAACCTCATCTTATATTTTCTTGATCAAATTAATGATTTGACTACAAAAATAACTGCCTCATTCAGTCTTGAACTCATTTATCTCTGCAATTCATTAATTTTTTACACAGTATTTGTTCATTATGTATTTTCTGTCTCTTTCAGCAGCCTTTATATTTTTGACATAACTTTGAAGCAATTTGGGTTCTTGCTATTATTTTTTAATTCTGTGAAAACAATTAACTGAGTTATCAAATATATATATATATTATATATATATATTATATATATATATATATATGGTAGGTCATGGGGCTTAAACTCTGGTCCTGGGCACTGTCCCTGAGCTCTTTAGCTCAAAGTGACCACTCTACCACTTGAGCCACAATGCACTTCCAGTTTTCTGGTGGTTAAGCGGAGGTAAGAGTCTCACAGACTTTCTTGCCTGGGCTGGCTTTGAACTGCGATCCTCAGACCTCAGCCTCCTGATTAGCTAGAATTACAGGCATGAGCCACCAGTGCCCGGCATCTCAACTATATTTTTTAAAGTACATGTGTTTAATGCTAGGGTGTCAGTGTAATCCTAGCTATGAGATCTAAGTATCACAGTTCGAAACCAACCCAAGCAGGAAATCCCATGAGACACTTATCTCCAATTAACTACCAAATAAAAATAAAAATAAAAAAAAAACAGAAGTAGAGCTGAGCTAAAGTGATGCAGTACCAGCTCAAAGCCTTGAGTACAAACCCCATACACACACACACACACACACACACACACACACACACACACACACATACACATACTATCTATAACTATATATACTATATATAAACTATATATATATATATATATATATAGTTTTCCCAGAGTTAAAAGTATATTTGGAAGGGATTAACACTGGAGTTTGGACTGAGATCAGTCTCACCAATGAATATAGGCATCTCTAATCTGTACAGGGATAGACAAAAGAGGAAGAAATACTAATGGTCTCTCCTTTCTCTCTTTCCCTCCCCCCCGCCATCTCTCTCCCCATCTCTCCTCCTTCCTGGGCTGAGGCATCTTTCCTCCTGCCTTTGGATTTTGGCCTTGCTTGGGTTTGGACTGAAACTACATTCCAATGCCCACAGAGATCATGGCAGTTTAGATACATCATAGTAAATCTCTATTTATTCATACATGCCTTACTGCTTCACTTTCTCTAGAAAATTCTAATGCAATTCCTAATAGATGGTAATGCAGCACTGTCAAGAGACTGATCAAAAGTATAGCTCATTCAAGAACTTCTTGCCCACAGATAATATTAACATTTTCATGAATGTCCTTCACACACACACACACATATACACACTATATACACATACACACTATACACACACACACACACACACACACATACACACATAATTTATAACATCTGCAGAATGCTTCAAACTCATAACCTGCTTTTCCACTAAACTATGAATAGTGGATATCTTCTCATCTTAGTAAATAGACATATATCATGTACTTGAAAGCTCTAAAATATTCATTTCTATGAATATATCAAATACTATCTGATCTATGATGAGCAGTTGAGATATTTTTCCCTAAAAACCTCATTCTAATAATCAAGGTTAAAACACACTCGTGCGCACGCACACACATGCTCACATACACACACACACACACTACTTTCTTTTTATGATCAGTTATCTGGGAGTAGATTCCTTAAAAGTACAGTAATAGATAATTTATATTGATCGGGATACCGACTGCTCACTAAACCCTTCTGTGAGTCCCATCACTGGTGCCCAGTCTCCATGTCCTCTGTGACAATCTCATAAATCATACCTCATCATTCATTTCAGTTCTCAGCTTTTACCCTCCACTAAAACTGGATAGTCTTTCCAATTTAGTTACCTTTTGTATCTCCTTTGTAAATTATATAGTTAAGTCCTTTGTTCATTTTTGTTATTTCTTTAGTTGTGTTTTGTGACAAGTCTTTTTATTGTAGAAAATGTAACTATTCTTTCAAATTTATTGCAAAAAATTATCTTAACATAGCAGCTAAATTTAAATAAAGCCTTCTTGTCTTATTTTCTTCCTCAAATACACTTTATCACAGAAAGTTTCACATTGATATAAAAATAAATAACTATAGAATTAACCTCCATATAGAAGTCTCCATCATCAATAATTTCAAAGACATTGCCAACTTGGTTCCATCTCTCAAATATTCTTTTTATTTACTATTGTAATTAAAGATTTTGAAGTGGTGATACAAAGGAGGATGCATTGGGGAATGCAAATCAGGGAAGGGGTGAATTGGGACAGGTGGGTGAAAATGTTGAAAGGAATAACAGTGATCAAGATGCACTTTATTTATAAACTGCTTCAGTGAGTGGCAACTCCTTTGTACAACTACTTAAAGATAGTAAAAATATTCCCCCCAAAGCTAATTTTACCCACAAATCCAGCAGTATGCTTTTTAATTAATAAGGATATGTGACACAGAACATTTTACCAATACCCACCTTTCCTACTAAGAAAATGACATGAAACCCTTCAAGACCCACATGAAACCCTTTTGGATGGTACCTTCTATTTCAGCTCCTTTTGGAGAATTTAATCAGAGATGTATTTGCTTATCATTGGCTCTTGAGCACATTTCTACAGTGCTTATTGTCAGGTTATCTTTACCCATAAAGTTTTTTTTCCTTCTTCACTCAACTCTTTATCACAAATTCTTCATGTTCTTTTTACTGACCCGCACATGGTGATAGGTTTTGAACCTGGAGTCAGTGGTGATTCTTATTTTTGCTGCCTCTCCTCAATAGCAGCTCAATCTTTCCAACTTAGGTAAGGGCCTGCTGAGACCTCAAGCTCTTCCTGCTCATTTTCCTTGCTGTAGGCACTTTTACATAGGCATTGGGGAAAGTTATGGGTTTTCCCCCAAAACATTTCCCACTTACCACAACAGCCTAACTCCCTGCAGAGTTCAGGATTTTCCCCAGATCAATACATTTAGCCCTATGTTAACTCACTTTTATTAAATCTCCCTTTGCCTCTGCAGCAAGGAGCTTTCCCAGAATGCCAATCTTCACCAGGTGTCTGTTGGGAGGACTTTCCCAGGAAAATGATGCCTCTAAGCAAGATGTGCAAAACCTCTCTGTGGCAGGACCATATTCTAAAAATTCCCTTTCCTTCCCCCTCCTCCCCCTCCCTTAACCTCCTTTGCCTCTTCCTCTCCCTCACCCTCTCCCTAATGCTCTCTCCCCTCTCCCTCTTCCTTGCTATCTCTCCGTCTCCTGTCTGCCTCTATCTCTGTCTTTCTCCATCCCCCTCCTCTCTCCCGCTTTCTAACAGGTGTGTGAATCTTACCTGTGCTTCCTGACTTCTTCAGGACTAAACGCATAGTTCTGATCCCAAACTATCCAGGTATGGCGGAGGATCATAGTCATTATAGGTAAATAAGTAATTGAGTTAGTGGTATGTATGTTTGAGGGTATATTGATTCCTGATTGCTTTTAGCATAGTTAGCTTTCAATGTTGGGGTTCTCTGGGGTAGCATGTCATTGAAAGCTATAGTACACATAGAAGAGCAAGTAGCAAAGCGTCTTCCCCAAACTTATTCTCAGATTCATGTTAGCCAAGATCCACATTACCCATGGATTATCGATTGGAAGGATTCATAAAGAATATCGTGTCAACCCCTCTTATCTTACAAATGTAGAAAACAAAGCTTAGGGAAGGTGAACTAAATGACTTGCCCAAGGTTAGAGAGAGAATCATGATCAAAAAAGCCTCCTGACTTTTTTTTTTAATCTACCTAGCCAAGACGAAACATCTCAGGCAGTATACATCAGCAGCTAGCTTCCAAACCTATCCAAGTGCCTAAGTGCCATAGGCCAATATGATGTCCTCCAAAGCATCTCACGTCACCCAGAGCCCAAAATCAACCCAGTGAGGTTGACTGCCATTATTCCTGTAATTCCAAGGGATGTCAAATATAAAAAAGTTCTTCAGTCTGGGGGTCACATCAATTTCAATTCTGAGATCCCTCGCTGGACATTGGGAAGCTAGAATTCAACACGGTCCTGTTGAATGAACTAATATCTACTGAAACAAAAGACAATGGACATAGATAAGATGAAAAGAAATAGACTTTAAAAGAAGATGTTTTCCTAATGCTGTTGTCCTCAGGAGACTCCAGTGTAAAGTTTCAGCCCCATCCCAACCTTGACCTGCCTCAGCCTTTGAGTAGTTAGCTGGTCTTTTGTCTGTGAAAAAAATAATGATTGGGTCTTTAAGTGAAGAAATCAATAGTAAGTAGTTCTCCAGGTTTTCTGCAGCTATGTCTCATACTTGACAATCTTACACTCCCCAATTTGACAGTCTGCTTTCACTAATCCATATGCATATAAGGTGTATATTACCCCCACGTCTACGAGATTCTCACTTAGCCAACGACATCTGTCTTTGAACTGTCACGAAATGCTAGAATGATTCTTTTTCTTTTGTGGTGTCAATTCCTCTTTCTGTCATTATTAACCTTCTTAAATACCCTCTTCCCTCCCCTTCTGAAAGGCATGAACTGAGTGCTAAGTTTCAAACATACCCCCTTAACACATCCAGATGAGAGGAAAAAAAGCACATCTAGCTATCTACTTAATCAAACATCTACTTTCACTCCATCAACGGGGAGTAGGCCCTTTTGTACATTTAACAAATTCAAGCAATTTAGCAACTGGGTTAAAGTCTATGTAAAGTACTTCAACAACATGGGAAATGAAGACACTGGTCTTCTGTCTGAGAATTGGTTAATGGAAGACGTGAAGTCTCAAAACGCGCACAACAGTGGGTTCTTACAGCGCTGCCTAATGCACTGCTGGGAAAACCTTGAGAAGTTTCCCATTACGGGGGGAGGTGGGTTGACAGTTTTTGCCTCTGCTGTCAGTTCCACTGTGGGAGGCTCCTAAATTTATTATGCCTAGGTAATGATTCTAGTGCAATCCTATCCCAAAAGAAGCAAAGAAGCAAGGCATCGAGTGTAGCATTCCACAGGAATTGTTGGTTCCTACGACAAGTGGGCAGAGACCAAATCTAGATAACACTCTGGGCAAGGACATCAGAGCTCTTCTCGATCTATCTTGATCAATGTGCAGCCAAGCAGGGACACTGTTCCATTTGCCTTTCTAAAAACAAAACAAAATTGTTCACATTTAAAAAAAAAATTTATCTTACTGCTATAGCCTCTTCTGGGCCTCTATGCAATGCCATTTCTGCTGAGTAAGCAAAAATGCTTACTACTACTACTACTACTACTACTACTACTACTACTACTACTATCTGTTAGAAGATCTCTTGTCAAGTATGAGTTTGGGGTCATCAAGAAGCAAGTTTATTCTTATTTTTAAAAAAACAAGAAAAGTAAAGACAACTCCTCAGTTTCCTCATCCACAAAAGAAGACTGTTAACATGGTCCAACTTCCTGGGGAGGAAAAGATTGATGAAGGATTTTCTTTTGTTATTTTGGGTGTTTTTGTTTGTTTGTTTGTTTTGCTGATTAGCTCAAAAGCCCTGCAAATATAAATCACCCTAGGCTGAGTTGGTTGCTCCACTGCCAGCCAAGGCGCCAGGAGCTCTCACTGAACTCAACAAGAGCTCCAGGAATGGAGAATGAATATGTACTGGGAGAGACAGACAAGATCATTTCAGTGGAGATCTGGAAGCACACTGTGAGAGTGGAGGGGTAACTGCTAAGTGTATGATTATCGACCGCTGCATTTGGATTTGCTGTGAGAACTCTGCTACATCAGGTAGTCCAGCTCAAATGACATCAATCATTTGGTGCAACGCTCTGTCTTATGGGCTTAATGGCATTCGAACCCAAAGGGCCAGAGGCTGCCCTCGGAAATGAGTAAACCTGTACTTCAACAGCTGGGGGAATACAACAGAGTTGGAGCTGACTTTTGTTTAGCCAATAGCAAATAGTTTCATAGTAAGATAATTAGAGGGAAGAATTGGAGGAAGGTAATGTCCATCAAGATGTATTTTACTGATGGATATGCTGACTTGAAACCCACCTTGTACAACTAAAGATAATTTTAAAAATTTAAATGTATAAATAAAACAATTACTTGTTGAATGCAAAAAAGATCATTAAAATATCAGGTTCTGAACATTTTATGATCAATAAACACATCTGTACTCTACAACTTAATCAATGGAGCTGCATTGTTTGGTTTCCACCCTCAAGTTAGTCAGTTGGCACCTTTTGGTGGCTATGAAAGGCACTCCCAACCATAGGCCATTGTTGGGATAGTTACAGGGCATTTATGTCAATTTGTACCCCAGAATGAGGTCCTTATTCTGTATAATCCTCTTTAAATCCAAACTAGTCCTTCCCCCAAAATGCAGAGTCATTCGGTACCACTTATTGGAAGCACCTTGCCTGCCAGAAAATGTCTGTGAGACATAAGCGTAGAAAATAAAGGGATATTATAATGAGAAGACAACCCTTCAGATTAATTGTCAAACACTGTGTATGCTAAAGAAAATTGTGAATTTGAGCTCTGAAGTGGAAATAAAGTGGGCACTTTCTGAGATGCATATCATAGAAAATGAGTTCTTTTTCTTCATTAGCAAAACATATCTGCAAGTAATAAGAATATTATGAGTAAATATTAAAAGAATACATTGCCATTGGATTGTGTGTGGCTACAGAATACATGATATTTGTAAGTGATTTCTAAATCTTTAACTTATAGAAAGCACTATTCCTGGCCTTACTAAATTGTTATCTATATTCTTTCCTACAGAAATTAAAATGTATCATCGCACTGACGATAATTCCTTGATGCAACCCCAACATAGCTAGGAGAGAGTTCAGTATGATAGTGAAGTGTTGTATTCCAAAACTATTATATGCTTCCTCTTTGAAAAACAAATAGAAAATGAATAGGCTAATGTATAGGTGAGGACAATATAGATTAAGTTGTCAATTTTTCTTTGGACCCAAGGAATGAAGGAATTCAGATTATTTTGTACTGAAGCCATTACCACTAAGACAGCATTAAACAGATCAAAAAGGAATACAGAGATGAACATGATCCTGGAGCTTCAGATAGGGAGGGCACAAAACTGGGAAAAAGATCCTTCCAGCTCCTAGGTTAGGAAAACACAGTTCCTGTGCACATTGAATGATGAATTTTCCAATTCCTTGACATGTTATCTAAACAAAAAAAATATGTTTGTTAGCTAGGCACTGGTGGCTCACATCTGTAATCCTAGCTACTCAGGAGACTGAGATGTGAAGATTGTGGTTAGAAGCTAGCTTGAGCAGAAAATTCAGTAAGACTTTTAACTCTAATTAACCAGCAACAAGCCATAAGTAGATGTCTGGCTCAAATGATAGGGTCTGGTGCCAGAAAGACAAGAGAGAGAGTATTAAGTTCTGAGTTCAAGCCCCAGTGTAAGCACAAAAATTTTTAAACGTGTTTTCTACCTTGGAAAAGTTGGCTAAATCTTTCCAAAGTAGCACCATTAAATGGAAATGTCACTGACTGTTCTGGATGCTGTTGGAGGCCCACAGAAGGAAAAAATAAATAAAAACAAAACAAAATAAAATCTCTACCTTCATAGAGAACAAATAAAATAGCTGTTAATTGGACAGCACATTAAAAAGTGGTTACATTTTATGGAAAACAGAGAACGAGGGGGAAAAGGAAGGGAAGGGTCGTGTGGGGAAAGATTACTGCACTGCGACAGAGAGAAGGCAGAGACAGACTCTGTGTGGCAAGGATGATTTGGAGCAGGTAAGGGGCCAGGCAAGCAGACATCGACAGCAAACATTTTAGAAGAAAGAATCATAAATGCAAAGGCAGCAAGCGGGGCTGGAATATTTGAGGAATGCCAACCAGGGCACCATGTTGGGAGATGAAGAGCAAGGGAGAAAGTAATTGAGTACAAGCCCTCAGGGTAGAGAAAGGGGGAGGGAGACCTCCAATATTGTCCGAGGACTGAGGCTTTAACTCAGGATCACTGGCCTGCCCCTCAGCTCCAAAGAATCATAACCTAATACAGCTTGTCCCCAGGCTTCTCTGACCTCTATGAGGAAAGGGGAAGAGACAGAGGCTGCATAGGAGTTCACTGCCATGTGCAAGCAAAAGGTGAGCAGTGCAGTGTGGTTGCAGTTGTAGGGAGAGGAGATCGGGCTGCCCGAGAGAAAGAGAGGCATCAAGAATGACTAGAGGTGTGGGCCTAAACCACAACTCTGCTACTCAGTGAGATTCAGAAGGTTCTAGAAACAATCAGAGATCCAACTGGGGCTCATCAGCTTTGAAGTATTTTTTGGACCTTCAGAAAAAATGTCAGGGAGGCAACAAAGTCTGGATTTCAGGGGGGATCTGCACAGCAGAGGTGAATATATAAAGTCATCAATGTGGAGAAAACATTGAATTCTGACTCTTTAGAGGCCCTTAAGATAATGACCATAGAGAGAGGACTATCTAGGGGCTCATTGGGGAGCTCCAATATTTGGGAAGGGGAATGAGAAGGACACAGGAAGAAAACTAGGAAAACAGGGGATCCTGCATATCTTTGTCACTGATATCATCTGGGTTGGATGGAATGTTTGCAGAAGAGTTTTTGGATAAACTTTTAAGTACAGCTCTTGATAAGGGTTCCCTGGCTACTTGTGAAAATAGCTAGATTTCCCTCTAACCACAAGACCATTCTTCCCACTCTGAAAGGATAAAAATTGACTTGCAACTTCATCCAGGTGAGCCCACCCAAAAAGTTGGGAACAACTCCAGACAATGTTCCTCCTTTCTTATCCACTGTTTGTTATACATTACCTTCCAAATATGTCTCTGAATAGAAGAAGGAAAAAAGGGGAGCTAATATTGATTGTTAAGTATTCCCACTAAGGATTCATATTCACCTTCTTCACAACAATTCCATGAAGAGTTTATTTTGTAGAGACGAGAAGGTGATGCTTAAAATGTTTAAGTAACTCAGTCAGTCAAGTTCAGTCAGTGTTCTGGTGTAAGGCTAAGATACACAACCAAGATGTTTAGGACATTTTCCATTATAGAGTTCCATAGTCAACTCTCCCCACCCCCAAACAAACCCACTTCCTTTCAAAACTGGAGAAGGAAATATTTATGAGCATCAACAGAAAGGAGGTGTTATAACAAAGAAAAATAACTAGCCTAAAGTTCTGTGTACTTTACAGATTAGAAAGCCCATGGACAGACTTTATTCTTTGCTGCAATGCCTTTACTAAAACTGGGGGAAATAAAACAATGGGAAGAGAACTGAAGGAGAATGCTTTCCTCTGATTGGAGAGGAATGACTTAAGAAGACAGGCCTTGTAGCTGCCTCAGTTCTATACAGGTCATAGGTACAGAGTGTGAAGGACATAAGGAAGGAGTCAGGTAATCAAACCTTAGGACAGAGACAAATAAGAAGTCTGGGACTGGAGGAGCACTGTCAACATTTGAAAAGTAAGTTCAAAAGAGAAGGCAGAGTAATGGCTGAAAGAATTGGCCAAGATTTGTATCCCAGCCCAACCACTTTAGAAACTGAATTCTTTAACATAATAAACACTTAGTGCTTAGTATCTGCCAGGGATCGAACAACGTTAGCTTAACATGTATCAACTGGTAGAGCTCTCAAATATTTCTGAGTAGATATTATTGCTACTGTTGTTAGGATAACAATGAGTCTGATCTCCATTTCACAGAAGAGGATATTGAAATTTGGAAAAGCCTAGTAATTTGTAGATCAGTTCATCCAAATGATTTGACTCCAACATCTATCACTCAACTACCAAGTTCTTGACTTCCTTTCAGGTGACTTGGCCTCTTTGAACTTCTGTGTCATATGTAATTTGGACAGTGATGTTGGTTCTGCTGTATGATTAGGTAGGAGGTGATGCCTCAGAAAGTTCATCAAAAAGCCAGACTGGGAGCAGCAGGTGTCACAATGTTACTATTAGTCTTTGGGTAGTTTTCTCCTTTAAGCAGAGTCTTCTTTTTTTGTTTCTTAATTACCACACCTACTTATACACAAATCTTTTCATCTCCTGGGTTGGATTTATTTCTTTTTTTTTGCCTTCCCAGTTTTTCCATTTCTGCCTGTGACTGCTTTTGCTCCCCTTAGCTTCTCTGCCTTACTCTTCCCAGTGGAGTCCCTGAGAGCCCTGCTCTCCAAGCCTGCCAAGTCTCCACCCTGGGTCTGTCTCACTGTGTTCAAGCAGGGACTTCTTACAGTCACCCATTTGGTTGTTCTCTCCATGTTCTCGCCTTCCCTCCTCCCTTCCAGTGTCCACAGAGCTGCCCCAGCTCTGGCCACCAGGAATGTGACCCTTTGTGTTCCAAATGAATTGCAATGGGATTTATCAGGCCACATTTGCATGAAAAGCAAGTATTTAATTGTCTATCTACTTTGCTAGCTTGTGAGCCTCTCAAGAGACAAAACCACATCTCATACTTCATTATGATTCCCTGTATCTCAAAGACCACCATAAATTAAATGATTGGTTAATCAAAGAAATGCCTTTTGGATAAAGGAATATATGCCAGTCCAGTAGAATCAGCTGGTGGGGTGGCATGGGGAGGTGAGAGGAAGGGAGACAAGTCCCTTTCTTTCTTCATTGTGATCTATACAGTTCAAAGGAATATCCACATTTGTTGTATTCACCAAAATATGGTTTTAGAAAGTTTTCAGCAGAAAGCTACTTATTTGTAAATCTCGTTTCTCCAAATCCTTGGACCTGACTCGTTTGGCTTCCAATCTCTTCTTGAGACTAACTGCATTTTTGTCTTACAGACACCAAAGAGAATAAACTGAAAGAATTACTGAGAGTAGGAAGAACTGGGTTCTCAACTGTGGCACATATTAGATTCAAAGCCTGGGATCCATCCATGATTCATGTCTACGATGTGGTCAACAGTGCCCTCAGATTTCTGGGCATTCTTTCCAATGTCACAAAGCCAGAACCCAAAGGGCTGTCCTTTAGGGCTCCAGGGGCTTCCTATTCTCTGCTGTGAGGCTTCATATCCCACCATTTTGTTGGTAGGTGGATCTCAGTGCTTAGAAGTGACCAGACTAAGGAAAGAAGCCAAGAAAATGGAACAAGGACCAAGAACCTCATCCCAAATGAGTTACTGAGAGTTTTCAAACAGGCAGAAGCAGAAGCTGGAGACCATGAAAACAGGGGGAAAGAAACGAAAAGAGCAGTCTTTGTCGCAATAGTTTCATCCACATCCTGGGTTTCCTTCTCTTACTCATGTTCCTTTTCTGATGGAACTATGTACATTCTTACAGGCTAACTCCATGGAAAGATAATTCAGTTTACTTTTTAACAACACACCAAAAAAAACTTTCCTGTTATTCTTGCTGTTTACCAAACTCTGGAGGAAAAATGAGTGCACATTATGCCAATATTGAACAGACTTTTTAAAAACTGAAGAAAAGTACAACTTCTTGCAGACATTATTTCACTGAATTTCACCTAACTCTATTCACTGTAAAGGAGATATGCTCTAGGTTGGTGCTGGTGAGTCATGCCTGTAAACCCTAGGTACTCAGGAAGTTGAGATCTGAGGATTGGCTCAAAGCCAGACTAGGTAGCCAAATCTAAGTGACTCATCTACAATCTCCAATTAACCAGGAAAAAAAAAAGCCAGAAGTAGAGATGTGGCTCAAGTTGTAGAGAACCAGCCTTGAGAGGGAAAAGGTTAAGCAAAAACATAAGGCCCTGAGTTCAAGCCCCAGTATCTACACACACACACACACACACACACACACACACACACACACAAATGGACTCTCAGTGTATGAGACACTGAAGCTCATAGAGTTAAGTAACTTGCTGAAAACACAGTAAGATCAAAACTGTTAGCCATATCATATCACTTCAGTCATCCTTTTACTTCAGAAAACTCACTTAAAAAACAAAAACTCTCCCAGTCTTTGCAGGAACAAAGGTACCTAACTGACTCCAGTACTGAGCTTGGAATCTGGAGCCTCTGATTACTTCCTTAGCTGCTCTTTATTCTTATCACATTACACTCTCCGAAAGAAGAATTGGTAGTTCAGCAATTATTCCTGAATAAATTAAACAATAACACTCTATGAAACACAGCAAGGCACAGTAAAGTGATTGCAGACATAAAAAACATAAGGTATCCATAGTTTCAGTTTTCCCGGTGCCCCCTCCCACATCAGTGTAATTTTATTGTTGGTTTAAATGCTCAATGTTTGATTTATGTAACTATTGGTCACTCAGTGTCCATTTTCAGTTTCCATATTGCAATTAGAGTCACGCTACCTGTGTGAGGGTGGGGGTCAGGAGTGGAACCCAGGGCCTGACAGTCTGGGACTCTTCCCATCTTAGTGACACATTGGTACTAAGCAGAGTGAATGACAAGTAATATTTATGACTTATAGTTTTCCTTTCTGAGAGCCAGGCATGTGGCAAGATCTATGATCAAATTAGCATAAATAATCCCACAAGGAAGCTTATTCCCACTCATTTGTAGATGGTAAAAACCAATTGCAAGATGGAAAAGGTATAGTACAACAAAGTCCAGACTATTTGAGTTTATAGCCTCAGTTACTATGTATCTTTTTGGGATGATCATATCTGAGTTCATTCTGGAAGACTACAGCCTAAAATTGTTTTTCATGTGTGCTGGTTCTGAGGCTTGAACTCAAGACCTGTGCACTGTCTCTTTACTTTTTTGTTCAAGCTGGCACTCTACCATTTGAGCCACACCTCTATTTCTAACTTTTTAATGATTAACTAAAGATAAGAGTCTCTCAGACATTTATGCCAAGACTGGCTCTGAACCGTAATTCTAAGATCTCAGTCTCCTGAATAGTTAAGACTATAAGCATGACCCGCCTATGTCTATGCCTAATAGTCTAGCTACTCAGGAAAATAAGACCTGGAAGATCTTAGTTTGAAGCTAGCCTGGGGCAACAAATCTGTGAGATTTTATCTCCAATTAACTAGCAAAATGCTAAATTGGAGGTGTGACTCAAGTGGTACTGTGCCAGCAAGCCAACTGAGAGTAAGTATGGGATTCTAAGTACCCATACTGGACAGGGAGGGAGGGAGGGAAAAAGAGAGAGAGACAGACAGAGACAGACAGAGACAGACAGACAGAGACAGAAACACACATACATCCAAGAACTAGAGATCCCTCTGGAATTAGTAACATGTTTATTTTTTAGATGAGTAGATGACTTAGCTGGAAGGCAGGAGGTTGGAGAACTTGCCCAAAGTCACAAAACCAAGTGAAGGGTCAGGGACAGGACCAAGGGAACCTTTACTAGTCTTCTCCCCCCTGGGGTCTGGCAGGGAGTTAAATGGCTCAGGCTCAACCCAGTGTAAAATTGGCGAGATAAACTGAGTAGTGTTATCTAAGTGACTCAGGAAGAATCTATCCAGATGTTGTATAACAATCACGGTGGGAACCCGTCTTCTTCTTCTTCCAAGGACAATGAAAGCAGAGCAGATCACTGGAGGGGAATAGGCCCTGCCATAGCACCCTCTTCAACTCAATCACAGCCATCCTGCTGACTGTATCCCTAGCCACACTCAGTGGTTTGAAGTGACATTATCTGTCTGTCCCCGTTGCCCAGTTGTTCTCTCCTCCTGGCAGAACTGTGCCGGCTCTCCTCTTGAGCATCCTACTCTTTGAGGGCCACAGAACCTTCCTCCTCCCAATTTCCATGGCACTGCCGCTTGCCTGCCTGCCTGCCTTATTGAGTGCATGTGCAGGCTTCCAAGCCAGGCAGAGCAAAGGCCACATCATTCCAATTTGGGTCCTCTCCTCTCGAACTGGGCCGGGACCCAGAGACTGGTGTGGAACCCAACATTCCTCCTCTGTGCTCCGACTGCAAGCGCTGTCGGGTGGAGCCCAGCTAATCAGAATGAGGGGCTCCTTGTAGAGTGCCAGGGGATGCACTGTCAGAGGCAAGCAGTCTCGCTTCAGCCCAGGCACTGGGTGTCGTGCAGGCTAGGGAGAGTTCTGCGGTGCCAAGTGCGGGAAGTGGAGTAGCAGGATCGCCTCCTTGCCATATCCTCGGCAGACACTCTTCCACACTTGCAGGTGCACACAGGCCAAGATGGAAGACGCCATCCTAACTTCTACCTTGCGCAGGTGGGAGGGAAGAGACACTAGAGGTATTCCATTGGTTGTCTGGGAAAATGAATTGCACCTTCTCCTCACTTGCGGAGGATCAACTTTTCCCACCCCCACGGGTGGGCCTTTGTATTTTGGGGCCTGAGCCCGAACCTGGGAACCAAGGGATCCCAATTTTAAGGGCCATGGGTTGGGCCAAGAGTGGGCGCTCCCAGACACAAGGGCAAATGCCATCCAGGGTCCCCAGTCCTTTGAGTCCCCCCACTGGGAGAGCATGCGGGTGTGGCGACCCAGCAGCTACACCACACGCGTCGGGGTGCCGGCCGGGCGGCGCGCGGTCTCCTCCCCCTGCCTGCAGCCCCGCACGTGCCGCCCGCGCCGCGCCCCTCCGGCTAAACGCTGGTCCCGCAGCAGCATCACCGCCAAGCTGGGCTGCCCGGCCACCGGGCAGAGCGCCGGCCGCCGCATCCCGAGGCGGACTTCAGCGTGATGCTGCGCTGGAATGAGGAAGCTTGGCGGCGAGGGGAGGGCCCGGGCGCGCTGCGCGCGGGGGTGGCGGTGGCGCGCCGAGCGGGCCCGGCGCGGGCGAGCGGGCTGCAGCCGACGGCGGCGCCAGCAGGTACGGCCCCGCGCCCGCCGCCACCCCAGCGGTCGGGAGAGCCAGGGGGTGGTGACGGGACCCCAACCCGATGCGATCGCAAAGTTTGTGCGCGCGCGGTCCCGCAGGTCCCGTAGTTGCAGTGGGGACCGGCGCCTGGCGAGCGGGGGAACCGGTGGCAGGGGCGGGACGACGCGCGCCCCTCTTCGCGTCCTGCGTTGCCCTGCGGGCGCGCCCCGATCAGTGTCCCGGAACAGCCCGCCCAAGAGGCGACCGAGGCTGGTGCGCGGGGCCGGGAGGGCGGCGGGGCAAGTAGAGAAGGAGGCGAGACTGCGTGCGCCACCCTAAAGTTTTCGGAGCGCGTGTAGACGGGGAGCGCGCTGGGGCCACCCGCCACTCCGGGCGGCTGCAGGTGGCGGCGGCTACGCGCGGGCGCGGCGGGGCGGCCGGCGCGCGGACTGGCCAGGTGCTCCGCCCGCGGGCGGCGCTGTGCGCGCGGGGCGGCCGGAGGACCTGGAGCGCTAAGCCAGGTCGGAGCCACTGCCGCCGGCGGGGGGTGGGGGGTTGGGGCGGGGAGTGTGGCAGAGAAATGGGGAACAATGCGAGTGAGCAACTTCAGGAAGTCATTGTGAAAGAAAGCTGGGAAGAGCTCCGCGGCCAAGTTAGCCGGGTACTCTAACAAGTGCCTGCGCGGCTCGCGCCCAGGGCGGTGACTGCGGCCACAGCCCTCGGTCCCCGCGCAGCTTAAACGCTGTCCGGGGCCGTCCGGGACGACCTGGGCTAACCCAACAGGGCAGAGGGAGCCCCGGCTCCAAAGGTTGCTCTTCGTGCCCGAGGATCAGTCTCGGCCCCAAAGTGAGGTGCACACGTCCACGTGAGTGTTTTCGAATTGAATTTAAGCAGGAATACTTGGGGTAACTGGTTTGATTTAATAAAAAGAGGAGGAGGAGGAAAGGAAAGACGAGGAGGTAGCATTTGAAATTCCCAGTGTTGGTGTCGCTCAGCTGCCTCTCCCTTTGGAAAAGAGTAAAAGCTTTGACTTTTAGGCAGAGCCTCCCTGCATAAACCTTAGGCTAGGGCTGCAGGTGCGCAGGACCAGGCCCTGCAGGACCAGCACCGGAGGGGACCGACACTTCTTAGCATTTTCGCTGACACCTCCAAAAGCATGCTCTAGCTCCTGGTCATATTTAAATTTTATGTCTACGTATAGAGAGGAATGGCAGCAGAAGTCCGGCTTTTTATAAAGCCATTTGTAACGACTTTCCTGATTTTCAAAGTGAGGGCAGTTCTCTTATACTATACGGTCCTGAGTGTGCTGGGCTTTGTGCACATCAAGAATGATGCTGGATTTGAAAACTTAGTACTTTTCCTCGCTGGAGGCTGGGCTCCGGGGTAATGAAACCTTCTTAGGGAAATCGACAGGGCACTTGCACTTTACTGAAGTTAAAAAAAAAAAAAAAGTCCAGCATCACTGGTGATTCCCAAGGAATCTCGTGCGCGTGTCATTGTTTTTGCTCTTAATGTAGAGACACTGGCTTTTAGCGATGGCAAAACCGGAGCTAGTCCATAAGGTCTGATGCGGCAGCACAGTTTTCAAATGCAGTTTCTATTCTTTCTAGAGGCTGGAGCCCACCCAGAGTGCTTCCTTGTTCATGCATAATTTCCTTCCCTGTGGCAAACAACATTAAAAAAAAAAAAAAAAAAAACCTTTAAGGTACTTTGTTCTAAACTTCCAGAACTCAAATGCTGTTAAAAGGAATATCTCTTTACTAGTCAAATCAACTTCTGATAAAAGAGGAAAATTTATGGAAGTTGAAAATACTTGCCATGTATAATTATTTTAACTTTCATAGAAATCCCAGGTGATTTGGGGACTTGGTTATGAGTTGAGAGGGGAACAGAATCTACAAGAAAATACCAGAGCCCTCTTGAATGTCTTTGTGTGGAGATGTTTGTGCCATAAGGTTAATTGGATTCATCTTTTCCTTGAGTTTTTTTTTTAAGTAACAATTTAAGTATTATTTTCATTAGGAGGTGTCAGAATTGCTTCCGTTACAAATGAGATTATTTTGTAGGAGGACTCAAAATTTAAACTGGAATAAATATCCTCCTTGGAAAGATTCACCTACTTACATTGACACACCATAATGTACATGTTAAAGAAATAACCTGGACACCCTGTAATGTACATGATAAAGAAATAACCTGGACATAGACACATAAGGAATAATGTCACATTTTAAAAAAAAACACCTGTTTTTACATTTTTTTAAACATGAGGATAAAATTCTAGATCTGAGATCCACCAGAGCAGATAAACCAAAATTTTTACTGAATTAAAAAGATAGTCTTGTTTTCTTCCGCTTTCTGTCCCTGATGATAATTGAAGCCTGGAATTTAGAAACTACATGGTGCTTTGTTTAATGTATCAATGCTTTAATCAGAGTGCTAAATCTTGGAAAAGTACATCTCCCAAATTCAGGAATGTTCTAGCAATAATAGCTCACTATCATGAGAGACTACAAATTAAAGTGTGAGTGTGTTATGTGTGACCCTTTTAAGAAGTTGGTGCATGCTTCCCAAAGAGAAGGCAAACTGTGGCCGTCTGTGCAGCCATTTCCTTTGTTGAAAAATGAAGATCACAGTTGAATTTATTAGCCAAGAGACCTAAAAATCAACAGGCATGTTGGTCACCAGGTTTTCTTGACCTGACCAGAAGATTAGTGTCCTTTAATTTGGAGTATTTCTTTTTCCTTTGATTTGGAATGGTGTGTTTCCTATTTGGTTAAGTGATTAGCATATTGTCAATTTATAAATGACAAAACTTTTGTCATTTGAGAGGTTCATATACATATATGTATGTGCATGTATATACTACAATTGTACTTATAAATATCTAGGAGATAAATTGCATGTATACATGCATTCACCCACGTGCATATCCTTACACACACACACACACACACACACACACACACAGCATCGAGTGAGAAGAGGTAGGAAGACAGCAAAGAAGTTTCAACATCAGACACACCTGACTTGAGTAATGAAGCTCCATCTTTATTTTATTTATCCTCTTTGTGTATTTTCTTAAAACTAAGTGGCTTTCTCTATGTGAAATAGGTGAGCTTGGGCATAGATGATGTTTGTAGGGTGAGTGTGTGCCTAATTCTGTGCATTTATGTAAAGTAACTTCTGTTAGCCAAGATTCATCAAGTATAGCACAGTTTAGTATTGTTTTTATTTTTTGTTTTGTTTTAGTTTCTAGTCTTGAGAATTAGCAAACAATTTCATATTCTAGGGGAGATTCACACAAGTGGGTACAGCTCACAGAAAGCAAACCAAAACTCTTTTGGAGTCTTTAAACCTTTGATTTCTGCTATCTGCTTCTAAAATGACCAAGTGCTTTGAGGCCCTGTGGATCCTGCTTGTAGCCAGAGCTGACTGTTAACACAATCCCCATCTGGTTCCGTGTTCCAATTTGTAAAGAATTTAGAGCTGTTTAGTTTCCTATGTACATTGTAAAGTTATTCCACTTGACAGGGGGGAAAATCCACATTATGCTAAAGTAACAAGTGGCTTTTTTCCTTAGAGGCACAGGAGAAGAGACATGAGGTCATTTTACTTCTCGAAAGAGATGATTTAATTTTGCTTTCAAATTCACATTGCACATTTTTTATCCCTAACTCTTAGAAATGTTGAGTCAGAATTAAATATACACATGTACACAGATACAGGGTAAAGGAGGACGAAAGAGGAAGGAGAAAGGGAAGGAGAGAAAGAGAGATTCTTAAGATACAGATGAAGAGTCAGGAAGAAATGGGGGTTGTGGGTCTTAGCCCCCAATTAAATTAGAACAGCAGCAACCAAACTGTTTTGACTTTGTTGCTGACCTGAGTGGTTCGTTCATGCTAGTGTCCACTATTTAATAAAAGGCTTGATAGCACAAGTTATCTTCTCCAATATATATTCATGTTCTTAAGGTTTTTTCAGAGCCATTGCTTTAATAGCTTTTGTCTGACATTGTTGATGATTTTATTCTAACAAATACTTTTAATATATGGTTTCATCAGGTAGAGGTGTAATGCTGTATGTTCACAAATGAAATCTAACAGCCCACAGAAGATGGTTTGCAGAAAGTTTGTAAATGGGTACCAAACACTATGTGTGCCAGTACTAGGGCTTGAACTCAGGGCCTAGGCACTGTCTCTCAGCTTTTTTCTTTTTCTTTTTCTTTTTCTTTCTTAAGGCAAGTTCTCTACCACTTGAGACACAGCTCCACTTCTTGCTTTTTGGGGACTTAACTGGAGCTAAGAGTTTTGTGGACCTTCCTGTCCAAGCTGTCTATGAGCCACAATCCTCAGATCTCAGCCTCTTGGGCCACCAGCACCTGGCTTGGTGGTTACTTCTGAGAAGGGCTCAGAAGGAAAGCAACTGAGACCAGTCTACCCACAGCTGGCAAATTATTTCCATTGAGTTGTTCTCCTGTTGTTTGTCTGTGATAAAGTGGTACATGCCAGAGGTGTCTTGTGTTAAAAAGCAGACAGAACCCCTCTCCCTAATTCCAAGTTGTGGAGCCCACTGGTCTTTACAGGCCTAGCCCTGTGTCTTTTTTCCTGTGGATTCTCTGCCTTTGGGGAACTCATAATTCCTGTTGACTAAAAAGATCACCCCTTTCCATCACAAACCTGACAAATCAGACATCCGAATAATTTCTGAACTCATTTTGGTTAAGACAGGAAGCTCGCGCTCCCTTCCTGTGTGTGTGTTCTCCTGAGAGAAAAAAAGACCGACTTCCCTCCTTTTTTGCATATCTGTTCCCACCTTTCTCTGCACCCCAGGGGCCTGTGAAGGCAGTGGCTGGACCTTTGAGAAAGAGGAGAAGGGACCTGAGGCCTCACCACCAGGTAACAGAGCCCCTCCCAGGCAGCTAGTCATAGGGGACTCAGAGCTGGAGCAGCGTGGGTCTCAAAGCCTGGATTTGTGTGGAAGAGGCAGCTTTTGTATGGCCTCCAGAAGGCCCGAATTTGTTGGTGAGTGCCACATGATTTGGTTTCTAGCATGGATTGAAATAGCCAGTGTGTCTTTTCTTCTTTCCTGCTGGTGTTTCTGTGGCCGGCAGCCTATACACCAAGTATCTCCCTGATACCTCCCTGCCTGTATCAGCTCACTGTCTTGGGTTGATGGAGAGCTTCATTAGGTTCCATTTGCACATTCTGTTTTCTGGGGTGGCCCCATGCTCCACCTCCTGATGGCTTATGGCACCAGGCCACAGCTTAACAAATTGCTTAAAATGGGGCCTAATTAGTGCAAAAGTGCTTTCTTCATATTTTCTCACTCAAGTGTGTAGTGATTCATTTTTCTTCAGCAAGTAACTCATCTATTCAGGAAATCTGACTCTCTTCCCGCCATTTCATACCCAAACTTAACGAAAACGGTGAGGGGTGATGAATTCTAGCATAGTATAAAGAGGGAGCTGACATTGTCTGTCTTATCTTCCTTCTTTTATTCCCCTTCCCTTTCCCTTCTAGTCATCTCCCCTTTCCCTTTCCTCTTCCCCTTCGCAGCTTCCCTACCTTCTTTCTTCCTCTGTTTCATGGATGGGGTTTAGACAGACTATTCAAATAACTAAGAACTACAAAGAATGTTTTTTTTGTGTGTTCCATTTTCAAGATCATACACTGGAATGTACATTTTATGCTCTTTTCTGTTACTTTGGAAGTGTCTGGAAATAGCAATCTAATGTGAGCTACAGTCCTTTACCAAAACTAAAAGTTCTACTCTGAATTTTGACATAGCAGGTTTTGGTGAATTGCTTGTTATTATATCACATTTTCACTGACAAATTTGAAGCAAATTCCACAAAAGATACCTTCCTGGACCTAATGGGAAAATGATTCATTTAGAATCTTTAGAAGATATGAAAATGAGGAATTGACCTTTTGTTAGCTTACTTCTGAAGCACTCTGAAATGTGCTCAATGCTTTTAGTGGAAACTAGAAAAAGCCATCGACCCCCTGATGTGAGCCCTACTTTTAGCCAGAAAAAGTGACCTTTTCTTTTTTGTTTATGTGGGAGTTTTGTGTAAGGTAGGAAATTAAAGTGATATTCAAAGAGATTTACTATAGAAACATATTGATAAATTGTGGATCCCACTCCATTAAATTCCAACTTCCTCCTAATTATCTCAGACCCTCAAAGATCAAGTGGTTAATTACCACTTAAAAATAGCTTGGGAATTTCTAGTACTTTTCCTCTGTGAGTGCATTCCTGCTTTACTATGAGGTTGTATGTGTTTGCCTAAATTTAAATTTTTTTTCTCTTTAATTAAAACAGGCAGAGCTTCTTTAAAAGGAGTGAAATCTGCTATAAAGGAAGCGTGAAGTATTAAAATAAACAATGCCAGTTTATTTGAGGGCCCCCAAAATGTCTGAGTATGATGCTTGAAGTGAACTTTCACATATTTGATTCTGCCAGCTTATAAATAAGGATATGCCAATTTTTCGTAGCATTACCACAAAAGAAAAAGAAAAAAGAAAAAAATGAGGAACTTGTAAGGTTTGGGGAGGTTTAACTGATGACCCCTGGCCTCCTGGGTTTGTATGAGGACAGGGTAGGCCAGAGGTGAAGGATTACAGAAATTGTCCAGGCAGCTCTGCCTGATTGAGCAGACTCCCATGTTTTCCATGGATCTTGCTCCATGAGGCATAGCATGCTGATAGTTTGTCCATCTTGAAGCCATCCCCAGGCTGAGGATGGCATTACTCAACTCACGCCCTATACAGTAAAGATCTAGACCTTTCCTGCTAATATGATCCAACTGGAAAAAAAAATACAGCTGACCAAATAAAAATGATGTTTTTTCTGTCACTAGTATTATTTTGCCTATAACAGTTTTTATATAGCTAATACATCTGTTGGGTTCTTTCCATTTCTTTCTTTTTTTTGTACTAGCATTGGGACTTGAACTCATAGCCTCTTGCCCTCACTTGGCATTTTACTGGTTAATTGGAGATAAGAGTCTCATGGATTTGTCTGCCATGCTGACTTTGAACCAGGATTCTAGGATCTCTTTGCATAGCTAGGATTACAGAGGTGAGCCACCAGCATCAGACTGCTTTTCCTTTCTTAGACATAGCTTGATCTGACTTCAGCTGAACCTCTGCAAGGTAGAATGAACTTTTAAAATGCATATCCAGCAAACCAAAACCATTGAAAGAGCAAGCCATGGCTTAAGGAACCTAATTTTTTTAATCTATGAGTATAGATGTGAAATGTGAACCAGAGGGTTTTGGTGGGGTTTTGTGTTATTTTTATTCCCAGTCGTGGAGCTTGAACTCAGGGTCTGGGCACTGTCCCTAAGCTTCTTTGTACTCAAAGCTAGTGCTCTACCCCTTGAGCCACAGCACCACTTCCAGTTTTTGAGTGATTAATGGGAGATAAGAATTTCACAGGGACTTTTCTGCTCAAGCTGGCTTTGAACCATGATCCTCAGAACTCAGCTTCTTGAGTAGGTAGGATGACTAGTATGAGCCACCAGCACCCGGCTGCTTTTTGTTTTTTATAGAAAACTTACCTTGCTTTAATTGATGATAGTTGGTACTTTTTTGTGAGTGCTGTGAATAGAACTGAGCTCAAAATTCCAGTCCATTGAAGAAAGCTTTCACTAAGGCCATGCTCCTCTGTGCTAACTAGAAAACACCAAACAGGACCTCTGTGCTTCCTTCACTTCCCTGTAGCAAAGACTAAATACTCCTCAGTGTGTGCAGACTGGGCCAGATCAGCTCGTATGGTGCAAAGAATAAAAGGTAGAATGACATTGGTCAAGATGCATTGTAATCATAAACTGACGTGGTGAATTGAAACCTTTTTGTATGACTACTTAAAGGTAATAAAGTAAAACTAAGAGAAAAAGAGACAAACAGTTGTGTCACCATAAGCCCTGCAATATATTTCATCTAGAACATTTTTTCCTTTGTGTTTATAACTACATTTTGTAGATCTTTTCTCAGCTAGATGAACAAGGCCGTAACTAAGATGCAAAATAATTTATAGTACCTAACAAATGATCTTCAGTGGGCAAAGCAACCAAAAATGACCTTTCAGTTCAAGTTGTTAAGTATACAGATATGAGTTCTCAAAAAAAGGGATGGCCATACGAGGATCTTCATGTTTTTACTCATTTGTGTCTAAGTAAAATATACCTATTTCCAAATAAACTTACATAAGCCCTTTTTAAATTGAAATGGAATGGCCTTATAGAAACTTCAGTATCACAAGCCCCAAGGGTCACCCCCCGCCTCTTTTTTTTGAAATGTTATGGCTGGAGCAGTGGGTTTTTTTCTACTAGATACAGTTACATTGTTAGGATTTAAAATACCCACAAGAAATTCTTTACTTGCACAATAAAATAGCTTTACTGTGAATAGGGCAAGATATTATGTTGCTTAATACATCATCTTGTCTTGAAAGTTGTTTTTCTTTTAATCCATTAATATTGTTAAGCTTGTATTTAAGAAGTAAAAGCTGATAGGAACTTAGAATCATAGAGACACAAAATTGTTTCCAGTGTCACTTTATAGTAATTACAAACCATCTGCACTTTGGGGGACTATCTGTAGATCATTGTTTTGGACTCAGTTGCTGAAGTCTAAAGATAGTGATCTCATTTCTGTTGCAGTTTTTTTAACTGCTCCTGGACATGCATGAAGATCTTTCAAAAATCAGTAAGAGAGTAGAAGAAAATGACTCTAAACTTTGTGTGTGTGTGTGTGTGTGTGTGTGTGTGTGTGTGTGTGTGTGTCCTTATGTGATGAAGTTTGACTTGAGGAAGCTACTTAGGGTGTGGCCATTGACAGGGGCCCAACTCTGGAGACATGGTAGAGAAAAAGTTGAGGCTGATGATGGAATGTGAGTCTGTGCCTCCCCTTTGGTTACTGTAAGTGATGTGAGGCTACATGTAGTGCCACAGGATACCTTTCTTTTATACGTGAACAGGGCACACCCATGAGGGAGCACAGATTCATAGGATTGTCACCCCAGGACACTGCTAGACCCTTACTCTGGGCCCAGCAACTATGTCAGCAGAAAGAGTTATTAGCTCAACATTTTATTTTCAATTTTAAAACAACCTTTCTCCTATAATGTCTTCTTTTCTTACACCTCATTTCTAGACAAGTGGCTCCAGTGTGGCATTTTAAAATATTCTCTGTCTGAAAACTACAGTGTTTAAAAGAGAGCAAGAATCCAATTTGACTCTTTAAGTACTCCTTTCTGTCTTAAATATTTCTTTATTTACTTTTCCTTTTTCCTGACACTGGGGTTTGAACTCAGGGCCTACTGCTCACTTAGCTTGCTTGCTTGGCTTGCTTGATGCTTATTTAGCTGGTACTCTACCATTGGAGCCATACCTCTATGCCTGCTTTTTGTTGGTTTCTTTGTAGACAAAATCTTTTGGACTTTTCTGCCCCTGCTGGCTTCAAACTGTAATCCACTGGATTTCTTAATAAAAAGACATTTAAACCACTGGTACCTTACTTAAATGCCTCTTTTCTAAGATTTTCCAGTTAGGCACGGTAGGTAGTACATGTCTGTAATCCCATCGCAGGACCCCAGAGGCTGAGGCAGGAGGCTTGAAAGTTCTAGGCCAGCCTGGCTACCTAACAAGACCAAAAAAATAATAAAGTGACTTTCAGATGGTTTACAGACATAGTTTACATCTGAATTTCTGAAAAGCTTCCTCACTGTCCCCTTTGACCCTTCTTTTGCATCTCAGTTCCTGCCCATAGGGGTGGGGAAGATGCAGATAAAACTAACTGCGTATTAAACTTACCCTGAAGAAGTTTCTGCTTCAGTGTTCTTCAGCAGTTGGATTGGTAGGAGAAGGGCAGGGTGGATGCCAAATTGGAGTCCTTTCTGTTCAAAGCTTGCTGGTTTATTTCATTTGTTGTTGTTATTGTTGTTTTCCCCTTGTGATTTGCACTAGCAAAGCTCAAGAGAAAATCATGAGGCTTTGTAGATTGGCAGCTAATTTCTGAAAAATGAAAAGATTCTGAAATGAAATCAGTGTGAGGAAGTGTTTGATATTCTCCCAACCTGTTTTGTCAAATTGTTATCACAAACCTAGCAAGTCTTTTAGATACAAAGACTTTGAATGTGCCTGGGCTTTCTCTTGGAACATTTCCTTTTTGAAGATACAGTGTAATTCATGATGATAGGAAAGATTTTCCAAAAATAAAATCTTCTAGTGCAAAGATAAAAAGACTTGTCCCACACTTAAAAGACAGGTGACCTAAGACATTTTTTGATAGATTGTAGGCTTGGCCCGTGTCCCTTAGACATACTTACTACTTTCAAAATAAGCACCATTGAATATTTAAGGGGTAGCCAGACCCAAAGTAGCCTAGAGGCAGCTTCACTTGACCTGATTGAAAAGCCTCCAGAGCATTCATTTGATCAAATAACTTGTACATAACTATGCTTTGGAAATTCTGTGAAGAAGTTTGCCTTGGTGGTAGAGTTTTACAAAGAACACCCTGTTTTCTGATAAACTATAAGGAGCATCATTTTATTTTTGTATCCCCAAAATTTGGATTTTGTGATCACTGCACTAGGCTATAAAGGTTTTTACAACAGGAGAAAGAGAGAGAGAGAGAGAGAGAGAGAGAGAGAGAGAGAGAGAGAGAGAGAGAGAGAGAGAGAGAGAGAAGGAGGGAGGGAGGGGTTCTTGTCATCCAATAACCATTTTAATCTAAACTCTGCTATTCATTGAACACATGACCCTGGACAAGCTACTTCTGTCCTAACCTCAGCTTTTTCTTCTAGAGAATGGAAGTAATAATATTGAAGCCTCAGGTTTAATGAGAAGGGTTAAAGACACACATTGAAGCCAGGCACAGGTGGTTTGCACCTGTAATCCTAGCTACTGGGGAGGCTGAGATCTGATGATCATGGTTTGAAGCCATCCCAGGGAGCAAAAGTATGGGAGACTCTTATCTCCAATTAACCATCAAAAAGCCAAAATGCAGTTGTGGCTGAAGTGGCAGAACACCAGCTCTGAGCACAAAAGCTAGGGGATCACAACACCAAGTCCCTGAGTTCAAGCCCCGGTACACATTTCACCAATAGGTATTTGAATGTTATTTCAGCTTCAGAGTCAGTGCTGGGCTCCCAATAAAATTGACAGCACAGGGGAAATCCACCATCTTGTTTCATGGGATCTAACAATTACCTCTTATACACCAGACTTTTGATAAGCTGACTAATTAGAAAGGGCTGATATCAGGACCCTTTGCTTTTCTGCCTTTCCTTAGTATGTTCTAGGTCACCAAGAAATGTTATGAAATACAACTGGCTCAAATAATTCCCTCTGCAGTATGAGGAAAGGGAAGAGAACTTGCTTAGAAAACACACAAAACAAACAAACAAAACAAAGATGATGTTAGGACCATTACTTAAGAAAAGAAGTTTGGAAGCATGTTACAAGTACAGTGAGCACCCAGTGAGCAAGTTCATTTCTACTGACCTTGAGAACTGTATTCAGGAAGTTTGACATGCCACATGCTTAAGCAATGCTGAAATCCCATACACTTGGGCAGCTTGAAAAATAAGAAAGTTGTCATGTCTGATGGGTTGTGAGAATTTTGGAAAAGGACTTGTGTTTCTGAGTGAGCACTGAGAGAGAGATGTACACTGGAGAAAGCTGACAGAGTATCTGAGAGTCATCCTGTAGTGGCCCTGCTTGTTCCCTAGACTATCAAGCCCTTTGCTTGCTGCTCCAGTTAGAAATGGGCTCTCTCCAAAGAAGCTTGGCCCTGGCTCCTCACTTGGAATCAACAACTGCCCAAGGCTGTTGGATGCTTCTCTTCTGGAACCAGCCAGGTTCCCACCTGGCCTCTATGGCCTCTGTGGGGAAGGAAGAAAGGCAAGGTGCAGAGTATGGCTCAGGCAAGGCTGCATCAAAACCAGGAGTCTTGGAAGCCTCCCAGAGCCAGTATCTCTGTCCTTCCTGCCTGCAATGAGAGAGGCCTGTACTGACTGAGGGCCTGTGTGTGTTTATTCTCCTGTCTCTTGCTTTTCTTCTGTACAGTTACTGATAGGTTGGCTCATTTGAATTGAAACCAGTTGGAAGGAAGAACGTAAGACCTGTTTATCCCTGTCTGATCAAAAGGAGAGCAGATAGGGGAAGGGAGAGGGCAGGGGAAGGGGCAAGAGAGAGAGAGAGAGAGAGAGAGAGAGAGAGAGAGAGAGAGAGAGAGAGAGAGAGAGAGAGAGAGAGAGAGAATGACATAGAGATCAGAGGAGAAAAAGACAGGTAGAAAGTGAAGGGATTTGGAAGAATGGTAGATGATAATACAAACTTTTCTGTCTCTTCTCCTAGAGGGCCAGCATTGGACAGCCTTGGCCACGTTGATCCGCCCTTATCTTCACATCTATTTCCCCTTGTGCCACATTCTGAACGGCCTGCTCCACACACACAATAAAAGCATTCATGTTTATAGGAATTGTGCAGGGGAATGTGAGCTTGCTGATACTGTTGATTTTCTACTATCGATTGGGTTAGCTCCTGCCTGAACTTGTCCAGGTTCCCTATGCAATGTAGGAAATCACGGTATGTTTCTATGAAATGGCTATTCCTGCTGGCTTCTCTCTCTCTAGAGGGAGAATGATCTTGTTGTTGTTGTTGTTGTTTTCCATTTTGGTGAAAGTGTGGGACAACACACCACTGTTTTGCTTTGAGGATTAACTGATGTATTATTTTTTTCTTTTTAATTGAATGTAGGCTTCTTTTAAACTGAGATTTTTATCAAAGTTAAATTTTGTTCCCTAGTTGACAACACTGAGTGGCTTCCATGTAAAAGGAAAAGGGCTCTGTAAGTGTTTGGTAGCAGGGGCACAGAATCCAGGGCATTGCTAAGAGTACCAGGGTGAATCTGGTGAGTGTTGACAGCCCTTAGGACCCTCAAGGCTTCCCTCTTCATTTTGTGCTAAGTTTTCTTTTCCACTGTTTTCCTGTCTACTTCTTTGATCTTTACCTTTTAGAAACAATCATTTTTAGCCAGGTGCCAATGGCTCCATGTATATAACCCTAGCTACAAAGGAAGCTGAGATATGACAATCATGGTTTGAAGCCTGCCTGAGTAAGAAGGTCCATGAGACACCAATTAACTGAAATTAACCAGAGATACAAGTGGTAGAATGCTAGCCTTGAGTAAAAAAAAGCTACAGGACAGGATGCAGGCATGAGTTCAACCCCCCCAAAAATGATTTTTATAACAAAGTCACTACTTTTTCATCCCAAGGGATGCAATTCTGAGGTCCAGGGGAACTTATTAAACAAGAGCAGAAGAAGTGCAGAATGAGATGTAGGCCTTTGCTTAGAAATCATGAAGAACTTCAAAGCAATAGTAATGACTAGACACCACACAAAACCAAGGACCCTTCAGATCATGGGTCCTGAGTAACTGCCCTGATCACAAGACCTTGAAGCACCCTGAGGCCAGGGATGGTTTAGAAGAAAATGACCATGAACATGGAAGTGAGGTACCTTGCATTGCAGTGGCCCTTCTGACCAGTAGGGGTGGCATTCAGTGATTCCATCTTGCAGAGCATGTGCAAAGGCAGAGCTGCTAGGCTCCTGAAGCAGGTTGTTGTCAACATAGAATTCACACTCCACTGGGCTCTCTCTGGGCACATCTGCCCCTGTTACTGGGCTCCATCTAAGAAACACCTATATTCACTGTAAGATGACTGCCCAGAGTAGGGGTACCTGCAGGCAGGGCAAGGCCTGATGGGACCAGGCACAGGGCAGATGTTGCAGATGCTGGTTTGTGCTGTGTTCACATCTTCCTGCCTCAGTGATGGACTTGTGGGTCCAGCAAGACAGTGTCAAGGAATTCTGAGCCGGACAGCATACCCAGAGGGTGGCCTACCTCTTCTCCTCCCCTCTGCTGGCAGATGTTTTCTGCCAGGATGCTGGGACTTAGGATATGGGCTAACTTGAGTTGGGAAATCTTAAGTAACATAAGCGGTACCTGGCTATTAAAATGCTAATGCTGCTTATCAGCAGCATTAAATTAAAAAGATAAGAGCATTAAAAGAAAACATTTTAAGACAGTGTGTTTTAATATATGTAATGTTTTATTTGATGTAATGTAAAAACAGTAGCCAGAAGTTGGTGGCTCATGCCTATAATCCAAGCTACTCAAGAGGCTGAGATCTCAAAAAGCCAAAAGTAGAGCTATGGTTCAAGTGCTAGAGTAGCAAACTTATGCAAAAAATGTTAAGGGTCAGTGTCCAGGTCCTGAGTTCAAGCTCTAATATTCAAAGAAGGAAAGAAGGAAGAAATGGAAGGAAAGGTAGGTAGGAAGGAAGGAAGGAAGGTAGGAAGGAAGGAAGGAAGGAAGGAAGGAAGGAAGGAAGGAAGGAAGGAAGGAAGGAAGGAAGGAGGAAGGAAGGAAAGGAAAGGAAAGCAAAGCAAGAGAAGACAACAGAAAAATTAAATGGTAGAAAATAAGGGTATTTTCTTACCTCTTAAAGAAATATAGAAACCCTCATTCATGTAAAAGGAAAAAATTCAAAGTCTAGGTTATATAGCACATTTTGTGCTGGAGTCATGTTTATTACAAGATTTGAGCTCCATCTGCTTCACTGTGAACCCAAGGGCATTTCAGAACAGGTTTGAGCTGTACCACAAATAAAACAGGGACACCTTCAGAAAACTGAAGATTCCGGGTCTTGGTTCTCAGGCAATCTGCTTTGAGGACAGTTTTCTCATCTGAGTTATTATTACTATTGTTGTTCACCATCAGAAGATTGTACATTGTACCTTTTTACAGTAAAAGTGTTTGAGATTCTTGGGTCCATGGCTTTTGGCCTCCTTGGTGCTTTGGGGCAGATTTGTATCCCCTCAAGGCCTCAAGGCCTTGTATGGCCTCAAGATCTTTGTTTTCTGTGGCCCTGGCTGCATTCCTAAGCCACACACACACCCCAGCCTCCAAAATTCATGCCACTACTTAGACTAGTGAGAGGCCTTTTAGAAACAAAAACCTTTCCCCATTCAGAAAAAGGAATTTCTATTTGTATCCTCATGGCTAATAGTGACATTTCAAAAGGTGAAAATGTGTATTCCATATGCACCATAGAAGGTGTTAAAGATACAAACATAGCAAGTTACATAACATATATAATTATATGCATAATATGTAATTATAAAAGTGTATGATTGTGATGAGATGTGCATACTTATATATAAATAATACACATGTATAGAGTTACATATAAGGTATAAATATATCCTCCATATGTATATATGTGTATATGCATATGTATACACATGAATACACATATAACATGTATATGCAAATATTTGCATATTTAATATGTAAATGCTTGTATATGTGCATTCATAGCATACATGTGTTATATATGTGTGTACATACGTGTATATATACATGCATATGTATGTGTGCACATGTGTGTGTGTAATGTGTGTGGCCGGTTTTTAGCTTACCTGGACTGATATCTTCCTTTAGTTTTCTGTTCACTGCTGAAAACAAGCCTCAGCTTACTTTCACACATTGATACATTTACTCTCTGAATCAAAGAGACCCAGGTAGCCAAGTAGAACAAAAGAGACCTGGCTTCATTTTAACCAGAAGCCTCGGGGAGCACAGAGGTATCACACAGAAGGGGGTACATGGGAACTCCGAGTTGTGGATCAGGAGCCCAGGTGTAAAACATCACTGCCTTTATTTCCAGCCCACCGACCCTGGGTTTTTCCTGGTGTGGTGGCTTGCCATACAGTCTGTGGAACACTGAAGGGCTGCATTTTCTTGGTGCACATTTGTAAATCTGAACATTTCTTAGGAGGCTGCCATTTATCTAATGCAAGCCTCTCTGGTTTGCATGCTGCCATGTGAGTATCACTTGTCTCGTATGAGAGTGCTGGTGGAGTCTGAGGCAGAGGCTGAGAAAGAGTAAGGGGGACAGGACTTAGCGCAGAGGCAGCGTTGCCCGTCTGCCAAGCTGGAGGTGTATTCATTATTGATGGAGGTAGTGCAGTTGCTGCTCAGATATGCAGCCCTGCCTGGGTAAATGAGACATTCTTCAGCAAATTGCTTCGTTTTTTGATTGCTGATTGTACGCGTGTCACCAAGCTGACTCAAGGTTCATCGATGCATGCTCAGTAAATTAGAAAGAACATAACTATGGATCAGCCAAGAGAATGAATTCTGTGCCTACAATGACCCAGGGCCATTTAATTTTCTGCTTAATTTTGTTGCAGTCAGTTTGCATTTTGGGTTATTATGCAGTAGGAAATTAACAATAAATAACAAATTTGGTCTTCCTGTGCTTGTAATGATATTTTTTTATAAATCTTTGTAATGCTGTTTTTAAAAGGATCAAGGTCTGTGCCAGTCTGATACTCCAGCAAGTATGTGAAGAGGGAAATACATTATTCTTGCTAGAAAACCTTGTTGTTAAATAGCATAGAGGTTCTTTATCTCTCTCTCTCTTACACACACACACACACACACACACACATTAGTATTTTTGCTTTGAACTAAAATCCCTCCTTCTCTTTCTCAGATAACCTGAGGACAATGGATGCCGATGAGGGTCAAGACATGTCCCAAGTTTCAGGTGAGATAACTGTATGCCCAATATTCAACATGCCTGCTGTACTCAGGGGTGACAGAGGAGCTGTTCTGTAGAAAGCAAGACCATGACAGAATTTATACCAATATTGTGTGTTATTAATCATGCCCACTTGAGAATCTGAAGAGAAAAACCTCTGAGGTAAAGTTGGTGTTATGGTTGAGAGCCAGTTGGAAAGGAGCAAGTATATATTGGAGAAAAACAAGTAATTTGAGAAAAACAATGGTGGGTAGATGTACTCTAGAATTAACACATATCAGAAACTGTATTGATGTATTTAAAAGAGAGAGAGGGAGAAGAGAAAAAGAGGAGAAAGTTGCTTAAAAGACTTAACTGCAGAGCTAGATTCACTATCTGATTATTTTATCAAGTGTAGAAACAACATGGCCAGCTTTGACCATGTATTTTTTCAAGGCATATTGTACATAGCTTTTCTATCTATCTATCTATCTATCTATCTATCTATCTATCTATCTATCTATCTATCTATCTATTCGATACTGGGACTTGAACTGAAGGCTTCATGCTCTTGCATGCTCTTTCACTCAAGGTTGGTACCCTCCCATATCAGCCACATCTCCACTTCTAGGCTTTTGCTGTTTAATTTCAGCTAAGAGTCTCCCAGACTTTTCTTCTCAGGCTAGTTTCAAACAACAAAACTCAAATCTCATCCTCCTGAGAAGCTAGGGTCATAAGCATGAGCAACTAGCTCCCAGTTACAGCCCTTTTTATCTTAGGAGACTCAGAAGGTAGGGGGGCCACTATGAAGTTAGGCATAATTGTGAGTCACTGGCTGGTTCGATGAGGCAACACTGAGCATGGCTCAACCTGTCCAACAAGCTTGCCTTACCCCATAGGCATTAGCACACATGCTCCCTTTCTGTCTGCCGCTGCAGAAATGAGCCATGCATGGTGGTGCACACTTGGAATCCCAGCTTTCAGGAGGGAGCAGTGGCTTTCCAACTTTGGTTTGCAGTATGTCTATTTTAGAACATACAAGTATAACAACCACAGAAGACTGGCCTCTACATAACTTGTCATAATACATAGGACACGTGTTGTATGTGCTTTGGCTGAGAGAACCCTTCAGGCTTTGAAAGTGGTCTTGTTTTAAATTCTGCATTTTGGTGTAAGCCGGTGCTCATAATGGAGATCCACTGTGAATGTGCGATGCTGCCCTATTCAGGGCTACTCATGGGAAAAATCGAACTACACATGCTGAGTAACATCCACCTGGACATAGTCTTACTCCATTCAGTAAGGTTTTGTACTTACATTCTCCTGGATGCCAGGAACAAGCAAAAGGCTAGCTTTTAAAAGATGGCATTCGTTCACCTTACATACATTTAGAAATGAAAGTGGTCTTAATGGGCTGATATATTTGTGAATGCTAAAATTGTATTCATGTGACCATCTAGCAACTATACTTTGTTATTTACCTTAGAAATGCAGCAGGTATGGCAGTACATGTCTATAATCCCAGCTCTCCAGACGCTGACTTAAGAGGATCATGAGTTTACCACCAGCCTGGGCTACATAGGAAGTTTGAAGTTATCCTGGGCTACAAGCATACAGATCCATAATAAGTACAGATAAATACAAATATATGGATAAACAATAAATTAATATTACAGTTAAAAAGCTTTATTAAAAAGTTAATACAAGAAAATGGATTTTCATAAGTGTGCAGAATATTTGACCATATGTCTTGTTAATAATAGTTAAAAACTAGGCATGTCAATAGAACTGTATATGCAGCTCATACAAACAAGGGTGGCATGAATAGACTGGAATAGAGTCAGCAATACATGCATGTGAAAATGATCCCATGGGTTAAAAGAAAACATTATATACCCTTGTCTGTTGTATGGCTATATACACAATGGAATTCTATTCCTCCATCAGAAAGAATGACATTGCCTCATTTGTTAGGAAATGGAAAGACTTGGAAAAAATTATATTAAGTGAAGTAAGCCAGGTCCAAAGAAACATAGGTCCCATGGTTTCCCTTATTTGCAATAACTAGAATATGCCTGAGTCAAGCAGAAAAGGTCAGACAAGTTGATGTTAAGGGAATGAACCCCAAGATAAGGATTCAAATGTTTTTTTTCTTTCATGCAATTGTTTCTAACATATTTATAAGATGATTTCTATGTTGCTTTGTATGTTCCTCCCCCACAGTATAACCCCTGCTTTCACTGTATTTGATGTTGGTATAATTTGTGGAGAAGGGCAAAAACAAATCGTTTAACTAGGGATACAAGTGGACCCATTGCAACAATGAGATGTACAAGTCGTTATGTTGAAAAACGAACTTTACAACTTTGGTGGTGGGGGAGGATCGAGTCGGGGGAGGTGGGGGAATATGGGAAGGGATGGGAAGGGGAAACAAAAAGGAGGCAACAATGCTTGATAAGAAATGTACTCGTTATCTTGCCCATGTAATTGTAACACCTCTGTATGATACTCACAATAAAAAAAAAAATAAATAAATAAACAGAAAGATGTCTCAACTGAAAAAAAAATTATATACATGTGAATGCATACACACATTTTTCTGTATGCTTGTATAGATATTTAGGACAATTCTAGAGTTGCTCTTGTTTGTTTTGCTAGTTCTGTGGCTTAAACTTGGGGCCTACATGCTGTCCCTGAGCCTCTTTGTGCTTAAGACTTGAGCTCTACCACTGGGGCCACAGCGCCACTTCTGGCTTTTTCTGAGTAGTTTTATTGGAGATACGAGTCTCAGATTTTCCTGCCCAGGCTGGCTTCAAATCATGATCCTCAGATCTCAGTCTTCTGAGTAGCTAGGATTACAGGCAGGAGACACGAGTAGTGCATGGCTAGACTATTCTTTATTAACCTAGTCTCCTTTAGAAACTGAGAGGCAGAAGAGAGGGGTGAGTTGGGAAAAAGAAAGACTCTTATTTTATTATCTACTTTTTAGCATGATTTGAATTTATTTTCCTAAAGCTTATGCTTTGTTTTCCTAAGAAAAATTTACAACCACCCAGACACTGATGGTTCACATCTGTAATCCTATGAGGAGCCTGAGATTTGAGGATCTCAGTTCAAAGCCACAGTCAGAAAAGTCCATGAGACTTTTATGTCCTGTTAACCACCAAAGAGCTGGAAGTAGAGTTGTGACTCAAAAAGAGGAGGAGGAGGAGGAGGAGGAGGAGGAGGAGGAGGAGGAGGAGGAGGAGGAGGAGGAGGAGGAGGAGGAGGAGGAGGAGGAGGAGGAAGAGGAGGAGGAGGAGGAGGGGGAGGAGGGGGAGGGGGAGGAGGGGGAAGAGGAGGAGGAGGAGGAGGAGGAGGAGGAGGAGGAGGAGGAGGAGGAGGAGGAGGAGGAAAAATTGGTTAAATGAAAAGGAAATATTATATGTAGCTTCTTATTGATAGTATTGCATATGCATTTGCCCTTTCTTCCGGGAGGACAGGAGAGCAAGGCATAATAAACAGAGGATTCACCTACTTTGGCTAGGGAAACTCAGGCACCACACAAACTGGACAGTTGGTACTTGCCATGATGCATTTAAGGAGAGTGAGATGCCATTGGCCCAGATGAGGTCTACGAATAGATGGATGATCAAAAGAAATTGTGGTGCATGGAAGCAACTGAACATTTATTTAGCCATATAAAAGGATAAAACCCTGTCATTTGGGACAACACAGATGGTTCTAATGAGCACTCTGTTAAGTGAAGTAAGCTAGGAGGAGAAAGATAAATGCTGCATGTTTTCACTCATATGTGGAAGCTAGAAATTTGATCTCACAGGAGTTGAGATGAGAAATCTCAAAGGCTACTTCTCTCCCAACCATTTCTGGCTTTTTGTTGGTTATTTGGAGATAAGAATCTTCTGGAATTTCTTGCCCTGGCTGGCTTTGAACCAGGATCAACAGATCTCAGTCTTCTGAGTAGCTAGGATTACAGGCATTAACCACCAGCACCGGCCAATTTGACTTCAATTTATTTTTTAATTTGGCCATTAATCTCACTGGTCACTATCCTTTAGCTTTTTTGCTCAGGGGTGGTGCTCTACCACTTGAGACACAGCTCCATTTTCTGTTTTTTTTAGTAGTTAATTAAAGATAATACTCTCATGGACTTTTTTTTTTGGGGGGGGGGGCGGTCGTGGGGCCTGAACTCTGGGCCTGGGCGCTGTCCCTCAGCTCTTCAGCTCAAGGCTAGCGCTCTACCACTTGAGCCACAGCGGCACTTCCGGCTTTTTTCTTTTTGCTTATGTGGTGCTGAGGAATCGAACCCAGGGCCTCAGGCATGCAAGGCAAGCACTCTACCACTGAGCCACCTTCCCAGCCCTCATCTACTTTCTTGCTAAGGCTAACTTTCAACCTCAGTCCTCAAATCTCAGCCTCCTGAGTAGCTAGGGTTACAGGCATAAGATACCGGTGCCCAGAAACTGACATTCTTAATAACAAATCTGGGGAGGGGGGTGTTACTGAATCACCCTCTTTTTTAAAATTAAATATTCAAGTACTAGCAATTTCATCGGATTCTACCTCATGTATGTAAAATACTTGAAAACAGAAATATCTGATACTTGCCTTTTTTCATATCTATCAGTTCTTGAACTATGCCTTAGTGCAGTGTCCTAGTTGAGTTTCAATAAATGTATTTTGTAGATATGGAGGAAATAGGTCTACTGAGCTCTTCTATCTTTCGGAGAACAATTACTAATTCTTTGTTCTTTCTTTTTCAGCATTTTTCAGAAAACACTAGTTATGAATGGGCACTATCTTTTTGGTTTAGATCCTGATTAACCAAGTAATCTGTGAAAGTCTGGGTCCTGGGAGATAGAAGAACATCTTGGAATCCATTTCTGATTTCAGCAATGGGATCTGAGATGGTTACTTTGTTTCCTGCACCACTGTGGATCTTCCATATCAATAGAGACTTGAGCCAGTGAAATTTATTTATTTATCTGTTTGTTTTGTGCTGTTACTGGAGCTTGTATTCAGGGACTAAGACATAGTTTTTTAAATTCAAAACTGATGCTCTACCACTTGAGCCATGCCTTCATTTCTGGCTTTTTGGTGGTTAATTGGAGATATGAGTCTCAAGGTCTTTTCTGCCTGGACTGGCTTCAATACTGCAATCCTCAGACCTCAGCCTCCTGAGTAGCTAGGATTAAAACATGAGCCACCAGCTCCTAGATAAACCAATTGATTTTTAAGGCCCTCTGGCTATTTAAGACCCTTGCTATTGGATATTTTCTCAATGCTGTCCATGTATTTGTTGAAACACAGACACAAGAATTATTTCTTAAATAGTAATGAGTATTGTAATTTGGTTAAAATTACTTGGATTGAACTCTTTGAATCAGCCAAACATTGTCCTAAGTATTTTCTCATTTCTACTATATAAAGACTCACTGAAGAGGATACAGTTATCTCCAAATCACAAATATCTGAGTCTTAGATAACTTAAGTAACTTAGATAATTAAAGCAACTGACAAGAAAGCCCAAAAATCCAGAGTTGGCTCTAGAGTATGGTCAGATCTAGTCTGTGGCTGTAAGGCCTAGATTGTAACTGTCATACACTTTTATAATAGAACAAAGGTTCTATATTCATACTGCTTTTATTTACTCCAGGAATTATGGTCCCTTGAGTAATTATGTATACTTAAAACTCATGCATTTGAGATGGGATGGAGTTTTGCCAGAACTTTGTTGGGTGAGCTATAATCTACTTCAGAAATCATTGATAAGCTAATGATAGAATTTCTCATCTAGTTTTCCCATAAAATCTTCTCACAGGTAGTGCTTTATTTATAAGATTTAATAGTGAGTTAAATATAAATTGGCATATTTTTAAATTAGTCAGAACTTCCTTTCATTACTCTAAACAAGGGATATCTTCTTGCATCTTCTAAAGCATTCCATTTAACTTAAATATTTGCTGTCTTACAATGTCTACTTATGTGTATTTACATGCATTATGCATATTCTTAGGGAAAGGTGGCTATTTGGAACTATACATGTTTTTTTGTATGTTACAGCTGACCAAATAATACCATATGTTTATTTGCCATATGAAAATTCAGTTATTATTGCTATATTTTCCCCCAGTCCTCTGAGCTAGGCGAACATTGTGTTTTTTAGCTTTTTAGCATTTCATCACACTTGAATAGAGACATGAGCCATGTTATTTTTCCCTCTTGCAGTAGGGTCAATCTAGACCTAAATTCCACACCACAGCAATGCACTACAGTGCATTTGTATTTTGGATGTGTTGGTTGAATATTTGGTGTTTTGTGTGTGTGTTTTTAAAATCTTCTGTTATCTTTGTGTGGTTTCACATTTTAAATGGTAAATGGGGTAAATGTGTTGAAAGTCAGCATATAAACCATTTCACCCATCATGAAGGTTTTCATAAGGCATAAACTTGCATCCTGGATATCTTCCAGCAGTGAAGGAATGTAGATCCCTAGGCAAGGACACACATCAGTGGTTAATGTCTCAGCAACCACAACTCACACTAGGGGGCTTTTAGGCAAATCAGAGGATCTCTTAAGACCCATCAGTGAGCTAAGGCAAGAAAAAGTTGAATTAAGTCTCAGCACTTGGCGAGAATGTGAGTGCAACCAACTTGGCTCCATCTGGTTCTGACTTTTTCCTCCATTCCACTATGCATAAGGAGGCTAATTTTTTATTCTCCCTTCTCCCCGTGTGGTTTCTTCTGCGTTGAGAGGTTCTATTGATCATGATTTTAGAATCACAATCCCTACTGTTCTCATTACTCTTTCTTTCTTCTATGCAGAAAATAAATAAATAAATATCAAGATACAAGATCAGGGACACTTAAGAGCTGACATTTTAGGGTGGGAACTGGAGACAGATAGCATTCTTAAGAGGCACATCTGTTGATAGCAGCTCCTCCACAATCTCTAGTTGGTATTGTTTCCTAATTAATTACTGGGAAATAATTTGTTAGATCAGTTAAGTTAAAAATAAACAGGAAATTGAGAGCTACTCAGATGTATTTTAGCACGACTTGAGCCCAAACTATAGCATCCCTTTATTGGCTAAGTCCTGATCCTACACCTTCCTCCCTTGGTCCTCATGTACCATGGCATCTACAAAGCCTCAGAGCATTGTAGTGAACTCCAGAGTTATTACTGGGAAGATAATCATAAAAAAATTCATGAAAAAGATTACATTTACTCTCTAGCAATAAGAGGCGATGAATTCCAGGGCAGATGTGAACACCAGAGTGCTCTGTACAAGTTGAGCCATGGACCAGCTTCTTAGGACAGAGGTTGTCATCTCTATGCAGTCATGTCACAAAGCATTGTGTGTGTGTGTGTGTGTGTGTGTGTGTGTGTGTGTGTGTGTGTGTGTGTGTGTGTGTGTGTGTGTGTGCCAATCTTGGGGCTTGAACTTAGGGCCTAGGTACTATCCCTGAGATTTTATGCTCAAGATTAGCCCTCTACCCCTTGAGACACAGCACTTTACTTCTGGCTTTTTTTTTTGTAGTTAATTGGAGATTAGAGTCTCACAGACTTTCCTGCCTGGACTGGCTTTGATCCATGAGACTCAGATCTCAGCCTCCTGAGACAGGTAGGAGGTGTGAGCCACTGGTGCCCAGGTTGTTACAAGACTTAGTGGGAAGCAAATGGCCTGGTCTCTGCTGATCCAGCTTCTACATCTTTCAAGTTACCATTTTATGCAGATTTTTTTATTTTCATAAAAGTTTGTATAAGACTAGTTTGCTACTACCAAAAGGAAACTTCCCCTGACCACCTTTTTTAAACCCTCAAGGGTTGAGAGTTTAAAATTGAGTTATCACATGACATGGTGTATGTACTTCCTGTATTCTCCTATTGTGAACTTTTCCTCATATAAGAGGTGAAAAATAGCACTGTGACATTCAGTTACTCTGTGTGTGTGTGTGTGTGTGTGTGTGTGTGTGTGTGTGTGTGTGTGTGTGTGTATGTGTGACAGTACTAGGGCTTGAACTCTGTCCCTTAGCTTTGGGTCTTGCACCACAGCTCCACTTCCAGCTTTTTGGTGAATGATTACAAATAAGATTCTCACAGACTTTCTTGCCAGAGTTGACTTCAAACTGCAATCCTCAAATCTCAGCATCCTGAGTAGCTAGGATTAGGCGTGAGCCACTAGTGCCCAGCTCCTGATACTTTTAAAGTCTTCTATTTTAGGACAATGAAACCAGCACTGACAATGCACATGCCCAAGTTTTAGTGTAACATGAGCCCTTTCGATCAATTTCTCTTTGGCCTTTTGCTTTTCCTTGGGAAATTCTTATAATCCTGCCCTATCTTTAACTATTTATCTTGTATTGGCTATCCAAATATACTCAATAATGCTCTCTCTGAAAATATGCCAATTGCACTAATTACAGCTAAGCTGGAATATTATATCGTAATGTCTGTTTCCTAGAGAATGTAATACTATTCCCCAAAGCACCTTCTCTGTACTTGGGCAGATTCTATTTTAAAGATTCCAGTAAAGGTTCTTTTATACATTGGGGGTGATTTTACTTGCCAGTCACCTAAAATGTTGGTGTCATTTTTATAGGAGTTTTATTATTCAGACCAATAGAGAAATGGTACATGAGTTTTCATCACATTTTCTAGGCATTTTTACAACTGATTTGTCATTTATATGCTCTCCCAGAAGTCAGGGGTCATCCACAGGGGTTGATCATCTTGCCTGTTGTGCTGAGCTGTCAGCTTGTGAGGCACCTACAATTACATCTTCTATTGCCCTGGAACGTTATTAGAATCTTGGTATTAACTCTTCTTCATGTATCAATCCTGGATTGGTTTCCATGGTTTAAGTCCTCACCAGCTGTGTCTCACATGTGGTTTGTATCTCCTAACTCAAGTTTAAGTTAACTCCAGAAGAACAGAAGCTTTAGGACTTTCAGCTTCGATGGGAAGGAACCATGTTATATTTTCCCAACATTGGATTCCTCAGAGTAGAACAGGAGTCCTCATTCCTACGTGTACCAGCAAAGTTAATCTAACCCATTCAAAATAAAGATGGTACTTTTTAAGACCTAATTTTATTTGGCAAATACTACTTGGTGAAGCATAAGCAACGTTTGTATTTGTATGGATTGTAGTTTATTCCTATTTCCAAGAGAACTCATGGTGACAGACCTTTGCATGCAGGAATAAGATTTTTTCTGCAGTGGACACAGTGGACCCTTTTCTGCCTTCCCCAAGCAGCTGCTCCTTCTTCAGTTAAGTCAATTATACAATTGGAAAAAGAGCTTCTGGATCTTGGAGAGACAAAAAAAAAAGACCCGGCCTATGTAGCTCCGAGTAAGAGATCCTATCAGAGTCCTCAAACACAACCCAGCACAAGCAAATTTGTGGGGAATAAGTGGGAAATGCCATACCAGAGAAATTTTGTTAGAATATGGGAAGAGATTTTTTTTTAACATAGGTTTCTTTAGACCTGGCCACTGAATTTCTGGAGAAGATATTTTATGATAACGATCATTAAAGATATGCACAGATTGGCTAGAAGAATGTTCAGTGGATAACAAACAATAGTTTGGTCATGAAGAAAAAAATGATGGAAAACAATATATAAGTTGACAAGTAGAATTCAAATAAATCATCATGTATATATTATAAATGAAATTATGGAAGAATGGGCCCTGGCAGAGAAATAATGTTAATGAGAATGTCTATATGCTAACTTATTTTGCCGGTTGCCAGTGGCTCACCCCTGTAATCCAAGGTGCTCAGGAGGCTTAGACCTAAAAGATATGGTTTAAAGCCATCCTAGGCAGAAAAGTCATTCTTATAGACTCCATCTCCATCTCCATGTAATCAGGAAAATGCTATACTGGAGATATGGCTCAAGTAGTAGCACACCAGCCAGGAGTTTTAAAAAAAGCCCAGATAGAGTACAAGGCCAAGCTAAACGATGGTACCAAACATAGCTTATTTTGAAAAATAATATGCTACTACATAATATGTAGATACATATAAAATATATATGTGCATGTATCATATTGTAATTTTAATAGTAGGATTGTGTGGGATCACAGTTATTTGCTTTTGCTTTCCTTTCACACATTTTTATCTCTCATGTTTGTTTACTTGGGTAGGGCAATGATGTTCAGGGATTTTTTGTTTTTGTTTTTTGTGCTAGTCCTGGGGCTTGAACTCTAGGCACTGTCCCTGAGATTTTTTTTTTCTCAAGGCTGGCATGTTGCCGCTTGAGCTACAGCTCCACTTCTGGCATTTTTTTGGTGGTTAATAGAGATAAGATTCTCACAGACTTTCCTTCCTGGGCTGGCTTGGAACCACAGTCCTCAGATCTCAGCCTTCTGAATAGCTAGCATCACAGGCTTGAGCCACTGATACCTGAGCAGTGATGTTGCAAGAAAAAATATGTGTTGGTCCCAACCCGGAAACATCAGCTCAATCTACTTACCACCTTCTCCTGCAGCCTTCTCTAGCTGCCCAGGTGAGGCCTGGACACGTGGGCTTCTAGGGCCAATGACTAGTAGAACCTCACACCCCTGTTTTTCTCTGCAGGAAAGGAAAGTCCCCCAGTCAGTGATACTCCAGATGATGGTGATGAACCCATGCCTGTCCCCGAAGACCTTTCCACCACTTCTGGAGGACAGCAGAATTCCAAGAGTGACCGTGGCATGGGTAAGTGGGCTTGTCCTGGCAGCCTTCAGGATGGCACATGCTCCGTTCTTACAAAATTACTATCGCCTAGTATCCTTCCAAAGCAGTGATCAGGGGTCATGAGACATTTTACCACTGTTTCTTTCAGCGGTCAAGTTGAGGAAATATAATGTGGACATAGGCAGATTGAGGTCCTCTTGCATGTTAGAAAAGAAACAGTCATAGGCCAGAGAGTGGTAGAGTTGAGGATCGCTCTGCTATAGGGTGTGTGTCTCCATTACTCCCTCTTTCCTCAGTGCATTTGAATGAATATCAAATCTTATGAGTATTCTTTGTGCTGTAACAACAAGGTGACTTTTCTTTAGAGCTAAGGGTTAGTTAGGAGGAGCCTCCCTGGCTGAATATGTTATCCCTAGACTCTCTACTTGTTAAAGGTCAGATGTAAGTAGAAATAGAAGATTGAGTAGCCCATACTCCTTTGGCACCTGTTACAACCTTGTTCAAATAATTCAACTGTATGGAAAATTAGTAAATATTTGGCAAATATTAAACAATTTGAATTCAAAATATTTCAGAGAAATGTAGGTTATCCAAATTAGCAAACATTCATATTCCTTTCCAAAAAGGGATTGGACTGGAACAATGCCAAATCACTCCACTGGTAATTTACACATATTACCATTCATGTTTGGAAAACTTTTTCCCACCCATTTTACTGGAAGAAGAGAGAGGCTCAGAGGAACTCATTGAATTAACCAACATCAAATGATGGAGTCAGAGTTAAACTCAGTTTCTGGCTTAAAAGACTAGTTTTCGTTCCACTGTGGCATGTTCTCATAAGCTAATGAGTCCTTGACTCCTTGGAATGTCTACTTGTTTAAAAGAGAGAAGATAATGGTGTGATATTGAGAGCACTCATTTACCTCAAAGAGCATCTGAAAGGATGCCAAGGTATAAAGAGGTACACTATTTGGATGTGGATCAGCCACATAAGCCCTACAACTTGTCTTTCTAAAAGATATCCTGCCAGGCACACACCTGTAATCCTAGCTAGTCAGGAGGCTGAGATCTGAGGGTCACGGTTCAAAGCCAGACCAGGCAGGAAAGTCCATGAGAGTCTTATCTCCAAAAAACCACTAGAAAGCCAGAAGTAGTGCTGTGGCTCAAGTGGCAGAATGCTAGCCTTGAGCTGAAGAGCGCAAGGACAGCAACCCAGGCCCAGAGTTCAAGCCCCAGGACCAACAAAAATAAATAAATAAATAATAAAAAAATAAAGGATATCCTGATGCTATCACTAGGAAACACATTGTGCACGGTACCACGTGTCTTAGAAATGAAATTAATGTTGGGCATAATAGTTCTATATAAGTTTTAACCTAGCAATGCAATTAATGGCACAAAAATAGGACTAAAGCCATTTGGTATAAGGAACCCAGAGAACCAGTATATTTGTGAGTTTATTAGTTTTTATTAGGCAATAGCAAGGCTTGTGGAAAGGAAGTGGGTCATCCCCTCTGTAAGGTCACAGACATAATTTCAGGATTTCTCAAAAATTGGGGTGCAGATGAGCATGCTTTATTTTAGTTTGCTTATTTTAAAGATTATCTTCTGAATATGGCAAGTGATTCTGCTCTTTCTGTGTGCTGTATTATTTAACACACATTCCAGTAAATACACATACTTATAAATTAAAAGGTCAACTTAAATAACAACATCAAGCTAATAATGAATAAATGGTTAAAAAAAAAAAGAAGAAAGAAAGAAAAACTTGCAGAGGTGGAAGACATGTGAAGCGCTAATGTTGGGAAAGTGCCCCTGGGTTATCTCATTAGTTTAATCCCTGAAGCACTTAACTGTAATGAGTATTGATTTCTCACTTAACAGGGACACAAAGAGCTGCTACAAACAAGTCTGAGACGTTCATAGCATGCAATGGGCTTGAGGGCCAAGAGCCAAAAGAAGTTATCCATGGACCCTATAATGTCCTGAGAGCCCAGAATTAGAGTTAGGATGCTGGCTTGGTTTCTGTACAGAAAGTAGAGGGCTTGCAATGAAATCCTTACAGCAACTAGGGGAGCCTCTGTGGAGTCCGCATGGCGTGGGCATCCTTTAGGGAACTGAAAGTCAGACCGATTCCTAGAGAGTAGAGAGGAATATGAAGTTCACTTGGTATAGATAAGAGGTCATGGTCATGAGTACCAGAAAAATATCCTACATACCTCATCCTCTTCACCTTCTAATGAGTGACAGCCCTGGCTGAGGCTCAGCCTTGGTTGGCATTGGTGGCCGTTTCCCTGGACTGTCTAGCCTTCATCCAGTGTTGAGCTCCCAGTCCATGCTATACCCAGCGTGGTGTTCCCTTGAAATTGGTGTGGGTTTGTCACTTCCTGGAGGTTCCTCTCCTTGTTTCTTGCCACCTGAGACATGATTTTAAGTCTACTTTTCCCTTCAAGATGAAGTTTAAAAAACAGGAACTGCAGAATTGTGAACTTTAATGACTCTGGGAAATGCCTGGTGTGTTTGGTTTGCTGGGGACAGGCAGAGAAAACTGTTTGAAATGGGCCCCCCAAACACTGGGACAAGAAGATCCTATAGGCAGCTGGTGGTCAAAGGAGCCATTGCTGGTAAAGCACATTAGGCACAGGCAGAAAAGGGGTAGAACAGAAAGCCAGGAGAAAAGAAGACCCCAGGGCACTCACTAGAGAAAGACATCTAAGAAAGCCACTCCTTATGGTGAACATGGCTAGAGACAATGCCGTATCAATCCTAATGAAAATCTACTTGCTTTAGCAAGGAGCGATAGGTTATCTGGTAAGATCATTTACAATAGGTAGCAGTCAACCAACGGACTGTGTACATAACCTAAAGGTACAATATTAAAAAATAAATTTGGGGCTATATTTTATCAACTCATTCCATGGAAGTGGGTCAAAAGTACAAAGAATGTAGAGAGATAGCAACCAGAAAAGGAAAAGAAACTCCTCCCTTGGAAGGGAGGAACACATTGAAAATCACTTCTCCTAGCCATTTTCCTCCTTGAGTCTCAGTTTCCTCATTTCAAGAGACCCAGAACAATTAAACACATTTCCCTGAGTGAATTTGCACATGAGAAAAAAATACATAGACCCACTTTGCTGAAGACATGAAATAAAAAAGGACAAAAACGGGTTTTGATGCCAGTCGCTGGTGGCTCATCCTTCCTACTCAGGAAGCTGAGGTCTGAGGATCACAGATCAAAGACAACCTGAGCAAGAAAGCCCATGAGACTCTTACTTCCAATTACCTAGCAAAATGCCAGAAGTGGAGCCATGGCTCAAGTGGTAGAGTACCATTCTTGAGTGGAAAAAGCTAAGAGACAGCAATCAGGTCCTGAGTTCATGCCCCAGTACTGGCAAAAGTAAAATTTTTTTAAAGGGTCAAAAGAGCTGACACTAGGAGCTGGTAGCAATGTCTATAATCCTAGTTGTTTAGATGGCAGAGATCTGAGGATCTCTGATTGAAGCCAGCCTAGGCAAATAAATCTTCGAAACTCTTTTTTGCAATGAACCAACAAAAAGCTGGAAGTGAAGGTGTGGCTCAACTGGTAGAGCACCAAGTCTTGGCACTAGTCCCAGTACTCTCAAATGAAGAAGAAGAAGAAGGAGAAGGGCGGGGGGAGAAGGAGGAGGAGGAAAGAGGAGGTGGAGGAGGAGGCTGAAAAATAATACAACTTGTACAACACAGAAACCTTACAGATTTATGTGAGATTTATACAGGCGTTTTTTTGTACCTAAATTGAGAATAGAGAGGGATTGGGTGACATTGTAACATCACCAAGCATAGAAGATAAATTCATAAAATTATTATAACAATTTATTCATAAAGTAAGCAAATTGAATGCAATCACAAAATAGAGGCATCAATTGGAGTAGGGAAAGATGAAAAGAGATTTAGGGTACTGGGTGTTCCAGATCAAGTTTAGACCAAAGGTGCTTGCTGTCCCTGTGGATAATTCAGAGAAAACTGAGGAGAAAAGGAAAAAGGGGGAGAAATATAACAGTGAAGAAAGATTTGATCATAATGCTGAGAGAAGTTTTGATCATAAATGATAGTAGAGGGTCTGCCTTAGAAAAGACAGGGAAGGGATGATTTGGAAAAGTTGTAATTACTGCTAGAGGTGTCACTGAGTTCTACAAGAATCTAAATAAAACTAGACCATTGTAATAAATTAACTGGGGAGAAATGATTGAATTTGGCCTTCAGTGATGAGTGGTAGCTAACATGGGTCGGTGTGTCATTCCCAGAATAAGAAAAGTAAGAATCATATCACATTGGTGGACTAGATCTGGCATAAATGTAGAGAACTATAGGACACAGCAGAGCAAGATAAGAGGTCTTGTTTACCTCTAATTTTCTTCCAGGTCTTTGTAAGAAACGGCATTTTAAATACAGCCTGAAGAATTTGTTAGATGAAGAGGGGAACTTTCTGGCAAGGAGAATTTATTCATCAGAATGGATCTACTTAATGAGACTGTAGCTCTACTTAGCTCATTCTTCTTAAGTGATCCCTTTAAAGCTCTGAGACACTGTAACTCTCTTTAAAAGCTGAGAACTCTCAGCTCTCTGATGTGGTTGTGTCTGAACTATCTTGAAGCTAAGGAAGCACTCAGTGATCTCTTAAGGCAGCCCCAAGTTTACTCAGGTACCAGGACACACATGCAGAAAAGTGAAAAGTAGCCTGACATTGTGAAAACTTGACCAGGATCTCTTAAATCTTCCCTTGAAGATTTAAGTCAGGATTTGAGTCTAGAGAGCAGGTGAGATTGATGTCTTTGAAAACAAAAAAACTTGTGATTTTCTGCCTTTATTTACTCATCCTTCCTTACACGTGTTGTCCTTCTCCGAGTGGCAAGTTCTGCCTCTCATTGACTTGCTCTTTCTAAACCCAGTCTTCCATGTTTCCATGTCCAGTCTATAAAATTCTACTGACAGGCATACAGGCCTGTGTTGCTCTTCTATCTTAGCTAGCTAAGGATTTTAGCCATGTCCTGGAGTGTTTTCACTATGAGATCTATCTTTAAGCATGGAGGGTTGCCTATGAATGCATATGGTGGGTGGGGAAACAGGTGACAGGAAGGAACATAGATAGGGAAAAGGACAGGCCAGGGGATAGAGAAGAAAAGTTTGAAGCTTAAAATCACACACTAAATGTTGGGAAAATGGAGGAGAATGGAAAAGGAATAGGCTGGACTTCATCACTGTTCCTTAATAAACAGTCCTTGCCTGTTGATGATTGAGTTTGGCCTATTATTTTTCTATTCTCCTCCATTTTCCCAACACTAACTAACCCTGAGAAGGATGCCAGGTGGATTCATGCTTTAGAATTGAATCCAAGGGGAAATCCAGAGACGGAGCCATAGAGCTAAGTTAAAAACCAGGGTTAGGCTGGTGTTAAGATGAGCACGTCTTAGGGCTAGAGTTGTGACTCAATAGGTAGTGTGCCTGCCGAGCAAGTCAAGGCACCAAGTTCAAACCTTGGTACCATAAGAAAAAAAATTAAAAATGATGAGCAGGGGAATGCATAGATTGACAGTCAGGATAGTGTTACATAGTGCTTACTCTTGGTCAGAAGGAAATATGAGTTTGAATATGAAAAGACAGTAAATAAAATATACATATAATGCATGATACATATGATAATGTATTCTATTTATATATATGTATATATATGTGTGTGTGTGTGTGTGTGTGTGTGTGTGTGTGTGTGTGTAGTACAGTCTAGAATGGTCTTTGGATCTCTTGCTGGCCTTCAGTAGTTAAGAGGAAGGTTGTTGGGCTGGGAAGGTGGCTCAGTGGTACAGCGCTTGCCTTGCATGCATGAAGCCCTGGGTTCGATTCCTTAGCACCACATAAGAAAAAAGAAAAAAGCCGGAAGTGGCACTGTGGCTCAGGTGGTAGAGCACTTGAGCTGAAGAGCTGAGAGACAGCACCCAGGCCCAGAGTTCAGGCCCCATGATGGGACAAAAAAAAAAAGAAAAGAGGAAGGTTGCCTCTCAAACCTCTAGTGTTCAGAGACACACAACACTTTGCTTTGAATATTTTGACCAGGAAAAAAAAGTAGAAAAAAATCTCTATCTTCCCCTCCCCTAGGAATTCAGCAGGAAAAGAAATGATTGTGTAATAACATAAATCTAGTTTTCTTTTTTGATTCATTCAATTGCAATAGAAAAATCCTCCTTACTAGCCATAAGTCTCAAGACTGAAGTTGGGTCTCCTAAGAGAATTCATATATGTTTAACTGCGTGTCCCAGGGGAAATGTCCTCCTCAGTTTAAAGACTCTGGCAGGTGACTAGAGTGCTCCAAGGGTGGATAGTGGCTGTGGCTTCTCTTCAGCCTGGAGGAGGGGAGAGGAGCTGGTAAGCGTTTCTCAGGATGGGAAGAGAATGGCCAGAAACTGGTCTCATTGGAGATTGGGCAGCTTGTGGGGTTGGCAGTACGGATGTAAGGCAGCTTATCTAATCAGCAGCTAGAGGAAGTTGTCTTTATCTGTGCAATGCATCTCTTCTGAAGCGATAAACCCCATTTTAGCTCTGGAGAAACATTATCTAGCAGCATCTGAACAGGAGCTGCAGTTGAAAAAAAGCTGCTGTGAAAAAAAGGGTGCAAAGCAGAGAGCTGTTTGTCCAACTCTGTGTGCCTGGTGGTTGGGGTTTGGGTTCGATTTGTTCTTCTCCTTTGAAGGATCACCAAAGCCATATCATTTGGATTTGTATTCACTTTGCTTTTCTAGTTTTGTTGTTGTTGTTGATGATGTTTTGGGTTGTTTTTTTTCTTCTCTTCAGAGTTGAACACACGTGTTATGGTTTCAATGCTATGGATATTTATAATTTATGTTTAATAAAACACTAAGCACAAAATGAACATAATAAATGAATGCCAACAAATGCCATCAAATCATATACAAAAAAATTAAAGACAATCCAGAAAAAGAACCTAGGACCTAATGACCTATATAAAAACATATAGCATTTGTGCAATATTCCCAAAATGAGAATAGAGAATGGCAATAAGCAATCTATCTTTAACATACCAACTGAAAACTGTAAAATTCAAGATAACAACTAGCTGCAAGATGATTTTTGTGTGTGTGTAATATTCATATCACTAGGTATGTTATAGTCAAGCTGCTGAAAGACAGAAAATTTCACTCATCTTTTCTGTACTTCTCTAGTCTTTCAGAGTATTCATTGTCTTAGCGTGTATATTGTTCTTGTAACATTAGTCATTTTTTCTACGATAGGAAAATGCATTGTCTTGGTTGATGACTGCCTACATAGCTTCTCAGGCTCCTAAGTCCCAACTTTTGCCTTCTCCAACTCCATTTCCACTCTCTATTGTCTGCATGTTAATCATGACATACAGAAACATTTTAACTTAGGTTTTCAATTCATGGGTTGAAAATCAATGGCAATATGATAGAAAGGATTTTAAATATTTTTAGGTTGCCCTGGCATTGTATTCAATGTGCACATCCTCCTCAATGGGGAAGAATTTTTTTAAAAAATTTTCCCTCCACACCCCCAACTCCCAAGTTGTATAGTTCATTTTCAATAAGTGTCTACTGAGTATCACTGCTGACTTGGTTCACCCTTTTTCCCACCATTTCTGTGCTTCCCCTTCCCCTCTCCAAATCAGATAAAGTTATATACAAGACAAAAGGTACAGAAATAAAAAAAAACAGTAACAAAAAGGAGGAAACATTTTTAAGCCCACAAAACATAAAATAATTCTGCATTGTTCATCCTGCATTTTACTCTCTCTACTTCATCTTGTGTAGACAGCAACTATTGTTGCAAATACCAATCAGTTGCAAAGTGTCCTTCTTTCATGAATTTTCCAAAACATGAGATAGAAACATTACAAGAATGATTTTCCCACCCTCTAGGCCTTTCCACATTTGGCCAGAAAGGCTCCTTTGTGGCAGGTTATTTTGCTTCATCCTTCAAAGTAAATTCTAAATCACAAACTTTCCATGTTACCTTTGGGTTATTTGGTCAGTGCATAAGGCTTGAGAATTAGTAATCTTCAGAGCAACCTGTCAGTTTTTGGTAAACTTGAGCTGGTACTATACTATATGTTACCTCAGGCTAGATTTGTGTAAAAGTGGGCAGTAGGGGGTTAGGGATATCCTTGGAGAAAAGTTAAACAAGTGTGTGATATACATTTATTTATGCGTGCATGGTACATATGCAGTGTGTGATGGTTGTATGAGTGTTTGTGACATATGTATGTGTGTGGTAGATGTGTGTATAAGGGTATATGTGTTGTGTGTATGTACATGTTGTGTGTATATATGCATATTGTTGCGTGTGCTATGTAATATTGATGTATTTACATTTATGTATGCATATAAATTTATATGTGTGTATGTATTGTATGTATATTTGGTATGGTTATGTGTGTATCTGTGTGTGATATATACATGGAAGGATATGTGTTACATGGTATGTGGTGTATGTTATATGTGTATCTGTGGTGTATAGGTACGGTGTATGTGAATATGTGTGGAGTGTGTGTTATATTCATGTGTACATGGTATAACTATGTATATGATATATGATGAATATGTATTTGTGGTATGTGTATGGGGTGTATATTGTGTGGTGTATATATTTATGCAGCATATATGTGTGTAAATCATGTGTAGCATGTATAGATTGTGTGCATGTGGGTAGTATTGGGATGCTTATTTGTATGGTATATGCATAGTATGTATGGTATATGGTATGTATATGTATAGAGTGGTGTGTGTGTGTGTGTGTGTGTGTGTGTGTGTGTTGGCACAGCTATCTCCTCTTGGAGAAGGTAGCGCTCTCTGCCTGAGAGCTTTGCAGGTCATTAGGGCCCTGGCTCTGTTCTGTTCTACTTTGTTGACCCTGGCAGTGGCTTTGTGCCACTTCTGCACCTAGGAGATGAGTGGTGTCAGGGATGAAATGTATGCAAGGCAGGCACTAAGGTAGAACACAACCCAGATGGTCATTGCAGCCTCTACTGTTGACATTGTTACTTGTTCATCAGTCTGTACTTGACAGATGTCAGATATCTCAAGTTACCTGGGACTGCAGAGCATGCACTTGTGACCCCTGGTAGCAGGTGTCTTGGGCAGAAAACCATCAGACTTCATGTAAACCCAACCTCCCTTCATAATATACATGCAGGGCAGCAGGAGGTCAGTCTGGAAGGATCTGGAGGGCCCATGAAGGGACTGACTGAGCAAGCATCATTTCTGTACCAACAACTAGAATGACTGGGTCCTCAGAGCCCTGCAGGCCCTACCTGCGTGGCCTTAGTGGGATGAGGATGCTGATGGAGGGGCACAGAGACACTCCCATGTTTCGGCCGGCCTGGTGCACAGGAAAGCTACTGTGTCCTTGCTCCCAGTGTTTGGAGATTGCTGACCACGAAGCCCTGAGAGGTCTCTAATGCCCAACCCTAAGCTTGGCCATGCCCCTGCTCACTATCCCTACGGTCCTTTGCTGCATTTATATTAATTAGGATTTGTGTGGATGCTATTTAGGTATCTCCATTCTAGGTTTTCTTTCTCTGGTCCTGCAGAAATGAGTATACCCCATCCATTCACAACATGACAAGTGCATGGCAAGCCCTTGGCTCTGCCAGGTAGACCCAGCCACTGCCTTGAGGACCTTCAGAGTTAAAGGCAGGATACCCATGGCTGTACAATAATGCAAAGATAAAGGTAGAAAGGAAGGATTGTTCCTAGCTGGGCTTGTGGGTGGGGTAAGGAAGAAAGAATGGGGAAGAGTTACCAAACAACTAAGGTCTCAATAGGGGCATGAAAGTGAATCATGTTTTAACTGTTAGGAACAGTGGAGGAAGGGAGAACAGAAACAGAGAAGGCAAAGGAACAGAAATGTTCTGAGGTATGAGGGATGGCATCTAACAGGGGACCCTTCCAAAGTGTTGATCTAGGGGTTGACCCCTACAGGTCTATGTGTTGGAGAGATCATTCTTCTGCTGAGCAACAATGTGAGACATATTTGACCCCGGGAGAAATCATGTGTGCCAGGAGGCAGCAGCGGGAGAGGAAGAAAGGACAGATAGAAGTGGTGTGCATCAAGTGGCTGTAACTTCTACCATAGTGATTGGGACCATAGTGATCTGACTGAGCAAAATAGAGGCTATTCACAGTCAGGAATAAGGTGAGATCCAGGGATGGGTCTTAGCCAAGGAACAGTCTGGCATGCCAAGGTTGGTCCAGTGTGACCTTAGTCCAGCTAGAAAAGGACAGGAGAGGGAAATGTTCCGAACAATGAGGGCCTTGAGGAAGACTTTAACTGTCTAGAAGAGAAAGCAAAGGAAGAGACAGAATTAGTTGTTTGATTCAGGTGATATTTCTAGAAAGAAATATGGCATGGAAACCACCAGAAGGAGATGTTCATGAAGGTGAGAAGAGTCAAAGGGTAGGCTGGAGCTACCCTCCCAGAAGGTCCTGAGAGTCACTAGGACATTTCCTCAGAATAGTTTAATGGGGGATGTAGACAGAGCCAGACTGCCAAATGATTGGAAAAAGACAGGGAGTTGGGGTGAGGAGGGTGGGCAGGGGGAATGCAATCACTAGGCTGAAGCAGAGAATATGGGCAAATGAAGGAAACTTGAGGGAATTGTAGGACTTGGAGGAGGATTTACTGACAATTGTTTCCGAAGAGAATATGTCAATGTATGCTGAAACTAGTGGAGAAGAAATTCTAAGAGCCCAGTAGGAGTCTCAGGGCAGAAAGGCATCTGTCTCAAAGACTAGGTGTGGCGGTGTCCAGCCATTTCCCGTGGAATGCCACCCCCCTCACTCTGGTCTCTACTCAGAAGGCCCCACCAGAGAGAAGGTCTGAGGCAGGCTCTCATGCTACAGACTCGCTCTAACAGCAACCTACAGATGAAACACCCAGCTCTGACTTGCTCCCTGTCCTGTCCCCTATCACCTGGCATCCTCTGGGATGAAGCAGCGTTCCATAAATCTACGTTAAGTGAGTAGATGGGATAATGGTTCTGTCTTCTCAAAGAAAGGGAGACCAAAAGAAAGTGGACAGCAGAAGAGGGAACTTGAGGTTGTGAGGGAGGAAAACTGTGGACAGGATCTGATAATTCGCCATCTTGATTATTGAGGGTCACTCTTTCCCAATAGGCTCCTTTGTATAAGACTGTCCTGCCCACTGCAATTCACTTATATACCCACATCACCCATCCTCACCTCCCTCCCCCAGTACCTCCCATTGCAGAAGCAACCAATCTTTGGTTAATTATCAAGACTTCTTTTTTTTTTTTTTTTTTTACTGTGGTCAGTAATATCGCAGAACCTGACATAGGGGCTTAAAGGAAGACCCATAGGGAAAAAAAACTGGACCAGAAAAGGTTGAAAAATTCCCATCTTCCCATGTCCAGTAAGCCTTTCTCACTTTGTATCTCCAAGGGTATAAGATAACAATGGAACATAGTTTATTTTCATAAACAAAATCCATCATATCATCATCTGATTTTGACAACTTAAATTCAGAATCATCTTATCCCATGTGGGTTTAAGAAAATAATGAAGACTCCAAGATTAAAGTGCACCAGAGTAGATAGGTTTATGATACCATTTTCCTTTTCTGCCTCTTGATCTCAATTTTGATTTCTGCTTTGTTCTCTCTGTGTTGAAAACTTGTTAGTTTTGTGCATAAAACAGGCAACTGACATTTTGTTCACTTTCCTTCTACATTTTAGAAAGAAATGGAAAAAGAAAAAAAAAACAGGTTTTGAACTGTGGTTACCAGTTGCCACCTGTCCTCCTATCTGGTTAGGACATTTTCTGATTTGGGAAGTGTAAATATAACTCAGAAAAAAAAGCTTCCCTTCCTTTTATGCAAAAGTAGAAAGGTTTAAACAGAGAAACAGAGCAGAGCATTAACCATTGCTCTGTAAAGTTTCCATAGCAGCAGATGAGTTCATGAAGACACTTGTCCTCGGGAGAGGTCCCCTTCTTGAAGCTTCCTTACTGGACCTCCTCTACAAGTGGTACGTGGTTGAGTCCCAGTTACTAGAATCTTCCAGATAAGCCCCGTCTTCTTCCAGGTCTTAACAGGAACTACATATCACAAGCAACCACAGAGCTCTCAGAATTTTAAATCCTTTGACTTTAAGATTTATCAGAAAACAGAAGGGAACCCAAAAAGCATATTACAGTTAGTTGGGAGCCACATAGAGTCAGCTGACTGCTCTGTATTCATTAAATCTGCCAGGCTCTTGTTAAATGGTTGGTTGGAAGCTTGAAGTCAACCACTCTTGGAAATATTTACACCACAGACATTGGCAAATGCTACAAATTAGGTCTGTATTGTTTCAGTGTTAAGATCTTCTTAACTGGCACTGGTTTAATACAATTTTAATAGCTTGAGAACAACCATGAAATGTAAAAGAAGGAAAGGAAAGTTTGTGGATAGCAGAGTGTGTATGTGTGTGTGTGTTTGATGAAAGAATGAGGATAATATGGAGGATTATGAGACAGTAAAAGATAAAATTTGTCCCATAAGAAAGGTTTCCAATATATCTGTGTTGCTGATATCACAAATGTGATTTGTTGGGGCCACTGGCTTCTACACATTAATAAAAAGAATACTAAGTAGATGCCAGTGGCACATACCTGTGACCCTAACTACTCAGGAGACTGAGAACTGAGGATCCTGGTTCCAAGCCAACCCAGGCAAGAAAGTCCATAAGACTTATCTCCATTTAGCCAGCAAAATGCTTGAAGTGGATCTGTGGCAGAATGCTGGCCTTCAGCAAAGCTAAGGGACAGAACCCAAGTCCTCACTACCAGCACACACACACACACACACACACACACACACACACACACACACACACACACACACACACACACACACACACACACAATGCTTTTGTAACACTTAGATTTAGTTTGTTCTTGGGGGAATATGACCAAATGATCCTGATCCTTTAATTAAAGCATCATCAATATTGTTGGTATGTAAGTTTGGAGAATTTTAAAATACAAAGTATGATTCCTCTAAACTGTAATAATCAATCCTTCAATTATAGTGATTTGTTTTAGGAAGGTCTCATCCTGGAAATATCCTTCAAATAACAGAATTGGCTTGTTCTTCTTCAAAATTCTTTGTTGATTCTTGTTGATTAAATGCAACCCCTGAGTGGTGCACACAGACCTATACCACAACACCCTACCCCACTCTCAACCCTGTGGTCTCTGCACCTGGGAAGCAAGGACACTTTCTAAGTGTGGGCTTAGCATATGCAAATATCTGGGCGACGCGATCAAAAGTTTACCCCACTGTGGAGGGACTGGAGAAGCTTTGGGGTGTTGAAGCACCTGACACTTTCTGGATTTCACTCTATTAAGTGAAGAGCAGAGCCGTTTGTGTCCTACTTTCAGGAGTGAGTTCAGGGCAGGCATCTCTTGGCAGCAGGTCTAGGGTGTGTCTTTGCATGGGCTGCTGCCAGGAGAGTACTTCCCCTACAGAGAATATGGCTGCAGGCTGTCCATTTCCACTGAAGTCACCTGGCCAAGATTCCTGTGAAGCCTGAAGGCTTAACCATCCGCTGTCCCTCCCTAGCAGGCACCGAGTGACTGTGGATGGCCTTCCAATCGCCCCCTGCTACAGCAGCAGGGCCCAGTGGCGATCATTCACATGTACTTTTTTTTTTCAGAATGAAAGACTGTTAACTCTAGAAGTGAAATCCTGCTGAAATGAGTAAAGGATTTTATTATAGCCCTGCAGGCAGCTATATGATTATTTTTATTCTTATTCTTAGAATCTGACCGAGTGTTGACTGTTTTTGCAATATCTCTATGCTCTCCAGTTGAACTTGATTGCAAAAAAAAATTATATATATATATATATATATGTGTATATATATATATATATATATATATATATATATATATATATAAGAATCTTCCAGTGACCCCAGAGTATTTCTCACCACTTTTGTTCTCAGTGTAATGTTTAATCATGACAATTAACTGTGGCCTGGTGTGGTGGCCACCTATGATTGAATGCTAACATTACAGGTAAAGCAGTCTTAGTGAAATTAGTATCAGGTAGAGAATGCTGAGGTTTAAGAGAGAGGTGGCTTGAATCCTGAGAAGAACTGCATTTTCTTGCCTTTTTAAAGGTAAGCTACTATTCACCTGGTTCTGGTATTTGATTTCATAGTGAATGTGAACGTTTCTCTTAAGGATTCTGTTAGTTTATACCCCATTCCCTCCTTCAGTCACTGATTTTTATTATTAAAAGAAATGTCCCCTACTGATCTGTCTTTAGTTCAGCCTGCTGTGTCTCTTTGTGTATGTGTGTGTGTGTGTGTGTGTGTGTGTGTGTGTGTGTGTATGTGTGTGCATGTGCACCACACCTTGCTCAAATTCTAAGTAGACAACCCCAACCCATCTTTATGCCTTAGAAACATCAATCATGAACGGTGTTTGTTGAGAAGCTAGGGTCTCTCTTTTTTAAAAAATTTCATATACCCAGACTTTCTACAACGCATTTGTACAATATATGGACACGTATCCCAAGACTGCACTGTCCAGTGAAAATATAGTATCTGTAAAATTGCATACATACTTCTTAATTTTCTAGGAACCATATTTCAAAAAAAAAAAAACTAGAAGTACTAATCAATTGGTAGGACACTTGCCTAGCAGGTACAAGGCCCTAAGACCACCTACTCCCACCAAAAAAAGAGAGAGAGAAAGAAAAAGACAGAAGAATGACACAAATAATTAATGAATTAACAATAATGTTTTATGTTTTGTTAATATAAAAAGCATTAACAATTTTCAAAACAAACATATAACATAAACTATTAATGAGAAGTTTTGTTTTCCTTTGGCTCAAGTGTTAGAGTGCTAGCCTGCCCAGGCCCAGAGTTCAGGCCACACGACCACCAAAAAAAAAAAAAAAAAAAAGGCTGGGAAGGTGGCTCAATGGTAGAATGCTTGCCTTGCATCAGATAAGATGATGTGAAGCAAAATGAACCCCAAGATAGGGATACAAGTGTTTTTTTTTTCTTTCTTGTTCCTAACGTATTTATAATGTACCATGTGATTTTTTTTGTTTCTTTATATGTTCCTCCTCCACGGTATAACCCCTGTTTTTCACTGTATTTGATGTCAATACCCTGCATCTTATATAGACACTCCTCTAATTTGGGGAGGGGAAGGGAAAAAAACAAAATGCTTAAATAGGGATACAGGTTGACCCATTGTAACAATGAGATGTACAAGACACTATGTTGAAAAACAAACTTTACAATTTAGGTGGGGAGGCAGGGGAGGGGGAAGTGTAGTTGTGGAGATGGGAGGGAAGGGAGGGTAGGGGAAACACAAAGGAGGAGGTAACAATGCTTGATAGAAAATGTACTCATTACCTTGCTCATGTAACTGTAACCCCTCTGTACAGTATTTTTACAATAAAAATGTATTTTTTTTTTTGGATCCGGTCGTGGGACCTGAACTCTAGGCCTGGGCGCTGTCCCTTAGCTTTTCAGCTCAAGGCTAGGGCTCTACCACTTGAGCCACAGCGCCACTTCTGGCTTTTTTTTTTCCTTTTGCTTATGTGGTGCTGAGGAATCGAACCCAGAGCCTCAGGCATGCAAGGCAAGCACTCTACCACTGAGCCACCTTCCCACCCCAAAAATGTATTTTTTTAAAAAAGAAACATAGTATATGCTTTATGCTCATAGGAAAATCTGGCTATATTTCCTGTGCACATTTTAGTCGGAGTTCAATCTATTTTATTGTCTAAAATGAGTTTGTAAATCAACTTGTTCTTGAAAACATTTTCTCCCTGGTCATCCCAAATGAATGTGAAATTTTACTTCATCATTTCTTCTGAAAGTTTATCCACATTTAAGTTCAAGAAAGTCGTCCAGTCCAATTTGAACTTTTATCTATTGTGTGCCTATAAGTCTTGTAGGTGAGTTTTGGTTCAGAACAAGGTAATGAGAACACAGGAACAGAGATACATGTAAAAACAAATCAATTTCCTAAAGCATAGTAGCACAATGAAAGGCAGAAATAGATGGGCTTTTGTTCTTTCCATTCTTTCATTTTATTGTTGTGTCCTCTCTGGTCAGGTTTAATTTGGTGTTTTTGTTTGTTTACTTGTTTGTTTTTATACTAGAGCTTGAACTCAGGGCCTACGTACTGCCCCTTACCTTGTTTGTTCTAGGTTGGCACTCTACCGCTTGTGCCACAGCTCCACTTATAGCATTTTGTTGGTTAATTGGAGATAGTCTTATGGACTTGCTCACCTAAGCTGGATTCAGACATCTGTGATCCTCAGATTTCAGTCTCCCGAGTAACTAGGATTACAGATGTGAGCCATCAGTGCTTTGTTCTCCCATCACTATTCTGTGTTGAGAAATTTCATTTAAAAGAAGGTAATTGTTCTGGGAGAGAGTGAGGGAGGGGCTAACATTGTCCAAAAAGAAATGTATTCCCAAAACATGTTGAGAATGAAGCCTCTCGTTAAAGGCTAAGGAGTGCTGGTGTGGGCTGGTGGAGCAAGCCAGGGAAGGGGCAAAGGAAGCTATGTTTTATTGGAGTAAATGAAGAAGCAGCCAGCCAGCAGCCTCACAGAGCAAACTGCTGTTTCACCTCAGCACCCAAGTGCTGATGGCCCATTTGTGGGTGGATGAGTGACCGAGATGTTCCACAGCCTGCTTGCTGGGTGCCGCCAGACCCCAGCTTTCCTGTGTAAGGGATGCCTCCTGCCTCCACCCCCTGCTCTTCCTGCAGTTGAAGAGACAGGGTGTGCCCCTGTGGCTATGGTGTGTTTCCTGAGTACACCATGGTACACAAGCAAGATTCCCCATTGTGGCTTTGATGGTGCTGGCATTGCCTTGTAATCTCTCTCTCTCTCTCTCTCTCTCTCTCTCTCTCTCTCTCTCTCTCTCTCTCTCTCTCTCTCTCTCTCTCTCTCTCTCCCTTTTCTCTCTCTCTGTCTGTCTCTTTCTCTCTTTCCCTCTTCTTCTCCCTCTCCCCTTCTCCCCTTCTCCCCTTCCTTTGCTCTTTCCCTCTCCTTCCTTTTTACTTAACCCTCCCTCTCTCTATTCCTTCCTCTTTCCTTTCTTTCTTTCTCTCCTTTCTACCCTCCTTGTCTTCCTTCTTTCCTTCATTCCTCCCTTTTCTCTCCATCCCACTTCCCTTCCTTCCTTCCTTCTTTCTCTTCCAACCTTCCTCCCCATCAAACCTTCCTCCCTCACGTTCTTCTTTTCTTTTCTTTTCTTGATTTCTTTCTTGATTTCTTTCTTTCCCCTTCCTTTCTTCCTTCCATCTTTCCCTTCTTCTTTCTTTATCTTTCTTCCATTTCTCTCCCCTTCTTTCCTCCCTTCCCTCCTTTTTCCCTCCCTCCCTCTCTCCTTCTTTCTTTCTTCCTTTGTTTTTCTTCCTCCCTCCATTCTTTCCTTCTTTGTTTCCTTTTTGCACCAGTCCTGAAGCTTAATCACAGAGCCTGCCCACTGTCTCTGAGCATCTTTAGTTCAAGGCTAAGTGGAGCCACAGCCCCACTTCCAGTTTTTTGTGTTTTTTTGGTAGTTTATTGGAGATAAGACTCTCACAGACTTTCCTGCCCAGCCAGGAAAGTTCTCACTGTTCTTGCTCTGCCATAACATTTTTCAATGTACCAATGTCCCTTCTAGAAACTGGAAGCTAGGCCCAGACAGAGAATACAGAATGAAGGAGGACTTCATGGTTGGCATGTGGAGTGACATGCCACCATGATCTGTATATTCCCATGAAATTCACTGCTTCTAGTCTGTGACCACCTAGGACCTAAACATGTAATTGCAGGCCAGACACCAGTAGCTCACACCTGTAATCCTAGCTACTCAGGAGGCTGAGATCTGAGGATCTCAGTTCAAAGCCAGCCTGAGAAGGAAAGTTCATGGCACTCTTATTGTCAGTTAACTAACAAAAAGCCAGCAGGGAACTGACTCATTGGATCAGCTTAAGGTCAAAGCCACACTTGTTTTTCAACAGTACTAGAAGTTGAACTTAGAGCCTTGCCCTTCAAGGCAGATTCTCTACCAGCTACTTTTTGCTTTGATTTCAAGGTAGGGGTTCTCGATTTGTGCCTGAGCCAACCTGGCCTGACATATTCCTACTTGATTTCTGCCTTTCACGTTGGGAGGATTACAAGTTTATGTTATGGTACTCAGCTAAAGCTACACTTTCAAAACCATTGAAAACTAAGTCTTTGCAAGTTTCTAAAAGGGAGTGAATTCACACCATGGGCTTAAATAAAAGAAGAAAATCAGGCCACTGTCCTGATAGAAATACTTCATCCATAGAAACTTCCCATCCATTCTTCCCCACTCCCATGAACCTAGTGTTTTTTTTTTATTTTTCAGATTATCTTTAAGTAGTTGTACAAGAGTTTCCATTTAACAAAGCCGTTTAAGAATGCAATATATCTTGATCAATGTCACTCCTTCCAACTTTCTTACCTATCCCTCCCCTACCTACCTCTTCCCTCACTTCATTTTGTAGGACATACATTGAATTCTTGTCCGCATTTTCCCTTGACTATCACATTTTTAATTGATTTAATTTGTATTTGCATTAAGCAAAGCAACTCTCTCCTGAAATCCAAAATTTCCAGAATACTAGTCAAAAATTTATATTTCGAGTTGTCTTACATGGCTCAGTGAATCATTTGAGGTCAGGTAGTATAGTATAAGCACAGAATGATTTTTTTTATTAAGTTTCTGGGAAAAGGAAAACAGGTAGAAAGTATGCTTTTATAATACTAGTATGTGGATGGCTGCCTTTGTGATTGTTTGTGCAACTCTCACATCAGAAAGCCATTTGCTCTTTCTCCTACCTAATCTTCAGTCCAGGAATATCGTCTTCCATATTCCTGAATCGTCTTCCATATTCAGGAATATGGAAGACCATATTCCAAGGTCCATACAAGAAAGGGACATTTGACTACAATCAAAGCATAAGTATGTCCTTTATTTAGGAAGAATGATAAAAATCCCAAGCATTTCCAAGAGCATTCCCTTATTTGACTTCCTGTCCATCATCCATGTGTCCACAATTGTTACAAGTGGAAGAAATTCATTGTTTAAATTTGTAGAGAAATAAATTCTTTGAAGACTTAAATTGCTGCCTCTGGAAATAACCATGTCTGACTTTTTCAGAACCCAGGTGAATCCCAGCAAAATGAGGAGAAGAAGATTTTCTGATTAGTGATTTCATTAAAGGAACCATTTGCAAAATTCTCACCGCATAAGGATGAGTAGGATATGTGCATTGAGAAATGGTTATTGTAGACACATTCTTTGAGGTAAATCATCTCTTTAAAACTCTGCTCCCTCATCACTATGGTATCAAGATTAGAACAGGAGCACTGTTGTTTTGAGGCAATGAACATCACATCCACAGCCTAAGTTAAAAAAAAAAATCAGGCTGGATGCCATTTTGTTTTACGAATGAATGCACTAGGCCATGAATGAGCCATGATTTCAGATGTAGTTGTAATCAGCCATACCTTTAAAGCTAGACATGGAGAAAACAAACAAAACAGATCCAGAAATAGGATGAAACCATTTCAATAAGTGATTTTAGCTTTATGTAGTGACCATATACACTCATTTAACAAAGTGTACCAAGATCGTGCATAAAAAGGCTTAGGAAAAGTTAATCTCTTGGCATGGTTCAGTGCCACTTTTTGCATACTCCTATCATACACTAACACCCTGCAACAACCTAAAAACAGGAATTTCTCTGTAGAGTTGTTGGATCTCCTGCTTCATTGTGTGTTTGGTCATGTGTTTTAACAGAATTAAAGAATTTGATTAACTCATCTTCAAATACATAGCATGAATTTACCCAAGTTTTCTTTCTTTTTTTTTTATTTTATTTTATTTGTGAACATACTGTACAGAGGGGTTACAATTACATGGGCAGGATAATGCGTACATTTCTTACCAAGCATTGCAGCCTCCTCCTTTTGTTTACCCTTCACGTCCCTTCCCAGCCTCCCCCCTCCCCACCAATCCCAATCCTTCTCCTTCCCCCTACCCAAGTTTTCTGAACTCCTTGTTTTTACTCTTCACTGTAAGCCTGGGTATTTATGACCTTCATTGTCATCAGAAGAACCTTGGCTGAATGACATACTGAGCCAACGTATCTAGTATCCAGTTTCATTCATGAGATATTTGCTGATTGTATATTGAGAAATAAAGAGAATGAGTAAGAAAGACATGGCCTCAGTTGTTCTGACAAGGCAGACAGTTCAAAATGCAGCAGTGGAGGTATAATCACCCACAAGGAGAGAAATCAGTTCTGATGAGGCCTGTCTAGCTATTTTTTAGAAGATAATAAAATATGTTCTATGCCTTCAAAAACAGCAGAGGTGGGAGGGAAAGTAGGAGAAAATTGAGGGAAGGGGTAACAAGGTTGACTAGAAATGTACTCATTACCTTACTTATGTAACTGAAACCCATCTGTACATCACCTTGACAATAAAAAATAAAAATAAAAACAGCAGAGGCTTGCTGACTGCTGGTGGCTCACACCTGTAATCCAAGCTACTCAGGAGGCTGAGATCTGAAGCTCATGGTTCAAAGCCAACTGGGCAGCAATTCTGTGGGATTCCCATATTAACTACTAAAAATGCCAGAAGGAGAGCTGTGGCTCAAGTGGTAGAACACTTGCCTTGAACACAAAAGTTCAATGAAAGTACCAGGGCTTGAGTTTAAGCCCCAGGAATGGCTTGCATGTGCCCATGTGCGCACGCACACATGCACACACACACACACACACACACACACACACACACACACACACACACACACACACACACACACACACACACACACACACACACACACACACACACACACACACACACACACTAGCAGAAGCTTGTCCTTGTCCACAGTGTCAGTTCTCCTCCAGAGGCTACTCCTGCTATGACCTTTTATGGTAAAAACAATAAAGAATGGTTCAAACAAAGAATCATTTGGGGTGAGAATTCCACCCATGCATTGACTCTCCAGTCCACTCTCCATCATAGCTATTATTGCCTATGGAGTAAAGTTATAGTTTTTATACCTAGAGAAAAGTTTTTTTAATTTTCTTTAAGTAGTTGGGCAAAGGAGTTTTAGTCCAACGCATCAATTTATAACTACAGTATATCTTAATCAACGTCACATCACCCCTACAATTGTTGTTCCTCATGGAGAAATAAACTTGAGATATAAATTTGAGACCCTCCATACAAAAGCTCACTTAAGACTCTGAACTGCTTATCTGACTTATTTGATAAATTCACACAGAAAATTATAGGATTAAAAAAAATCAGACTTAGGTACAAAAATCCAGATGAGAAACATAAAATGATATACCAGTCAGTAGAGGGGTCTGAACAGAGACAGGAGGACGTGGGAAATACCATGCAGTGTGGATGGGGCAACCCATGGGGAAGCTCTCGAGTGAAGCCATAATTGGAATCCCAATGACCACCATCAGCCACTGTGTAACTTAGAGTAGCTGACTGGTTCTGGGTAGCTGTGTCTTATCTCAGAGGACTTGCTCTTAAATATTGGGATGTATGCTTTAGTGAAGGGCCCCAAGGGTTTTTATACATTGCCTTTTTGAGGTGTTTGCTCCCTGGCTGTCTTCTCAAGAAGACATGCCAATCTCCCTCCTCACCTCTATTCCCACCCACTTTGGGCTTTCATCGTGCAAGCCAAATCTTGGTCTCATTTGCAAGGCCTATCTGGCAATTTAATGCACTAAACATGTAGTATTTCTGAACTAAGATCAGCTCCTCTACCCACCCAATTCTGAATGTAAGTGTGCTTGCAGGGGCTTTGCAGAAACCCAGGGGACCCGCAAGCAGGATACAAACACAGGTAGAAAAGTAAATTGGGTAATGATCACTTAGACTGCCAAGAAACACTAAACTTGCACATAGACAACTCTGTGTTGTTGCTGGCAGTTAAAAAGGTGTCACTGAAGTGTGAAAATATTTATGCTGTTAAACTTCCCATCATTTCTGTCCTTTCATTACCTCTCATTTGCATTGGTTAGTCATAAAGTTAGATCTTTGGTGAGATTTGTACAACTGCCATGCATGTCAATGTGTGAAAGGGAACTACTAGAGGAATGGGCGCTGGGTACCACTTAATCTTCTTACGTTGGGTGTTAGAGAATAAGTTGCAGTTGGTGTCACAGGCATCTGAGCCCAGGCTCAACGGCCCAAGCAAGCTGAGTATCCTTTTGTTCAGCTCTTTTGCCAATTTAAACTTTGTAAATATGTGTTGCATTTTCTAGCAGAAGGGGTTTTGTCTTGGCAAGGTAACTCCACTGGCTGAATTCAATACAGGGGTTAGCATTGCTAAATAACAATGAAAGTCAAGTCACTATGAACTTTGTCAATTCTGGCTTTAGATCACAAAAACATTGGCCACATCAATTGTTCATTAGATGCTGCCTCTTCATTTGTGTTGGCTTTATGACCTGGAGAATGGAGTATAGATTTAAACATGATAGCCTTCTGATATTGGAGAGTGGGATGGAACCATTGTACTAGTAGAGTTTTTAAGCTTAAAATTGTGTTTTTTTTTATCTTGATGAGAAGCCCTATGGCTTAATAACCTTGATAAACGAAGCTTTGCATGATTACACCTGAAGGTTGAAACATTTTATTTCATCATTTCCCAGAAGGGGCACTGAATTCACCCATTTCCTGTTTTTAATCTCAGAATATTCTGTTTCCTCCATATCTACTTTCCCAGCAGCAGAACCCTGGAAGCGGTCAACATCAAACTCTTTTGCCCTCACCTGCAATTCATACCCTTTATACACAGTTACAATAATATTTGCAATTATCTTTGTGCAGAAGAGGATCTTTGAGGCAAAGATCAGTGTCTCAGGCATGTCTGAAATGGCTCAGTTGGCTGGCCAGTGAGCCTTCTGTTGCAGGAGAAGATTCTAAAAGCCTCTGTGACTTTGGCACTGTACCAAGTCCTGCACTCAAGTCCTTATCACCATAGGTCACCTCAGTCATCTCTTTAATCTAGCTTTTGGAGGAGGATATATTTTTCAAAACTAAATTTTCTTCCCTGAACCTACTGAAGCCCTCCTCCAAGATTCTTCAGACATTTTTCTTTTGCAGGAGTCACAGTTTTGGTGGGCCCTGCTACATTACCCTAGCCCTTTAAAAGACTACCCTGAAAATACTTTAACTGAGGTATTACAAGGAGAACATTATTAGGTACACACTTTGTATATACAATCACCAATTCTTTCATTTTCTGAGTTAAAAAAAATCAAGCACAGGGTCTGGCACATGCTAGCTGCCAAGGAAGTGGCCTGCCATTTAGCTCCATTCCTGTCCTTTTTTCATTCATTTCTTCATTCCTTTCACAGACATTTCTCTCGCCTTCCATGGAGGAGTGCTAACGTTAGAGTTTCCACAGCAGGCCACATTGCAAATGTGGAGTCATCTTTAGACATAAAGCAACTTGCATTTGTGATCCCATAGGTTATACAGTTCATTGAGGAAAAAGTCATTTTGCCCAGGCAGCTCAGAGATGTACAATGAATGATCATGTTCAATTCCCTAATCTGGGTATTATATTCTCTTCCTCTGCTTTGGAACTTGCAGATGTTTATGATTTTTTTTTAAAAAAAGAACCATTTAGTCAGGGGTTTTTTTCCCCCTGGTCCTGGGGCTTGAACTCTGAGCCTTTTGGCACTGTTCCTAAGCTTCTTTTGCTCAAGGCTGGAGCCATAGCACCACTTCCAGCTTTCTTAAATTTATTGGGATAAGGCTCATGGACTTTCCTGTGCAGGCTGCCTTTGAACAGCGATCTTCAGCTCTCAGCCTCCTGAGTAGCTAGGATTACAGGCGTGACTCTGACCAGGTTTTGGTTTTTGTGTTTTGTTTTGTTTTTTTCTAATTCCTGTGTATAAAGCAATGGTCATGGTCAACACATGAATTGTAGCTCAGTTGTTTTTGCTTCTCTTTGGTCTTTGGCTCAGAGGTCACTTCTAGTCTCTCACTCTGGACCTCTTGTCTCTGATTGATGCAGATGGACATACCTAATTTCTGAATACGAATAATGCTTGTGGGAGGAAAGAAGTAATTGCTTTTTGAGCCTGTTGATCTTCTCAACAGTAGGGATTTCAAATTTAGTGTTTTAAAATGGGGCCATGCTGGGCACTGGTAGCTCTGTTATCCTAGCTACTCAGGAGGCTGAGATCTAAGGATCATGATTCAAAGCCATCTGAGTTAGACAGATCTGAGAGACATTTTTTGGTCAGTTATCAGGCTTGAACTCTGGGCTTGGGCGCTGTCCCTGCACTCTTCAGTTCAAGGTGAGCACTCTACTGCTTGAGCCACAGTGTCACTTCTGGTTTTCTAGAAAGTCTCTCGGACTTGGGCTGGTTTTGAACCATGATCCTCAGATCTCAGCCTCCTGAGAAGCTAGGATTACAGGCATGAGCCACCTGCACCCAGCTCTCTGAAAGACTCTTATCTCCAATTAACCAACAAAAAAGTAGAAGTGGAGGTTCAGCTCAAGTGGTAGAATACAAGCCTTAAGCAAAAAAGCCAAGCAAGAGCTTGAAGTCCTGAATTTAAGCTCCATATTGATACAAAAAAGTTAATTAAAATGAAGCAAAAAGTGCTCAAGGAAAAACCTGCCCTTCTGTCTCCTCCATTCTTTCAGCCAACAATTCTGCCCTGATGAGCTGTTTTAGTCTCTGCATTCTTCCCAGGCTACCATGTATCCCCAAATAGGCCTGTTGTCTAGAGCCTAAAGATACCCTCTGGCCACCTCTGCACCCTTTATTTCTATAGTGGAATGTTGACACCATGTAAAAGAGCAGAAAAAGAATTGTCCCCTCCTCTTCCATTCCATGTTATAGCATGTTAACCATCTAGGCCAGGCATCTGGTGACACAGGTCAGTTGGTCTCACATAGCCCAGGTTAGGACATACAGGTGATAAGAACATCTACGTGACCCAGATGAGTGCATCCGAGTGACCCAGATGAGAGCATGCAGGTGATATAAGTCATCTATGTGACTTAGGACATGTCGTTGATACAAGTGAACATCCAGGCTATACGGGTAGACACTTAGATAATACAAATGAAGGCATTGGGTGATACAGACAAAAATATCCAGGCCACAATTGTGAGTCCTCCAAGATGAGCTCAGATGGTCTTGTGGGCTCTAGAGATAGTGAATGACCAGCTGATGACCAAGAGCTTAGAGGGTGTGGCTTTTGCTCCAAGATAATTTTCCAGTTGTGCTGTCTTTGCTTAAGGAATCTCTTCTATGAATCTAAATTTACTAATGAGTTACTATGCCTCCATTTGTTTTAAAGTGTCAGTATCCTTATTACTGCTTTCCTCAGGACCTCAGTCCTGTCTTTTACGAGACAAACACTATTGTCCCAGGCCCTCCTTACTATGAGCACCTCTGTGACTCAGAAGGGGACCTTGTCATGCTGGGACCTAACCTGGCCCAGAACCAGGTCATTAAAAGTATGCAGAGAAGGAAGAATCCCTTATAGCATTGCCAGGAAGGCACCATTTGTGGGTTCTGTCACTTGGACTTTGAATCCCATGTTTGCCATGTGTATTTGAGGTGAGTCTTCCAGCAGTTTTCCTTGGCATAGAAGGAATCAGGGGTTCTTCTAGTTGAATCTAGGGCCATGAGCAGCTGGTCCACTGGAAAGATAGCCAGGGGAATTAAGGAAAAGGAAGAAGAAAGAACTGGTACAGAGCTGTCCAGCAGACATTGTTATGGATGGATGAGCCGGCATCTGATCCTTCTGGGCCTCTGTTTGTCATGAAGAAGCCTTGCTGTCCAGGGTGGCATAGTGGAGATTAGCTTCCTCCCATTTGTTGCTGCACCTATCACAGACTAAAGGGCCCAGAGCAGAAAGCCAGAGATAGGATTGGAGTGTCAGTACCGGGTCCCTCCCTTCTGAACATGGTCAGAGAAGTGTCAGAAAAGCAGAGGAACACAGCAACCTCAACCATGGTTTTTGTACCATGTATTTCTTTGAAATAGAACAACAACAACAAAAGCAAGGGAATGAAGATGAGAAACTTATTTGTCAAAACTGAAGGGAGAAAAATGAAATAAATTTTTAGGTACACAGACCTTTCACCCTCTTCTCTAGAATTTCTACTGGGTTTTTTTTTTTTACTTTCTAGCATGGCTAGCTGTAGCCTTGTCCCTCAAGATCAAAAATGTCATGAAGAGTAAGAACAATGTATGGCCGACTGAAATGCCAACCAGAACTTCTTCCCAGGAGGGTGAAGAAGGGTATATGTTAAGTTTCCAAAAAAATCTGGAGGCAATGGGCCCTGAGCCTCCCTCTCTGTCTATCAGAATTGATCAGGCCATCTTAAAACCAGATCATCCATTTTACAGGGACTAGATTCCACCCTCCTCCCCGATCTCATACAGGTAGAAAGTCAACTGTATTATGTACTGCAAATCCTCTTTAAAGATCTGGTGTAGGGCAGAGTGCCAGAGGGAAGGATCATGTATAAGTGGTACACAGGCACAAGTGAGCCCAGGAATGTCCTTCCCCACCCAGTGGGTGCCCTGTATAGGACCAGACACCAACTGAAGACAGCACATTGGGCAGTGAGCCCAGGGGCGATGGTTGAAGTGTCTATCCATATCTTTCTGACTCTTATCACTCTTATTTTAGATTCATTGCTGCAAAAAATTTAAATAAATGGAAAGAAACAATGCTCAGAAGGTACCATTGCAGTTCAAAGGAGTTGGAGCAGCTGATATTTCTCTTGGAAAGTGGTGCATGGACTTTAACCTTCGTGCTGCTGCTAAGGGAACTTTGCAGCTGCACTGGGCTCTACAGTAGGACTCCTGGTGGGCCCAGCCTGCTCAGGCCAGACTCCTGTGAAAGAACTAGATAAGGACTTTTGTCTCAACAGCCTCCACTTTCCCCCATGGGGCTACCTTTCACCCAGAACTCAGTTCTCGTTATCTCCACCAACAGAGATGCCAAGGGCAAACGGGTTCATTCACTATTTTGTTCTCAGTTTTTAAGACTTTTCTCTCCTTGCCTGTTCTCCTCCTTTTTGGAAAAAAAAAATGACTTTTGGAGGCCCCTAAATATGTGTCTTCCCTAAATGTGCTTTGTTCCATCTTACGCTGTCTTGGGCCTTAAACTACATTCTTGATTATAATGTAAGGAAATTTTTACTGTAGTTTTACTCGGGTTTGTTAAGTATATGAGAAAAAGACCAGAGGTTCCTCCTAGAATTATTAGGAATTCTGGGTTTTCAGGATCCATTCCCCAGCAGGATCACTAAGGTCATGGCTCCCAGCTGGACCACATTGCAAATGCTGCTCTTCTTCTGAAGCTAGGAACTCAAAAACTCTCATTTTAAAAGTTTGTTTTAGGTGCAAGGAAAATGTGTGTGTGTGTGTGTGTGTGTTACACATGTCTACATGGGTACCTGTATAATATCTGTGCATGTCTGAATGAGCAATGCCTCTCCTTTTTGATGTTTTATTTTTTGATAATTTTTATTTTTGATAATTTTTATGTTTCAATTCAACATGTCCATTTGTGACTATACTACATCTCAATCGATATCACCCCTTTCATCATTCTCTTCCATCTCTCCCAGTCCCATCCATTCCCTCAGTTTTCCTAAGAAATGCCTTGTCTTGACATGTGTATGTGTCTATGTATGTGAGTGAAAGAACATATGTATCTCTGTTTGCTTGTGTGTCTGTGTGCCTGTGTGTGTGTGTATCTGCAGCTGTATGGGTTCAGGTATGTGTGGTTATGTAGAACTGTGCATCTATCTTGTAAGTATATGTATCTGTATGCGTCATATGGCTATGTGTGCATATGCATGTCTGTGTGTGTGTGTTTGTGTGTGTGTGCACATGCTCTGTGCTAAGCAGCCAAGTACAATTCCTTGTTCTTACTTCCTTTTCTGTCAGTTCTCCATAATTCTTCGCATTTCAGTTGGGCTGGGGTCTTGGGCAGCTTCCTCTTTTCCTACATTCCTGTATTTCAATATTTGCCTTTGTTCCTCTTCTCAGCTCTTACAATACAGCCAGAAGGATGTGGAAACCCAGTTACAATGTGACGCCCAGTGCAGTGTCACAATCACTAGCTGTGGGCCCAGCCTTCTGGGGATGGTGCATCTAGATGAGACAGGATAGCTGACAGGGAGGAAGAAGACAGAATGGAGAAGTCAGGCCCAGGAAGCTTGGGTCTCTCTGGCTTGCTGGAGATCCTGTAAGACACTATGACTTGGGGAGGCAGGTGATGCTACACATGCTGGTGGAAGGCAGTGGGGACACAGCCTTCTGCCTCAGGAGCTGGGCCCCCCAGCTTTAGCACCTTGTCCTGATCCCAGCCAACATTCACAGGCTCCCAACTTCCATGCTTCTGTCTGTGAGGTGTTTCAATGAGTGTCCCTCCCTCAGGCTTTTCTATCCGTTCTCCAGACCAATGTCCTTTCATCTGTTCCCACCATGTGACCCGCTGACTGGGTACCTCACACTTCCTGTTGCCTGAGAACCTCATGTCAGTTTGTAGAGACCTCTGAGATTGTGCCAGCCTACCAGCCTCCCTGAATCTCAGAACACTGCCCACAACTCTGAGCTGGCAGAGAACCCTTCCCCACACCTCCATTTGTCTTAGCCTGTATGCCTGTGTGACTCCTAAAAATCCTTCCTCCATATCACTCATCTCCTAAGAACCTAGGACTCTTTTGCATTTGCACAGTGCTGCTGTTGGTAGTGAGTTTGACTTTTCGCCTATACTGCTAGGCTGTAAACACTCTGGGGCAAAGACTGATTTTCCTTTTGTGACTCTTTGGTGATATGATTTTCCCCAGGGCTTGCCATGCAAACATACAGAATGCCTGAGAAGAAATCGCTCCTGCAATGATATGCAATGTGACTTTATTCAAGCAGCCTCCTGTAGCGAATTAATGCTAGCAGGGGAAGATTTGTACAAGTCAATCAGGACAGGACTTAGTAGTAAGGGTAAACCAGGGAAGAAATGGGCTGTGGATCCCATATATTTGGGCTCCAATCCTTGCATACTGACCTTGGACAGGTCAGTGTCCTCTGAGTCTTATTTCTTTGAGGGATGGATATTTTCCAATAGGGTTGCTGCAAGGATTTAAAAAGTAACTGTTGTTTTCCTCAGAAAAACTCTTTAGATTCCTCCAGCTGAGTGATTTGATTCAGTGGCCCTCACAAGCTTAATGCTTGTGAGATTTTTAACTGGGAAGAAAGCATGATCTAATCTAAGTATTTGCAGATATTCTCAATAAAAGTGTTGCTGATCAGAAAATGACAAAGGCAGGATAGAAAAGACTTCACTCATTTCAAAGAAGTGCTGCTGACAAGGCGGCCTGGAGTTTCTGAGACACTCCAATCCTAAGAAACAGCTGATGCCTACTAGGAAAAGCAACATGGCATTTGAAGGTTTTTCCCAAGAGATGTGAAACTTTGACAGAAGTGCCAGGAAGCTGGAGGTTTCTGAGTATTGAGCTGAGCTCAGAAAGTGGTGATGGTGCCTGGTCAGGTGAAGAACAGCCAACATTTCTTGAAGGCCTGGCTCCCTCATTTTTTCCTTTTTGGTGCCAATACTGGGACTTGAACTCAGGGCCTCACAGTCTTACTTAGCTTTTTTCACTCAAGCCTGCTACTCTACCACTTGAGCCCTAGCCACACCTCCACTTCTGGCTTTTTTTTCTGGTTAACTGGAGATAAAAGTCTCACAGGCTTTCCTACCCAGGCTGGGTTTGAACCATCAACTCTCAGCTTCCTGAGCATCTTGGATTACAGAAGTGAGCCATCAGTGCTTCATGTTATAAATCCATGTCTGTACCAATTTCCAGCAGATCCAGGGCTCACTAATAACTCTTGGCTATGATGGTCAATAAAAAGTATGTGACTAGCATTTGCGAAGCACAGTACTGTACCTCAGAGAATATGGAGGAAGAGAGATCAGAAGCGAAAGAAGAGAAGAGAAAAATGAAAGAAAAAAAATGGGTGACAGAAAAGCTTTAAGAGTTCCTTATGAGAAGAACTATAAAACAGCCCTTGAAACTGAATTTACCCAAGTTAGTGATAAATGAACACTAGTTGGGCTTTAAACTTTCACACATTTTTACCTTAGGTCTCAGAATGTCTTACATTAGGTATGACTTCCACTATACCAACTTCTGCCACAAGCCACCATTTCTTATCCAGAACTTTCTATCAAATGTGTGTGTCACTATTAAGAAACGGAGGAAGCTTTGCATTTCACTGTCATTTCTTAGCATGGTAGAGTCCCAGTTTGACTCATGGACACCATCTGCAACCTTCTTCCTCCAGAGCTGAAATTCTGGAGAATGGGTCATTCAGTGGTAAGGAGCTAATCTGATGTTCCAAATGACTGGGCTCTGTCTACATGTCTGCAAAATCTGTCCTCCTTAAAGGAAAGACCACTACAAATATCAGCTCTCTGCCACTTACCCTGTCTCACTGAGCTACCGTGGTAACTACAAGTGCAGGAAGAATGGGTGCTGCAGGCATGTACCCATTGCATGCACTGCACGTGTACCTGAGACTACTTCTGTCCCCACACACCTGTTTACATTCGTGCACCAAACCAGTCAGGTGCATCCCAACCCACAGTCACAGCCACTGCTCCCAAGCTCACTTCCCTTCCCACACAGCCAGCTCAGTGACAAATATTCTGAGCCATCTTGTACTTTTGGTTCCTCACTGCTCATGGGCTGACTACTTGAGAAAGAGCCTGAGAAACTGGCTCCCTGGGAAGAGCACAAGGAAAAATGATCATGACAGTAATGAGGCTTCCCTGCCCCCTGCAGTGCTATCTACAGATCACGGACCATCAGAAGGTACATGCCACAGGAGATTACCTATGGCCATAAACTCGGGGCCTCCACAAGGCTAGGCAACATCTGAGATGTCCTTCCTGTCCCTCCTGCTTCGCTGAGTCACCCTGTGCTTGGAATTCTGACAGGGACCCGTTAGGCTTGTGGACGGGAGGGACGGCAGAGGACCCACCCTCTGTGTGTCCTGCAGGAGATTACTTTATCTCTGGCCTCCCTGAAGCTGGGCCCTGGGCTTCTGGAATCTTTGGGGCTGACAACAGAGCCAGAGTTGGCGATAGGAGGGAAAGGCTGGGACTGTTGGCAGTACCTAGAGATGAGCCAAGTCCCCCAGACATCCTTTGCACTTGATGGGGAAGGGGCAAAGATGATAGAATGGAAGTTAGACTGCTCAGTCTTTGTCTGCTGGTGTTTTCTCATTGGTAAGGGAGGGGTGGTACTTCCCTCACTGATGTTTTGTTCACTGCACCTTCTATAACCAGGTTTCAGGAAGTCAGGTCAACCTATTTATTTCTTTACATCTTCAGTCCCTAGCTTGCCAAATGCCTTTCAGCACCGGCAGCCACAGTCCCAGCTGCTGCTTCCCTAGGACCATGATAACTAGTACCTAAGTATAGTTATGCCAGCTCCTCACATGCCCAGCACTGGATGACACCTCTCACTTTGTGTCCTACATGTCAGGTGCTCTGGTGATATTCGAACTCCTCACCCCACATCCCTTCCCTACTGTCTTCCTTCTTTGCCTTTCCACATGGCAAGTGAACACAAGCATGCACACTGTGTGCACTGTTTTGGCCTTCCCTTCCAAGGCCTGAATGATTGGAAGGAGAAACATAGAGTGTTCTGCTGACCACAGGAGCACCCCCCCCCAGTGTCATTCCTGTAATCTCTTCAGCACAAGTATAGTTCCAACAAAGTCACTATTTTTGCATGCTACCTGGGTTACTTTTTGCCTGATTGTTCACTATGATAGTTTAATATCGTGTTAATAAAATATAAACAACAATGAGGCTGGGGATGGAGCTCAGTGATAGAGTACCAGTATAGCATCACAAGCTCTTGGGTTCCCTCTCAGCACTGGGGAAAAAAGTCAGGCAGAGGGACCCAACCATACTATACCAACAGCAAGCTATCTGCATCCTTCCTTGCCTCCTCTATATCATTTGGGCTTCCAGTATTGCAGGCAAGGTCCCACAGGACACCATTTCAGCTCTCCTTCGTCTGTCCGCCTGAGGGTTAATGAGGCTCTCAGTGTGGTCCCTTCGGTGCTAAGGGGGCAGATGCTTACACTCAGGATTGGAACATGTGAGTAGCATTTTCCCTGAAGTCTTTGCCTTTTCCCCTTTGCCTACATAGACTGCAAAAGTACCCTCCCTGTTCACACTTGAGGAATGTAGCAGATGGGTGTAGCTGATACCACAGATGCTGGATTCTCTTCGACAAGATGATAAGGCATTGGCTTTCTACCAAGTACAGAGCTAATCACTATTTTCTCAGGGGTGTCTGCTAAAGACCAGAGAGCTCGTGGATATTACCATGATTTTCACACAGATCTTTCCAAATAAGTAGGATTGTTCCCATTGGATGAATGATAAAACCGAGGCATTAACAAATTGAGCAATTTTCTTAGCTAGTAGGAGGCACAGTTCAATGTTAAAGAGTTTCTTCTGACTCTAACTGGAAGAAGAACCACAGAGAACGTGTGCCCGTTCCACTGCCAGCCTCTTCTTCCTTCTGTGAGGCCGTGGCCATGACTGTCTCCTGCTAACTTACAAATATCCGGGTTCAAGCACATCCAGGATATGTATGACACAGACCAAAGCAAGCCAGAGGACAAATTGAACAAGGAGCTGGTCCAGACAAGTAATGTACAACACTGGATTACAAGAATATTAAGAATGATTTTTCCCCTGTTACTAACATGGGCTAAATGTATCATGACTCTAATCTCCACCGTGAGAAATCAAATGCTTTCTGTAACTTCTTTAATGGCTGTGGGTTTTGGAAAATGTCTAGCTACTACTATGGATTTCCTCAGAAAGTGAGAAACTTGTTCATTCACTAGCAGGTGATAAGCACCTGCCTGCCCTGTATGTGATGTCAGAGAGCATGTGGGAAATGAGCTGGTGTGTCATGATATCTAGCTGAGCACCAGTACTCTGGGGCCACACTAACTTCCTGAGCTGAGAGTTTATCTCAGAGAGGCTTAGATCGAGACAGTAAGAGAGAGGCTCAACTTCTAAACAGGTATCCTAAAGCAGGCCTTGCTGACTCTGCCATCCATGAGGCCAGAATCCATGAGGAGCTGGACCAGAGGTTGAGCCAAGTTTGAATGGAGGAAATGATCTTAAGCCTGATGCAGGATGTAGAGAGCTGCTTGGTCCAGGAGGGTAACTTCAAGTTGCAGCTCAGATTTAGCTAAGCAGTAAGTCTTTGTATAGTTAAGTTGGAAACTGTAGCATATCTGCAACCAAGAGGGCAGCATATAAGGTTTTATTGTTGTTTATATTTTTTGCATTTTCCTCTAAGGTCCATGCCTTTCTGTTCTGAATAATATTACCTGCTGAGAGATAGGATACTTTGCTGACATTGATTGCCAGTTGTGGAAGGATTTTGACGTAGGGCTTGTGACAGTCATCGTAACACTGCAGACCAATAGGAAATCTGGAAGTCAGATTTTGCCTGATAAGAGTAGCGTTGTGGCTGACTGTGTTATTCCAACGGGCAGACAGAGTGAAGAGAACCTGCAAGCCAAAGCCCATGAGGCACATACCTGCCAGCCCACTTGCTAGCTGATAGGCAGAAAGTGCAGGTAGGAAATAGGATGTGCTCTGGACTTAGCTTGGCGATGGTGGTGGTTTTATGGATGTTATAAGATGTGACACGATTGGAGCACAGCAAGGGAAGTGAACAGTGGAGAATCAAGTGGGGATGCTGGATGGATGCAGGCAAGTTTTCAGAAAGATGTGCTGCCCATCCGGGGACTGCAGGGAAGAAGAAACAATAAGGACTGAGTCCAGATGGATATCACTATTGTCCTAGAGCTATGGTCTGGTGTCTTTTCCAATTTGCATGTCCAATGCACAGAAAACGCTACACTGAGGCCATGTGGGTTGCAGACTTATACAGGACCCAAAACCTACACAACAAGGGTCCTTGAAGTCTAAACAGAAGGAACTAGTACATGATAGCTATTGGAGCCACACTGGCCTGGCCTTATTGGGAAAGGCCATTGAGAAGCCACTCAAAGCCAGAGCTGGTGCCTGTAATCCTAGCTACTACAGAGGGTGAGAGCTGAGGGTCATAGTACGAAGCCCGCCCAAGCAGAAAAGTCTATGAGATTCTTATCTCCAATTAACCTTTAAAAAGCTGGAAATAGATCTGTGGCTCAAGTGGTAGAATGCTGGCCTTGAGCAAAAAAGCTAAGAGACAGTACCAAGGCCTTGAGTTTAAGTCCCTGCATACACACACAAAAAGGGAAAATATCAAGAACATTTCAGTCTTTCCCTGATGAGGAGCAGCAGCTGGAATTTAAAACAATCCCCATAGCCAAATGCAAACCGAAAAGTATGGTTTATGAGCATGTCATCTTTGTTCTGTACATTCGTCAATTTGGCAGTCTGAGAAAGATTCAGAACTGAGATATTCACAACATTTTATATGACAACGTTCACCAGACATTTGGGAATAAAAATTCCTAGCAAATGAGTTGAGTTTACTCTTGGTAAGAAGAGGGTATTTCATGAATTTTAGAAGATTTGAGGGAAAAATTCAATACATTTTATCTTTTTTATCTGTGCCCTTTTATAAAACAATGGCTAAGATTTGGGGGGGATGGCATTTCCAAAAGAAAAAGAAAAAATGAGGGAGAAGAGGAAGACAGAGAAGGAGAAGGAGGAGGAGGAGGAGGAAGAGGAGGAAGAGGAGGAGGAAAAGGAAGACAATGACACAACAACTTAGGCACTGGTTTATGACTGTATTTCTAGCTACTCAGGAGTCTGAGATCTGAGGCTCACAATTCAAAGCTAGCCTAGGCAGGAAAGTCCATGAGGTTCTTATCTCCAGCTAACCACCAAATAAACAAAAGTGGAGATGTGGCTCAAGTGGTAGAGCACCAGTTTTGAAGTAAAAATAACTAAAGGACAGTGCCCAGACCCTGAGTTCAAGCTCCAGTACTAGCACAAAAAAAATAAAAAAGAGAGAAAGGGAAGGAAGGAAGGAAGGAAGGAAGGAAGGAAGGAAGGAAGGAAGGAAGAGATTTCAAGACTGTTTATGGAAAGTTTATGGTACCTTCACCACCACCTGAAAATCTAAATGCTTTATAAACACCAGCACCTAGTGTTATAAAGCTCATGATGAGTAGCCACCACAAGACACTGGACTTCAGTCGAATTTTGTTATTTACATCATAACCTATCCAGGAAGAACACTATATACCACTTTATCTGGACCCTTGTGTTTAAAAATGTGGATGGTAGTGAACAAGAATGCATTCTTCTCTATTTACCTTTGCTATGACCAAGTAGAACTTGATAATGACAAGTATATTTTGTTTGTAAACTTGTTTTTGTAATTTGTAGAAAATCAGACTTTCAGATCTACTAAGGCTCATTTGAATTACACTAAGCAAAGTACAGATTGTCTTGAAAAGTCACTAACATGTCTTGTCTAGTAATATATGGTCACAGTCTATTCTAGACAAATATGAACAAACTGCAAACTATTTGGACAACATTATATGTTGTGGAAGTGGAGCTATGGCTCAAGTTTAGAGCACTAAACTTGAGCCCATAAGCTCAGGGACAGTGCACAGGCCCTAAGTTCAAGGCCCAGGACTGACAATTAGTAAATAAAACAAATTGCATGTTTCAAGTCTTATATTTTGGTTTCCAAGATGCAACAAGTCTATCCTTTTTAATGACAAACAAATTGTAATCCCAATCTCTTAGCTCCTTTCTTCCTCAGTTTACCAGTCAACATGATTTCACCCCCACTGTTCTGCGCATGAGCATGCATGCCACAGGTGGCTGAGCTGTGGCTGCATAACTGAAGGAATATGTCAGGAAGTTCACTTTCCAAGCAAGTCCTACCTGCATCAACCAGTAGCACAGCCTCTCAGCATTGAGCCATCTAACCAGAGATTTCTGTGTGACTTTACCTACTCTAATGTCCCCATCTTTAAATTTTAACCTTTCCTGCTTAATACATTTGCCTCTTCTCCTATAATCTAAGATAGTAGTTTCTCCATCGTACAGAACAACTGAAGCTGAAAAGTTTATATACACATTTTGGAACTCAATGTAGCAGGAATGACAATTGATAGGATAAAAATTTGCATTACGGCCAGGCATTGGTGGCTCATGCCTGTAATCCTAGCTACCCAGGAGGCTGAGATCTGAGGATCGTGGTTCAAAGCCAGCCCAGGCAGGAAAGCCTGCGAGACTCGATCTCTAGTAGGCCACTCAGAAAATCAGAAGTGGCACAGTGGCTCAAGTGGTAGAGTGCTCAATTTGAGCTGAAGAGCTAAGGGTTAATGCTTAGGTTCAGAGTTCAAGCCCCACGACTGACAAAAAAATTGCACTATGTTTTTGGCTGTTTTCAAGCCATCAAACTCATCCCTCTCTAAGCAAGCCAATTAACAATCGCTCTGTTTGATGAGGTGCATGATGTTGACTTTATCTATGGGATTCGGGCAATCAAGAACAAAATGAAGAGATTCAGAGCCAGGATTACAGTAGGATAATTAAGCCACTGACCCAAGAAACAAGTTTAACAGTATCTCCCCAAACTATGTTTTCCCATTAACCCAATGTTTTAATAATTATTACATGGACAGGATCTGTGGTCAAATGAGTTTAGCAAAATTTCACTGCTTTTTCAGTGCTAATTCAGTGGTTGTATTTGGTCCAAGTGTTTAAGTTAGAAGTTTAGTGGGCACATAACTCTGACAGTCACAACCATGTGACGTCCAGAGGGAAAACCAGGTATGTAAGTATTCACATGTGCATGTATATCTTGAGAAATGGGAGCCCACTGGCCTCTCAGCCTATGCCAGAGTAAGAACTTGAAGATTGAAGGTGGTAGTGGTTGTACCATTCATAGAAATTGGTAGCCCTTTTTGAAGGTAAAGGGAAAGCAACAAATCCCTCCCCCCTCAATGTGTTGCATGGAAATACTCAAATTGTCTACAGACACATCCTCAGAAAAAGCTGAACAAAGAATACATGTAATACATCCACCGGTGGGAGGGGGGCATTGCTTTTGTTTAGATATGGGCTATTGTAATGCGGCTGAAATCTTGTACCAACCCTGCTGAAAAGCTTCTCATAACTCCAGAAAATGTTGAGTTTCTGCTTCCAAGAGATCAAGACTGAGCACATTCTAGCTTGCTCCCAACTCTTCTATAGAAGAGTTGAGTTGAGATCCTTGAAGGTCACAGGTCTCTCTGAGTGAGGACCTTCAGTTAAAGACAACTTTTCTGTTGCTGCAAATTGATGCCTTTTTTCTTGCCCACATGAAGCTCAACAATGGCAGATTCAGAGCTGACCAATTGTTTCAAGCAATAATATGTTCCTTTAAATAATGCTGTCATTTAAATTCATACTGTATCTTTCATGGTATTACAATCCTGCTTTCTTTTTGCCTTCTTTATTGCAGTTACATATGGGGCTGATGGCTTTAGGGATTTTCATGCAATAATTCCCCAAACTTTCTCTCGTAAGTATATACTTTGCTTCTAGAAAGCAGACACATGTATTCATTTCATACTTAGTTACCATCGTATAGATACTGTGCATTGCATGTTCTGACATCAACTCCATTCTTCACATTTGAAAAAGAAAAAAAATGAGATAAATGTTCTTTAAATACCTACCATTAGGAACTTCAGTTACCCCCAGAAAGAAGTAAAGCTTGGAGGGTTTGGAGATGCACTAAAAAGAATGAGAGTGGGGTGACAGTAAGAAGAGGGGTGAGAATAGAGCCAATCAGATCTGACCCGTGTGGTGATTGATGTTGGCATTGTCTCCTTTGTGATACATACGCTCTGTCACCATCAAACAACCCAACATGTTCTCAAGATGATTTTGACAGTTTTATAGGTCAGGAGAAAAAGTTGCACTCCTCTCCTTTTGTGATGGAGTATTCATTTCAGATTGGAGGAAACTTCCCCCTGGCTTCCAGGCCCCTCTGAAGCCAGGCCTTGCTACAAGAATGAGTGAACTATTGGCCAGGGGCCAATAGTGGGCAGGGCCTTCTCTGCTCTGAGCTGTTCATTTTTGTGTTTTTTTTTTTCTTTTTAAAGTACTGACAGCTTATAAGCCATAAATATATTTTGGGCAACCACTTTAACATAGTATTTTTTAAACAGGGAATGCCATTTTTAAAATGTACAGAGAAATATTAAGTATTACAAGTTGGTTACCATTCTTAGAATTTCAATCCTCAAAAGTCTGTTTTAGTAAATTCTCTAGTTTTTTGAAGCCATCCCAGAAAAAGAAGTTGTGCTTATTATTGTTGGGTTTTGTTTTGTGTTTTTTTTTCAGTTTTGTTTTTGTGGTGCTGGTGTTGAGCCAAAGGCAAGTGCTCTACCACTAAGCCACATATTCATTCCAGCTTTTAAAACTTGTAATGATGATGAATATAAGCTGAAATATGAGATAACAATAACAGATAAAGACAGATTTCTGATATCATGGTTATCAAAGACAGTTTTTAAAGGATTTAGCAGATGGGTCTAGGTTTACTTTTTCTCACAGCTACATTGATAGCTATTCTAAGATATTGAAGTCTATAGAAAATTTTCTCTTGTTAATATTCTTTTGATTCAAATTTAAAATAATAATTTGATATTTATCTCTATGATATGTGTGTCTATGCATATGTACATGTCTGTGCATGTGAGTATTTGTATGTCTTCATATAACATCTAAAACAAGATATTCAGATGGGGAATATATGAATTTTGATATGACAGGTAACATTGTTGACTTAAGTCAAATGCACTAAAAAAGACAGGACATTCTAAGACATCTTCCCATGAAGTCTGAGGGAGGTTTAAGCTTAATCCTGTTGTAACATTCAAATAGAATTTTTGGTAAGACCTTTACAACACAAAAAATACTGCATGTAGACATGTATGATAAATGATACTGGGAGCTTTTCTGAGACATAATGCGCATTTGGACAGACATCTGGTCTATATTTTTATACATAGGGGTTCATAAAGTCCTATTATCTCCCTTTCATTCTCCCTATACCTCAATACCTTCAAATTGTAAATGTCTTCCTCCCACATATGGCTGTCTGTTACAAACACCCTCTGGCCCCCCACACCCTACCCCCCACCCCCACCCAACAGCAACCAAACTGTTCTTGGTCTATATCACCACCTTGTGGCCATGGTAGAAAAATTGTTCTTTATGCCTTGAACACTTCTCAAAATTCAAATACAACTCTGTGACTTCCTCTCTCATCTTTATTCCAATTTATATCCCTTGATACCTACAGAAAATGCATATATACTTTCAATTGATATTTTTTATACTTACCCACTTTTCTGGCTTTTCCGTGTTTTCTGTCTGCCTGATTTCATTCCATTGAAAGGCCTAAGACATCCAGTAATAGTATTGCTAATACTGGACAAGATAGATACCCTATATTTTAAATAGTAGCATATGGTAATGCATTGTTTTATTAATTTTTAGTTGGCTTTTTTATTGTCAAGGTGATGTATAGAGAGGTTACAGTTACATAAGTAAGGTAATGTGTACATTTCTTGTCAAACTTGTTATCCCTTCCCTCATTTTTCTCCTTCTTTCCCTCCCCCTAACCCTCCCCAAGTTGTACAGATCATTTCCAACATATTTTTTTGTGTATGCCACTGTTCCATTGGTTCCCCCGCATTGTCCTTTGTCTCACCATTCTGTTGTTCCCCTTCTCTGCCCTAATTCAAATAAATGTATCATATATACAAAAATGTTTAAAATTTGCCAAGTGCCAGTGGCTCATGCCTGTAAGTAATCTTAGCTACTCAGGAGGCTGAGATCTCAGGATCACGGTTCAAAGCCAGCCCGGGCAGGAAAGTCCATGAAACCCTTATCTGTAATTAACCACCAAAAAAACAGAAATGGCACTGTGTCTGAAGTGGTAGAGCACTACCCTTGAGCTGAAGAGCTGAGGGGACAGCGCCCAGGCCCAGAGTTCAACCCCCATGACCAACAATAACAACAAAAAAATGCTTAGAATTTCACAAATCTCTTTTAGATGCCACACAAACACATGCATATATATATATATATATATATATATATATATTTGCATACTTAAATATCCTCATCTCATTTTTTGGTGGTACTGGGGACTGAACTCAGAGCCTTGTCTTACAATCAGGCAGTCTGCCACTTGAGCCAGGCCTTCAGCCCTTTTTGACTTTTGCTGTTTTCAAGACAGGGTCTCCTTATGACTGAGCCAGCATGGACTGCCAAACTCCTACTTGTGCTTTCCTGAGCCACTGAGGATGACAGGCACATGTCACCATGCACAGCCATTGGTTGAGATGGAATCTCATGGACTCTTATTCCTGGACTGGCCTTGAACTAAAATACCCCAATCTCTGCTTCCCAAGTAGCTAGGATCACAGGCTTGAGCTTCCACATCTAGCTTCCATCTCAAATTATTATTTAATTACCCTCAGTAATGCTGCTTAAATACTTTTATTCTAATTAATTACTAGTCATTACAATTTTTCATGTAAAATATGGAGCACTTCAAGTCTACATAGCTTTAAACCAAGGTAGGGTGATAATTGTAGAATATTTTTCATGGATAAATACATATTGTGTACTAAAAAATATACTTTTCTAGTAAATACAATGACACATTCTAGAAAGGAAATGAAAACGTAGAGGAAACATAAACCATTTGCAAGGTGGAGACTGCCAGTGTACATTACACCTATGCATTAAAAACATTCAATTATTCACAAGTGCCTATAATGCTTGGCAGCTCTAGGCATCTTGGCTCCTGTTGATCTCACAGCTCCTGGAGTCTCCAGATTCTTCATTTCTAAACCTATCTAGATGCTTAAGGCCATGTCCCATTTAGAACAAGGGTTTGTTTCAAGACCGTGGGGTTAATAATTACATCGAAGGCCTGTATGTGACGATAAGATTTTAAGTATTCTTCTTTTTAAATTGAAAGCATCCTCCCTTAATACATGCCATATTTTTTGAATAATAAAAGTGGGCCCCTGTCCATTATTTCTCAGTCAGTGGAAGAGCTCGGGGCAGGCCTGACTCTGAGCCTTCTGGGGAAAGAATTTCACAAGTGTGCATTTCATGTTCTATATTTAATCAGTTTATTCAGCACCTTACTGAGTTCATCATTGTTCTGAGTAATGGAGTAAAGATGGGACTTGCAAAATGTTCATAGGTGAATTCCTTATATGAAGGAATTATGTTCCTACTGCCCATCACATCCGTGTGTGCAAGGGATCCCTTACATATGCATAGACACATAGCCTTAACATCCACCCATCTTACATTCATGTGTACCTGAGATTGTATTTGGGGATCCACGTAGGTCTTGGGGTCATTTGTGAGAAACTCCCTTCTCCCATGCCTTTTGAACCTGTTTTACTTTTTGGTTCTGTCATAGCTATTAGCAAAATAGTCAGGTGGGTTAATAACACCAGAGTCCTGGCTTCAGCTACCCCAAGTCAAACGAGGCATTGACACAGGTCTTCTGGCTCTAAGGATGTCTGCGGTATTTAAAGCAACATCCATTGCATGTTTCCCCCTGGTGCTTCCTCATCTGCTTCCTTCCTGGCACTGGGCTTTCCTTCCTCATGTGAGCAGCCTGCCCCTGTCATGGCAGGACTTCTCCTCCTGATGCCAGAAGCCTGGGTGTCACTGATGATGGTCCCTGCTGTCCTATTCCTCTTCAGGTAGCACCTACACAGGCCACAGCAAAGCACCCCAGAGCACCACAGAGAATAGCACAAATGAGCATTATTCCTATTACTGTAGAAGTGCATGGTCACTTCGGGAAGGTGTGTCATCTGTCCACGCGTGACCAGAATGAATTCTCTTTAATTGGTTGCCACCAAAGGGAATGAAAGACAGCCAGGTCAGGAACATGTGGAGGGGATCACCCCAAACTTGCTCTGCATGGTGCTCTTTCCCCAGCCTCAAGAGTACCTAGTTTACATATGTCAGGACAGCTCTGTACTCTAGCTCTGATGAGAGAAGAAATTGCCACACTAGGTGCAATTTACTCCATTGGGTTCTAGAATGTTCCAGTCTCACATTTTTTTAAAGGTGGCTAATTAAACACAAGCCTAGATAAAGGAATGCACAGATCATTGTAGATTTATCCTGTTGACAGAGCAGTATGTTTTCCATGGGCGTGGCAAATTCTGGCAACTGGGTAATATATAAAGAATAGAGAATTATTTAGCTCGTGGTTCTGGAGGCTAAGAAGTCTATGAGCGTGGCGCTGGCCATCTAGTAAGGGCCTTTGAGCCACAACATACAATGGCAGAAGCCATCATGTGGCCAGACAGAGCAAGTGTGCTAGCTCAGAACGCTTCTTTTTCTTATGCTTTTCATGAGTCAGCTTTTCATTACATCAATAAAATATCATAGGCAAGATAACTTATAAGGAGAAAAGGTTTACTTTCCATGAATTATGGTTCTGGAGGTTCCAGTCCAAGATCAGGCAGCCCCCTTGCTTTGGGCCTCTGGGAGGGCATCAGATGACAATGATGGAGAGCACATGTCAGTGCAGTCTGCCCATATCATATCTTAGAAAGCAGCTTAAGCAGGGAGACAGGTCCCACAGTCCCTCCCTTTCAAGGGCATGCTCTAAGGACTCAGACACACACACACACACACACACACACACACACACACACTCACACACACACACTCACACACACACACACACACACACACACACACACACACACGCATGTCCACAAGGCCCTGCTGATCTCAGGTTCCACCCTTTGCCTCCATTTCACCACTCTTGGGACCAAGCCTTTAGCACATGGGAATTCAGAGGACAAGCACCAAACCATTGCAAGGTTGATTGCAGACACTGCAGTAAGGGCCTCGTATATTAGCTTCTACCCAGGAAGATGCGCAGAATACAGCTGAGAAGACTGATTCTGAAAACCTCAGTAGTAAATGAGCACCATGACCCGAATGGCAGACCAGCCTCCTTTGCCTGCCCTGTCTCCTTTACTCACCTGTCAGTGGGATTCAGCCTCTTGTTGAACAGCTAACATGGGCTAGCAGGAGGATATTGAGATGCAAGGAGTTCTGAATCTCTGGTCTTCAGAACCTCATAGGGACCAGCACTTGAAGAATCTCTGCACTGGGCTTCTCAGGGACTAATAGATCTGATGGAAAGGGACAACACTCTTCAGCCTTGAATTAAATCCAAACTTTGGCAGTCTCAAAGTTTTCTGTAGAAGCTCTTACCCATGTTTTAATTTACTCATGTTGTTTTCTTATTTGTAAGTCTTCCCCACCCCACAAAGGACTAGTTTTGCCATCTGCTTATATTTGAATTTAGCAAGTGATCTGCCCATTCTGTGCCCCAATATTAATAATGATACTTCCTGTATAGAATTCTATGGAGATTAAATAGAGTGCACCTGGAGTGTTGTGTGCATGATACAAGGTAAGTGGCATACCATAGGGATTAGGCAGAGCCTCACTGTATGAGATGGCTAGATGGTTTCCACTTGCCAAGTCCCAGTCCCCATCTGTCAATCCACTGAATTCTCCCAGCCCTCCTGCTAGGGTTAGGTTAGTGCCTGTTTCTATGGATGTAGAAATCAAGGCACAGAGAAATTACATGACTAGCCTAAGACCTTGAGCTTTTAAAAAGAGAGGAGCTGAGATTCTGGACAGTTATTTTGCTGGCTGAAAGTATCTGGACTCCGAGTCTCAAAATCAAGAGGAATTTGGTGAGTAAAATAAACCTGAAGGGTTGTGAACTAGGAGGATTATTTACAGAGGTTTTTCTCAGTCTTGAGTCTGAGGATTCAATCAAACAGAGGGCTGGCTCACCTCAACAGAGCTGGAAGAACTCAGAATCTGAAAGTCTGATGTGTATTTTCCAAGCTGCTTTGCCAGGAACAAAACTTTGAGGATAGTTGATTGAAAATATTGATTTAAAAATGTAGTCTTGTGCCTGATATAGTGATGCAGACCTGTAATCTCAGCTCTTGAGAGACAGAGGCAGGCAGATTATGAGTTTGAGGCCAAGCTAGGTGATAAGACCTTACCTGAAAAAGAAAAAAAGGAGGAAGAGAAAAAGTGTGTTCTTGTTATTCATCTCACTGATTATTTTACTCTTTTATTCAGCCCTGCTCTTATGAGTACATAAAAATAATAGTTTCAAGACTAACTGTAATTATTCCCTGTCACTTTAAGACTAGGTGTATTGATGTACTAGCAGTGTTAGAAATGAAGCAAAATGGACCATCTCATGTTTTCTTTAGGAAGAAAGTGCCTCCTGGGCACTGGTGTCTCATACCTGTAATCCTAGCTACTCAGGAGTCTGAGATTTGAGGATCACAGTTCAAAGCCAGCCCAGTCCCCACCCCACCCCCCCAAAAATCATAAGACTCATCTCCAAGTAACCATCAAAAGCCAGAAGTGGGCTATAGTTCAAGTGGTAGGGCACCACCTTGAATGAAAAAGTTAAATGATAACACAAGGCTATGAATTCAAATCCCAGTATGTCAATGATGTAATTACTTCATGTGTGACTTGAGAAGCAGTTATTGTTTTTCTTACTCCTGACAGCTCTAGCACCTAAGGAATACGCTCCACTGACCCATGTACATTATTTTCTGAGAAATTCTCCCTGGTTTCTTGTATTGATAAATATCCCTGCCCACAGTTTATGGAGAAGATGTAAAAGGGGTGTCTTGAGTCCAGGACAGAGTATTGATTTACAACACTGTGAGATAAAAGGGTAATTGAATGATTATGTACCTGAGAAACAGAAATCTAAAAGGGAATCCAACAGAGACTTTGTCCTCACACAAAACAAGGCAAGGTAGCATTAATGCATAAGAGGGGAGGGATGTTTCAGGCTTGTTAACCACTGTGTGCTCATATCCTAGCAAGGTCAACTGTGTGATTAAAATATCTTCCAGTGCCAGGTGCTCCTATGACAAAGAACTCATAGGATTCAATCCCCGTTGAAGGCTGTAGATCTGGTGACTTTAACCTGCCTAAATGAAGGCCTGACCCTCAAGGACAAACATTTATATATAATCCTTCCAGATATTTCCAGACAGTTGGTCATTAGGATCTCTGGAGAGAGCTGCAGGTTCCCCCTGTATCCCCGATGCATCCTCTGGCTGCCATTCCCATGCTCCCATGCGACTCAGGCTGCCCTCCCCTCCCCCTGGCCCCACTCAGGACATCAGTGTTCTCTGTGTCTATTAGATGGCCTTTTGCTGTGTTGCTCTGTTGTGTTTTGCGTGTTATGTTTTTTTTTCTTTCTTTCTTTTTTTTGCAATGACACTGAGTGGCCTCCTGTATTGTCTCTTTCAGCCAGTAATATTAAAGTAGAGGCTCAGAGTGATGAAGAGAATAGGCGTGCCTGTGAAATGAATGGGGAAGAATGTGCAGAGGATTTACGAATGCTTGATGCCTCGGGAGAGAAAATGAATGGCTCTCACAGGGACCAAGGCAGCTCGGCTTTGTCGGGACTTGGAGGCATTCGACTTCCTAATGGAAAACTAAAGTGTGATATCTGTGGGATCATTTGCATCGGGCCCAATGTGCTCATGGTTCACAAAAGAAGCCACACTGGTAAGGCCTGGCATAGTTCTTCCTTCAGGGGCCTGAGAAGGTCTTGTGGATGTTGAAGGAGTTAAATGTACTGTTGGTGTAGAGCATTTGGAGCTTGCTTCAACAAGGGACGGGCCCTGCACCACTGCAAGAAGCTGCCTCCAGCTTGTACAGAGGCATAGAATTCTTTCTTTGGAACAATATTTAAAAATCATTTCTCAGTTTGCGTATATGTAACTCTGTAATCAAAAAAGGTGAAGTTGCTAGGTGCTGATGACTCATACCTTAACCTGAGCTACTCAGGAGCCCTGAGAGCTGAGGATCAAGGTTCAAAGCCAGCCCCAGCTAGAAAGTCCATTAGAGTCTTATCTCCAATTAGCCACCAAAAAAAAAAAAAAAAAAGCCAGAAATGCAGAAATGGAACTATGGCTTCATTTCTATGTGATAGAGCACTAGCCTTGAGCACAAAGCTCAGGGACAGTGCCCAGGCCCTGAGTTCAAACCTCAAGACAGGCACACACACACACACACACACACACACACACACACACACACACACACACACACACACACACGAGTGTAATATTCTGCCAGGTTTTGGTGAACCTAGCAGGTTGAGATCTAACGATCATGGTTTGAAACCAGCCCAGCCAGAAAAGTCCATGAGATTTTTTATATAATAATAATAATAATAATAATATGTTTAAGTAGTTGTACATAAGAATTGCCATTTAACAAAGCAGTTTATGACTATAATATATCCTAAATCTAATTAACCAGTAAAAAGCCAGAAATGGAGCTCAAATGGTAGCACTCCCAGCTTAAGTGAATAAAGCTAAGGGAAAGTGTCATGGTTCTGTGTTCAAGCCCCACTACCAACACACACACACACACACACACACACACACACAAATATAATATTCTGTGTCCTACAATGAAGAAACATAAGCTGCCTAATGTCCAAGATCTATGCCCTAGCTCACAAGACGCCCTATCTCTGGGGTTGTGGGAAGCCAAACAAAGCTTCAATAATTTCATTCACCTTGCACCTGTGGTTTTCATAGTAAATCCTGTGGATTGAACAGTGAGATACATGTCCCAAAGAAATAAGTATCCCTACCACCACCAAGACCAGTAAAGCATTGTAGAAGCAAAGCATCAATGTCATTCATTCACTTTTAAGTGTGCACATGGGGTTTCCCACTGAGCAGAAACTTTTCTTCCCATAGGAAGCTTCCTGAAATGTGAGTAAAACACAATAAATGCACCAACTCTAGTAGTCACAGAAAGGTTAGATACAACACAGACACCATGAGCCCCACCTGCCAGTGAGCGGGATCCTTTGGCATTTCAAAATTGGCATCTGCTACTTCAAAATCCAGGAGGAGAAAAAGGGAGCCACATTGGAGAGTTTTGTAAGATCTCAGGAAGGTTAGAAAGATGTCTTGAGAATGATAATTTATTGTGCTTCTTCTGTGGGACCAAACACACATTTATAAAAGTTAAAATAAAAATACAGAAAAAGCATTCAGCAAAACTAGTTATTAGAAAATGTAAGTATCTGTGGGATTGTAATTCTATATAAATAAAGAAGCTTCAAAAATAACATTCTAAAATAATGTGATATGTAATATATTATATGTAATATATGATATATAATATATATCACAAAGGCCATGGTTATATATTGAAGCTCACAGTTCAAAGTCAGCTCAGGCAGGAAAGTCCATGAGACTCTTCTCATCAGTTAACCAACAAAGATCCAGAAGTGGGAATGTGACTCAAGTAGTAGAGCACCAACCTTGAGAGAAAAAGCTAAGGGATAGTGCCAGGATCCTGAGTTCAAGCCCAGGTACTGGGATATTCCCCCCCTCCCCCCCCGCACACACACATACACCACATATGACATTCATGCTTGCTTAAAAATATGGCTTTAAAAATCCTGCATTTTAGAATAGGCCATTCTGCTTTTCAGAATGGACTTCTTAATCTTCAAATTATCCAGTCATATCCAGGTCATAAATATATACAAGAGAGTAGTCTCACTGTCCCCTTTTATAGTGAGATAAAAATCCACGGGAAGGAGATAAACAGCAATGTGACCCGCTCAGGCCTGTGATAATACATTCCTAATGTGGAATAAGCTCACAAATGGATTACTTTCCTGCTAATTCATGTAAAGTTTGACTCTGCAGTGGAAATTCTCTTAAATAAATATTTGATAAGTGAATCCAATTCTGGCACACTAAATTGCCAAAACATAACAACTGCTGCCCTAATAAAAAGAATAATTACCTTTAATGAATAAACCTGCCAAGTATAGATATGCAAATGGTACCTGCGGTTTGCTGAGTAAGTTCTTCCACTAATAGGGGCTAAATGTCACATCTACCCTGATACCCTCATTCTTTACATACAGAACATGTACTTCCAGAAAGAAAGGTTTTCTACAAACTACTCCATTTCTGGAGTAGTAGCCTGGTCATTTACTTAAAAACAAGAGACTGAACAGTTTGAACATATGAACACAGAAGGCCATAGGTAGATAGACAGAGAACCCATTTGGCCAAACTAGATTTCAACAGCTAGACACAGAAGAAAATTTTTCCTTTCCCTGGTTCTGGGTGGAATATGTTAAGAATATGCTTTCTGTATTGTCAGTATTTACATCACTTACAGCATCCCTCTCCAATTTGAAAAGGCCTATAAATCATATGGGATCTTGTGGAAATGCAGGCTCTGATGTATACTGGAAAGCAGGCATTTTTAACAACTCCCTTCCCCACACACACACACCGGACACAGGGATGCCAGGACAGGGGCCATGGAGGCCACTTAGATTCTGGGGACCTACCATTCTGAGCAGACCATTTAGATGGCTGTTCACTTAAGAGCTTAGATAGGGTGAGGTAAAGCTGACACATGCATCATGCCACTGTCCCTCTCCCAGGCCCGTGAGCCATCAGTCAAGCATAGGACTTCCCTGGTTTCTCTTGGGAAATTGAGAAGAATCAGGATCAGTCTGTTGGTTAGAGCTCTTGCATCTGCTCATATTACCACCTTGGTGAAGAGCCAGTGGTGCCATTTCCTCAATGGCCCATGGGTACCAGCCCTTCCCTGCCTGTTGGACCTCATCCTTGTGACTATGCTGTCCCGGCCCTCATCTCAGGATGAGTGTGAGAATCACACGCACAGGAAAGAAACATTGAAGGGAACCCACCATGCAACATGTGTGCCATTTATTATTCTAAATAACAAAGACCAAGAAGATGGTCGGACCAGGAAGTCTGTGCAGACTTGTCTCTCAGGTCAGGTCAGGCCCTGACCAGAGCATCCTTTGTAGTAATGCCACCTGGCCCAGTGTGGCCATCCAGCATGGTGTGACCAGGCCCCTTCTTTTCAGCTCCAACGTGTTTTGTTAATTCTCCTTTTGGGCTAGGCTCTCGGAAATTCTAAGATTTTCTCTTTTCCCTCTACAGTGGAAAACATGTAGAGTTGATAAGATGAAAAACTGTTTGGGATCTGTGATATCAAATTCTCTGTCCCAGTAAAATGAAAGGGAATAAAAGCTTGGGCAACATTGAACTTAGCCAAACTAACAAGTTGTTGATGTGCAGAAGGTAGGCCGTTTCCAGTAGCAACAGAAAGAATACACAGACCTGGCTTCAGGGACATGCCCCCTTGCATACAACACTCCCTTAAGTGGAACACTGTGTGTTACCATCTTTGAAAATGCTGTCCTCCAGACCTCCTGGCTCTTGGGCCCGCACAAGAAATCAGAGACAAATAGATTTCCAATGAAGCTTGGCGTTGTGGTGAAGACTAAGGTTCCAGGCACAACAGAATCCCAGGAGGATCAGTGACTCCAAGTTTAAGCGAGTTCTCCCTCTTCTTTGCTTCCTGCAGAAGAGTGGCAAGCGTGCTTGACCTTTGTTCACTGTGCTTCCAACTGATAGGGATGCTCACTCTACTTGCAGCCAATCAGAGTGAGGGAAGGCATGGCACTTCAGTCTCTCCTCAGCACAGAAAGGAGAGACACTGGATTTTGCTCATATGCTTAGGGTCATGTCTTAAACACACTTGAGTCACCATGAGTTTCCTCCACATCCTTACTGTGGGAATTTTCCTGTCTTTACCACTCAGCTGGCAGGCCCACCCTGTACAAATGAGAACTGAAGTTCAGATTCCTCCTCTCTGGGTCTCTTTGTACACATGGTTTACATTATTGTTATTTTTCCCTTGTTCAGTTAAACACATACCTCATGAACACTTGTAATAAAGGCTCAGAAATGTTCCTAATAGGAATTAAGTGACTGCCCTACCTCCCCCCACCAAAGTAGCCCTCAGGAACTACTTAGCTACCGGCCCTTTTCAAATCTCTCCATCCAACACCATTCTGGAACTCAGAGGGTTGGCTATAGTTAATATGTTGGTTGGTCTTACCAACCAACATGGTCTTACCATGGCCTGCCAATGTGCTCAGTTTTATGTAGCCCCTTTTTCTCTACTCAGCCTATATCCAACCTACAAATTAGGATTTGGGGAAGTACTGAGTACAAGCTATGTAGTATCAAGACCTCTTCAGATGGCCCATGATTGAATATCATAATATATTAGTTTCATTTTTCTATCTGCCAGCTGGAAAAGTGAGAATAATCAAGAAGTTCAGGTAACAATATACACTTTAAGATTTAGTCAGGATGTTTTTGTCTATGTATGTGTGCCGGTACTGGGCTTTGAACTCAGGGCCTGGGCATTGTCCCTTAGCTTGTTTGCTCAAGGCTAGTGCTCTACTACTTGAGCCATACCTCCACTTCTGGCATTTGGGTGATGAATTGGAGGTAAGATTCTCACGAATTTTCCTGCCTAAACTGGGATTGAACCAGATTTTCAGATCTGTTTCCTAAAGAGTTATGATTTCAGAGATGAGCTACCAATGCCCAGCAAGGGTTTGGATTAATACCAAGTTATTAATATAATAATACCTTAGTTATTGATACATGTGCTCTCTTCCCTCCTACTCAGGAAAATAATCATATAGGTGTTTTGACCTTCTTTATTCCTAAGAAAATTATTCCCAGGACATGTATTTGCATAGGATCTCTACACCAAGAATTATGACCACCTAGCACTGTTCTGCTTTGACAAAGAAAGCATTTGTTTGTCAACAGAGCACTAATATCCATTTAAATGTGAGAGACATCACTCCTTTCAGTAGAAGTTCAAGGAAATGTTCGCCAAGTTAGAATCAAAGAATCTGTGACTACCCATCAAGACTACCCATATTCCTTTCTGATGACTTTTTTCTGGGTTGCAAGCACACACTCTGCCACATGCTAGCTCTTTCCATCATAGATTCAGTAGTACACCTCAGAGAATTACTCAACAATGATGACATTGCCTCTGATAGAAGAGCTATGCTTGAAAGAGAACTTGTCTTCTACAGAAATAGACAAACAAAAGTTGACTGGATATAGAAGTTATACAGAAGGAAAAGGGCAAGAAAGGTCCATGGGACTCTTATTTTGATGCCCTGCTATAGGGAAATTTTGGAAGTTTCCTGTGGATGATGGGGCCTCGTTGCCCTGTTTCTAAACTCCTTATTCTATTCAATCTTTCTCCATCTCAGTCTCACCCTTACACTTTCTCTATCTGTCTCTCTCCTGATTTGCCTGCTTAGGGACAGACAGGTAATGGAGAAGAAATTGAAAGGGAAAATACAGGGAAAATGTAAATGAAAAGAAGTTATTATAACTGTTATAATGAAGTGCCTTTCATTTAAATATAAGAATGTAACGCTGAAATGAACTTGTGATCCTGAAATGCATTTTTAATGAGTTTCCCTTTTATTTTGCTGCTTCAGTGGCATATTTTAAAGACCCTTTGAAAAAAGCCACATTAAAAAAAACCCCACCAAATGCCACAACACGCAAAATTGGATATTGGTTTATTCCAAAACTGCTGATCAGGAAGAGTGGCTCTTCATCACAAAATGTTGCAGTCACTTTATTTAAATGAGTTTGAATTTGCATTGTGATGTGCCATTCTGATTTAGGGAAAAAAAATTAGATTTTCAGATCAAATTGACCCAGCCAGTGAAGCGTTAAGGAGCTGGCAGGTTTAGTCTGAAAGCCTCATGTTCTATCAAACCTGCAGCCGGTGGAAGTCACCGGGCCCGTGGGAAACAACTTTCTTGCAGGCCACAGTCTTCTTATGCCCAGGCTGAGTTTTGTTCTCACGGCTGGCTCTCCTCTCCTTGCCCCAGGAGAACGGCCTTTCCAGTGCAATCAGTGTGGGGCCTCCTTCACCCAGAAAGGCAACCTGCTACGGCATATCAAGCTGCATTCCGGGGAGAAGCCATTCAAGTGTCACCTCTGCAACTATGCCTGCCGCCGGAGGGACGCCCTAACAGGCCACCTCAGGACACACTCTGGTAGGTTTCCTGGGCAGTTGGGAGGCCCGGTGCGGGCACAGGACCACCCACTTTGGGAGTACAGGGGCCCAGGCCAGTTCATCAACCCAGTTTACCTCCCTCTGTGTAGCCCCCTTGGCACTGACCCCTTCCTAGCCTTCCACTTTCCCATTGAACCAAAGGAAATGCACACACATACTCAGACTCAACTACATGAGGAAAGCCTCCATTTCTAGTAAAGTTTCAGAAGAGGCCTCTTCACTCCACAGTGCCAGGTAAGTGGGTTTATGTCGAGGATTCTGCCCACCATGCTGTCTCCCCATTGTACTACACGTGCCCCAGAATTTGCAAACACATTTCATTAAGTTCATGGTTAACCCACACAGGCATGCCCACTGTCTTATAAGAAATGGTTTTTAAATAGCAATGATGGGTAGTTGTCTTCACAAAGGTGACCCAGCGGTGGTTCACGGTACAGTCCTGGCAGTCCAGGATATGCTGCTTCAGCCTGGAATGCCTCTTAGCTAAATACCACTCAAAGCTTGGTGAGAAAAGCCAGTCTGAAACTGTCAGCAGAATGCTGGCGGCAGCGTTTCCATTAAAATGCTGCTCATGTCTGTAATTCTTGCTACTCAGGAAGCTGAGATCTGAGTATCAGTGAGCTTCAAAGCCAGCGTGAGTGGCAAAAGTCCGTCAGACTCTTATCTTCAATGTACCATGAAAAATGCTAGAAATTAAGCTGTGGTTTCAAGTTGTAGAGCACCAGCCTTGTGCAAACAAGCTAAAGGGATAGCACCTAGGCCCTGAGTTCAAGTCACAGTATCAGAACACACACAAAAAGTGCCTCAGCATGGCGCTAGTGGCTCACACCTATAATCCTAGCTACTCAGGAGGCTGAGATCTGAGGATCTCGGTTCAAAGCCAGCCCGGGCAGGAAAGTACTTGAGACTTTTTATCTCCAATAACCACCAGAAAACAGGTAGTGGTGCTGTGCACTGTATCATCAATAGTCTAGACATTCTCAGATTACTCTGATTTGTAGAATAAATCTCTCCCACATATCGGTCCTTAAACCTGAATTAAGTTGATGTCTCTCTTTTCTAGCCTGTGAAATTAGAATATACTCATTCAATATTTTGTGTTTTTCTGGCTCCATGCCTTCTCATTACCCTCAAAGTATAGCACCCTTCTGCTCTCAGGATGGTCTACCAAGTGGTAAACCCTGGAAGCTCATATCTGAGCTAATGAAGAAATCTAGTATAAGACCTGGTGCAGTAGTGCTTCTATTATCTGAATGTACCCTTCACACACACACACACACACACACACACACACACACACACACACACACACACACACACACACACACACACACCACACGCAGACCTCTTGGAGGGAAAACAAAAACAATTATTTAGGTCCTTCAAAATGATTTCACTAGGATAAGATGAAGACTTCAGTCTTTAAGAAATCCAGGCATAGCAACCTTCTCTTCCCCTGTGGAGTAGCCATGCCCCATATTCTATGAAAAATCAGGATCATTAACACACTTCCTCTGTCACTGGTGGCCAGAGCTTGGAGACACCAACACATTTGTTACTGCAGAATTTGTGCCATTGAAGAAGATCTTAGGGGTCAGGAGGAAGAGGGGACCCTTCCCTCCTCACAGCTTGCTTGGAAGTTGTAAGCTTCATTAGAGACATACTTTCCTACTGGAAGATATGCTTCCATTCATGTGCTTATAGCAAATGCATTTATTTTCCAGAGTTCAAATCAATAATTCACCAAGAAAAATGGATATCCATGTACTGTGTCCTTTATACAGGAAGCAATTTTGATCATGAATGTCACCAAAGTTATAGATTCCACAAAAAAGGACATGGAGTGGTTACTTACAGTGTATTAATTTCTTAGAATGTACTGGATAAAATCTGTGATTTTAGGCAATATTCAGCATTATTTCTCAGTTTGGAGATATAGCACTTTCTATAAAGAAAGATGGCTTTGTCTTTCAGAGTCAAGCTTTGGATTTATTTTAATATTAGTCATCTTAAATAATGGTTTTGGTTCACCTAGGAAAAAAATTCAACCAACAAAAGCCTTAGTTAAATCAGTTACCAAACATTCCTAGTTGGATGGTTCTGTTTTCTATATGATATTTTCTAGTGTGTTAAATCAAACAGCCTGAGAAAGAAGACCTTGATTTTAGGGTGGAAGTTTATACTCCTTATATAAGCATTTGAAGAAAATTTATCTTTTAAAATGGTATCTTCAGTAGTCTTTAACATGTGTACGTTATTGATTCCTTACTAGTCTTCTTTTCATGAAATACCATTCAGTGACATCCAGGAAAAGCTAAACTCATTGTCTAGAACAGCACTATCCCAGTATACTAGCCACATGTCAGATGGCATATTTTAATCTTAATCATTTAAAGTTATGGGGAATGGCAACTTCACTCTGTGTGGCACTAGCCATACTTTGAACATTGAATTGTCACACGTGACTGGTGTCTACTGTGTAGAACAGCACAGAGGATGCCATGTTGGACAGACCATAGAGAATATTTTCACCAATGCAGTCAGTTCCAGTGAGTACAGTTGATCTAGAAGCTATATCATCCTAATGTTCTTTGTCAGGATAACATGGGGTTTCCATCGTGTCTATTTATATAAAATATATTACACATTTTCCATGTATATGGAATTACATTTTGCTTTCCTTGGTAAATGTAAATACATTTTACATTTTCCTTGAAATGTTCCATTTTGTTTCTTCATAGTATATGGTCTTACACAAAATATTTTGGTATTACATAGGAAAATATGAGTTGGCGAATGAATTTAACTAAAGCATTTTTATCTACCATGGTTTCTTAGATACCTCAAATTATCCAGCCTAGCCTTCTAAATTGAATTCACATTGGTTGCATTAGACACAGCCCCAGTGTTGAGCCAGACCCAGCCCACAGCCTACACATGGACTGAAGGCCCACTCTGGAGGTTAATTTTTGCATTATCCAGCCTTCCTCAGGTTTCTCTTTATATGATAACATGCTCATGGTTCAATTTTTCTATTTAAAAAACAAATCTCTCTCTCTCTCTCTCTTTCTTCTCTCTCTGTGTGTTTGTGTGTGTGTGTGTGTGTGTGTGTGTGTGTGTGTGTGTGTGTTTGTGTTTGTGTGTGTGCTGGTAGTGAGGCTTCTGGGACTTGAACTCATGGTCTCATGATGACCTTTAGCCTTTAAGTTCAAAGCTGATGCTCTACGACTTGAACCACACTTCCACCGGTGATCCTCAGATTGCAGCTTCCTGAGTAGCTAGGATTATAAGTGTGAGCCATCAGCACCGAGCTACAGTGATTAAAAGGAAAGAACTGATTTATCTGCACAGTCGACAAATAGGACGGAACAAGATTTATGTGAGTCCAGTGTGATAATTCAGGAGTCCCCTGGACTCCTAACCAAGTCCATGAGGCTTTTAACTCTCAAGGGTATAATTTTTTCTTAGTAGTACTTGTAGCACATGCATTCCCATTACATAGAAGATCAATATTTAATTGGGGTATTGAATTCAATTGTGTTTTCTGCAGTTGGTAAACCTCACAAATGTGGATATTGTGGCCGAAGCTATAAACAGCGAAGCTCTTTAGAGGAGCATAAAGAGCGCTGCCACAACTACTTGGAAAGCATGGGTCTTCAGGGCACGTTGTACCCAGGTAAGCACTGAAGCTCCCAGGCTGAGCCTGGACCTTCTCCCTCTCAACTCCGCCTGGCCTTCCCACCATGCTGTGAGGGAGGGACCTTTGGGGCCAGACACACTGTGATTTCCCTAGGAACAAACACACTGTCCTCCACTTTCCAAGGCCTCATCTGACTAGACAGAGCTTGCCTTACAAAGTCTTTCCCTCCACCTGCTGCCCAATGACTCACATCTGTAATCTTACTCAGGAGGCTGAGATCTGAGGATTGAGGTTCAAAGCCAGCCCTAGTAGGAAAGCTCTTGAGACTCTTACCTCCAATTAACCACCAAAAATCCTGAAGTGGAGCTGTGTCTCAAGTGGTAGAGCACTAGCCTTGAGCAAAAAGGCTTAGGGACAGCACCCAGGCCCTGAGTTCAAGCCCCAGGAATGAAACACACACACACACACACACACACACACACACAATGAAACTTTCCACTTACAGACCTGGAGGAAAGCTATATTTAAGTAGCCCTTGAGTTTTTTAAATGAAGATATTGGTTTGTTTGAACAGAACATGAAGCCCTAAGTTTGGTTCTCAACACCAACAAAACAAAACCTAGAGTTGTGACTGATTCTTCATACTTAGTAAACAAAGTATGTGAAATCTGGTTTTGAAACTTCTTTCATAAAGGTAATCAAGTATGAGCTTTCAGGGTCTGCCTTCAATTATCTGTTCAGACTGAGCGCAGAGTATGTCTACCTGACAGGAAGTTGAAGGGGAAGCCTGTTGGAAGAACCTGACAGTAGTATTGAGGCTGTCAAAGGAGCAATGGGGAGGCTGCATTTGTCTTCTAAGCTATGTCATGTATATTCCATGAGGAGACAGCACTTGACTTAAGTCTGAGATGATGTGAGGAGATTGAATATGGTTGCGTTTACTCACAGCAATGGCAGTTATTAATAAAGACCACTTTGGCAATGAGTATAGAAATGACTTATAAGTAGACCAAAAACAGGTAGCCTCTTTCAAAACTCTGTCACTTAGTACTTTGGCATTGGAGCACTCCCTCAATGGGACAATAAGGGAGAAGCTAAATTTCTAGGGTCTGTATTAAGTGTTACATACTGTGCTGACTTTAGCAAATGGTCCATGAAGGGAAATTCACCAAAGTAGGTACACACAGATTATTAATGGCATGTGAAAGCAAGAGAAAAGACTAGAAAAGAAGCCAAAAAAAATCAGTAAAAATTAGCCTTGGTACTGAGACGTAACATACCACATACTCTGGCTTCTGAGCTCTCTCCTCACTGGTCTTCTGGGGTCCTGGGACTGGCAGCTGAATTTTCAAGGCCTGATGCTTCTCACCTGAGAAATAAAGAGATTCTGGAATTATCATTTCGTTTCTGTCAAAGTCTAGACTAGAAAGGTAATGAGAGTGAGTGAAAAAGGAGAAACTTAGATGTGAAAATAATAATACTAACAGTAAATTATCAAATTGTGTCCAGAGCCTATGGTAGAAAACCATAATTGTGTTTCTTTAAAATAAAAATGTTAACACTCAGTTATTCTACTTTTCTATAAAAGCTGAGTTTAGTGGATCTTGGAAGCAAATGTTCCTAATGATGTAACTCATATATTAATGCTTTACAAATCATTTTAGGCAATCAAAAAGTATTTATACTGCCAGGTGCCAGTGACTCAGGCCTATAATCCTAGCTATTCAAGAGGCTGAGATCAGAGGATCATGGTTCAAAACTATCCCAGGCAGGAAAGTCCATGAGATTCTTATCTCCAATTAATCACTGAAAAAAAAATCAGAAGTGGAGCAGTGACTCAAAGTTGTAGAGTACTAGCCTTAAGGGGAAAAGCTCAGGGGTGTCACCCAGGCCCTGAGTTCAAGCCCCAGTACCACCACAAAAAAAAGTATTACAGCAGTACAAAGCCCTATGGAATGAAGGTATCCAACATATACTTGGAGTTAAAGGCAAAGCAATGCAAGGAACAAAGCAAGTGGGATGTTCTCTGTAGCCTATACCACATTTATTATTGAAGATATGACCTGCTTATTTCACTGAGATTCAGGTTCAGATTTCTCCTCTGAACCCTAGTTTTGAATGTGGGTCCAGGGCTCATCTCTCAACCGTGAGTGCTAATTCCCATATGGCCAGCCTCCAAGCACAAAGTCCCTGGAGCAGCAAGGAGCCAAGCGCGCGCGCACACACACACACACACACACACACACACACACACACACACACACACATACACACACAGAAGTTGAAGTCTCTAACACTTGGACCCCATCAACTTTATTCTCCTCTCTTGGTCTATATATCAATAAGTTGACTTTCTGGTGATACGTGTTAAATGTTACCCTGTGGCATGAATCAGTGTCCTCTAAGAATATTCATTAGTCCCCACTGATGTAAGAACCTCCCACAAGACCCCATCCCTCAAAGATCCCACCACCTTCCATTAGCGTCAGTCGATCCTTAGGACCAAGCTTCCGATACATGGGCTTGGAGAGCATCCTAGACCTAGGTATGCAATAAATCTGGTTTAAAGAATGTGGCTGTGGAGGATCCATAAATGAACTCTAATGATAGTCCTGGGGGCCCAACTGGGTCTTGGTCACATCTACTCAGAGAACTATGCCAGGGCTGTTTGAACCTTTGCCTTCTCATGTGTCATTTTCCTCTCCTGTCCCTCCATGTTCCCCAGAGGCCACCCCTCCTTTGTGTTAAGAGGGACAGCTGAGTCATCTCTACTCTCCCAGTCCCTCTTAGTTTGGGTCCATGCCTATAGGAAAAGTTTCATTTGTCCAATTATAATTTTATTTAATAAAAGGTTTCCAGTCACCTGTTAAACTTTCCTAACATATTTATGGGGAAAAAATGGTTTTTCTTAAGTTTCAAGTTACCCAAGAAGCAGAATTGTCTGCCTAAGGACAGAGTGGCCAGTGATGTGAGATTTGGAGGTCTCTTCTTTCCCTTACTGTGGGCCACTTGGGAACAAGGCTTTGGCAGACCTTGTAAGAGGTAGGGAAGAAACCCCACTTGAGGTATGGGGACAATAAAGGCAGCCACTGGGCCTGCTTTATAAAGGAAGGGCATACCAGCAAGCACATTAGCTTGGCAGATCATGAATGTGATCAGTAGAATGGAGATTTATATGTAGCTTCCTATTAATCAGGACATGGGCTGTCCTGGTTTATATTAAGTAGGTCAGCATTCATTGACCTTGACCTCCTTAAGTGAAAAGAAAACATATCTCCACCATACACACACACACACACACACACACACACACACACACACACACACACACACACACACACACACACATTCACTCTCTCTCTATATATATATATGTATATATATATAAATAATGGTATCCAATTGGAAGTATTTTTTCTTATTTTTTAAATAAGATTTTTATTGTGAAAATACCGTACAGAGAGGTTACAATTACATGAGCAAGGTAATGAGTACATTTCTTATCAAGCATTATTGCCTCCTCCTTTGATTTTCCCCTACCATCCCTGCCCTGTGGTATTCAACAGTAATGAAGACATAAAATACTTAAAGACCAGGTTGTCAGGTAACATGATCTTTGTACAGGTTTGCTACCAAGCTGTATTGAGACAAGGAAGAAAATGTGTAAGACAGAAGAGGTAATGAAGTAGGGGAGGGGCACTGACGATCCCAAATGTTTTTGTGTCGGGCGCCCATGGCTCACTCCTGTAATCCTAGCTCCTGAGGAGGCTGAGATCTGAGGATCATAGTTCTAAGCCAGTCCAGGCAGGAAAAGCTGTGAAACTCTAGTCTCCAATAAATCACCAGAAAACAGGAAGTGGTGCTGTGGCTCAAGTGGTAGAGCACTAGCCTTGAGTTGAAGAGCTGAGGGACAGCACTCAGACCCAGAGTTCAAGCCCCATGACCGACAAAAAAAATTGTTTTGTAAATCTTACTGGAATTGGTGGGGGAGGTGTCGGAGGATTGACAAGTCTAGTGCTTACCTGAAAAATGTAGCTGTAATGTATGGAATGCTTTGAACAATACACAGATCAATCAATAACAGAAGTAGATAAACTTGAAAGGCCTTGTGATAAACCAGCACAAAATGTCTGAGAGAGGGAAAAGCAGAGACAGAAGAGAAATGAAATAGAAGACTTGATTAGATATGTAGGAGATAATCAATTGATATTTTCAGTTCCTTTTATGTTAGGAGATATTTGAGGGAAATGAAAAGATTACATTTCAAAAAATTTCCCACTGTAGACACTAGAAGTCATTAAACTAAGACTATGCAAGATATAAAATTTTATCTTCAGTGACTGAAAGGAAAAGACAGCATAGAAAAAAGCAGAGGTTGGCCAAAAAGAACCCACCAGAAGAGTTTGCCTATGTTCTTCAAACATAAGCAATGTCTGGGTTTATTCCCTCAGTTTGCCAAGATCCGTAGTGGGACCGAAAGTGATTTCCTTCCTGCTGCGGTAGTCATGGAATCAGACTGCTAGCTCATTTCTGGATCTGACTGGTTTTGGTTCTCAGAGGGCTCTTGCTAGGAGGTCCCATTGAGGTAGTGGACATGGGAATATTTTGAAACTTGAAAGGACCCTTCACAGGTTCGCAAATAGATCATTGCAGTCCCACCTTGGGAGATGAAGGTGGTGCTTAGTCTCGTGGTCTTAGTTGTAACATGCAGTGAACAGATATGAAAGGAAGGAAGACTGGCACCAGAGGTGCTGTCTGCCTGGCAGCCCAGCTGCTGAGAGGATCAGTGATAATCTCACATTAGGGTCTGGCTCCTGGAGGAGATTCACAAAAGTCAGCTACAACACAGGACATGGCAGCATCCTTCCAACGCAAGCATTTCTAAACTGGCCTCTCTCACTGTCTTTGACTTTAGTCATTAAAGAAGAAACTAATCACAGTGAGATGGCAGAAGACCTGTGCAAGATAGGATCAGAGAGATCCCTCGTGCTGGACAGACTAGCAAGTAACGTCGCCAAACGTAAGAGCTCTATGCCTCAGAAATTTCTTGGTAAGAGTTAAACGTTTGCTGTCTCCTAACAAACAACTCTATGTGGGTGTTTTAAGAGTCAAGTGGAATTAAGTTGAGGGTAGAAGAAAGGAAAATCCTTCCATTTCAAGACAAACCTCCCACTTTTGCTTATCTGCTTATCATCACAGTCCCTCTAAGGGTGCCCTGGACTGAGAGCTAGGGGGTCCTGGACAGCAGGATACTCTGTGCCTCCTGCCCTCTCTAAGTTCCAGATTGCTATTTTGTACAAGAAACCCGTAACATTCCCCTAATTGAGACTGTGAGCACTCACAGGAAAAATCACATAGTAACTGGCCCTGGGAATGGCTCAGTGAACACCCAGCCAAGATTGGTGTTTTCACCATTGAATCCTTACTTATTCAGCTTCCTTGAGAAGCCATTACCTCATATAATAATACACAAGGCTCCCAGAGCAGGCTCTGGAAGGCAAGAGAAGATCAAAGCATAGGCCACTGTGGACATAAAGTGACCTCAAGGACGTGAGACCATGTTAAAGCCCTCCATGTGGCACTCCGCTATTATTATCAGGAACCAAAGGACCATGTCCAGGAAAGAGATCAGTAAGGGCTTTGCAGAGCTGAGACAGATCTTGGGAAAGCAATAGGATTTCAACATATTGTGGTTATTTGAAGACTCAAAGAAGATTCTAGATAGAAAAGAAAGGAGAAACATCAATGCTAGTGGTAGGTTCTGGAATAGAGAAAATGGGACATGATGGAGGAGCAGCTATGTTCCAGCTTAGCTCAAATACCCACCAGGAAATAAGGGAATTGAAGGTATCCCAGGTTTTAGTTCTGGCTATGAGACTAATGACCTTCAACAGCCAATATGGGAGAAGGAGCCTCATTCAGAAGGAGCAGAAAAAGTGTGGGCATATTTTTGATGGGAACAGCAGCTTGGAACATAGAGATAGCACAGGCCAAAAACTGATTGGAAGGCGGAAGTTGAAGCAGTGGCGGCTGCAGTGGAGAGAGGAGGGGGAGGCTTGGTGAAAGAGGAAAGGAGGGTGAGGTCCCAGTGGGTAGATGGAGTCAGATACCATTTGGAGGAAGGAGGAAGCGAATGAAGTTCTGGAAAGTGATAAGAGTCCAGTGTTTAATACAAGTTTGACCGCCTGCTGTAGATAGCCCAATGCTGGGAGAGAGCTTGGAAACTGGAAAAATATTCATGACAACCTGGAGGCTCGGGAAAGTGGCTTCAGGAAAGGGAATCAAAGTGCTTGGGTGCCATCTTCCTTCAAATAGGACTCCATTTTGATCTATTGATTCAATAGGTTGGGGAGTGAAGGATGCAGAGGAAGGGTACCATTAGAGCATGGAAAAGGATGAGTTGGGTGTGTGGATTTGTCTATGCAACTCTGAGCTTGGTAACTGTGCTGATGAGGGAGGCCTTTGGTTTCCTGAGCAGAGTAGGAAGGGAGTCCTGATCTGACACTCAGCTGTTGGGGTAGCTGGGGATATCAGATGGACTCAGACACAACTCCCCACCCTAGCTGTGCTCAGAAGCCCACTGAGAATGGGAGTTGTGACAGAGGGATTGACAGGACACCAGAGGAAAGAGCAGAGATGAAGCAGCAAGTGTGTCCAAGGGTTGTGAAGAGTTATTGACCCCAGGAAGGAGGGTGTGACTTCCTCTTTCAGAATGGAAGCCTGAAGAATTCCAAGTGAACAACGGTACCCCCTTTCACATCTAGAGGCATTAAAACCACTGTAATGTCTATGAAAACACTGTTATCACCTCTGTCACAAGTTGGGCCTTGTCTGGAATTAGAGGTTTCTGTGTTCGAAGGAACAAGAAAACCAAACCATTTACTCTAGTGGAGCAAGCCAAGATGAGAAACTGGTCTCCAGGGGAGAGATTAAAGTCAGGAGGAAGTGGATTATGGGAACAGGAGGACCAGGAGAGCAGAAGTGGAGTGTGGAAGGAAGGGCTTGCAGCAGCTGTGTGGGGTTGGTGATTTCCCCAGGAGCTGATGATTGGCAGTTCATGCCTAACCCACTTCCTCCCTTAATTTCACTGCAGCCTGATGGCATTTCCATCAGCCATCCCTACCATGTCATCATTTCTCCATTTCTAAAATAATAATAGATGGATCCCAGAGACCTTCCTTCTTTTCAAGGATGCTGCATTTCTCCTCCAAATCAAAACGGAAAGAGAATATAGGAGTTCCAGCTACTGTTACATCTGCTGGTCCAGTATGGTGGAATTGAAAGAGAACCAGGATTCAGGATCTAGCTCCAGCAGTGACTAACTCGTGACCTTAAGCCAGTCTTGAGTGGCAGTAGACTCAGTGTTTCCATCTCTGAGATGGTCATGGGTTAGATGCTCTGCTTCCCTCCCAGAGTATTCGGAAGAGTAGAATGGAAAAATGGATGTGGCAGAGTATTTCACACTACAAAGCACTTTACAGATGGTAGGCCATATTGTTTTTTATACTGAAATATTGCTCAGACTGGCATATATTTCCACTTTATTGGTAAGTGAGCTGTGATTCAGATTTGTACATTTGAGCTGTGGCCTGAGTGCAGATAGTATTTGCTTTGTCGGCAATATTCCTTGCCATTCTAACATCAAAGATCTCACCCTCTGAAAAAGTCAGAACAGGCTGATGGGACTACTGAACCCAATAGGAAAGGCTGATAATAAATAGTAGTGCTAATAACAGTCTGGCTGGTTAGGATAAGTAAAAAAAATAAATATAAAGAGAAAATTAATAATTGTTCCAGGTATCTATTGTAATTTCCCTAGTATATTTTCTTCTTAAAAAGAAAAAGTAAAGCCAGTGCTGGTGGCTCACACCTGTAATCTTAACTACTCAGGAGGCTGAGATCTAAGGATCATAGTTCAAAGCCAGCCAGGGCAAGAAAGTCTGTAAGACTCTTCTCTCCAATAAGAAGTGGAGCTGTGGCTCAAATAGTATAGTACTAACCTTGAGCAAAAGAAGCTCAGGGACAGCATCCAGGCCCTGAGTTCAAGCCCCCCAGGATTAAGACAAAAAAAAATAAAAATAAAAAGCTTTAGGACTGTGCTCAGACCCTCAGTTCAGGACCCAAGACTGGCACCAGAACAAAAAAAGAAGAATTAAAGAAAAATTACTTTAGAAATAAAAATATTCATTATGAAGAAAACATTAAGAGCTTTGAATCATTCTTATTCAGTTAGATTATTATATTTAACATTGTCCTGCTTCAAAATATTCAGTTCTGTACTTTTTCTTCGGAGTGTAGCTACTTACTACTAACTGTATTTAAATAGATTCCAGAATCTGACTTAAACCTTTTATCACTATTCCTGTTTATCATGATTAACATCTTCACCGAATGGACTTTAGCTCGGCTTGATTACTTGGCTGGTGCTCTATAACCTGAGCCATGCCTCCAGCCCTGCTTTTTCCTGGTTAATTGGAGATAGAGTCTAGTGCACTCTTCTGCTCCGGCTGGTTTTGACTTAAGATCCTCCAGAGCTCAACCTCCTGGATAGGTAGGAGCCACCTGTACTTGTTTAAGCACCTTTATGAATGAGGTGCTACAGGTGTTCCATTGTCACCATTGATCTGAACAGAAACTGGCAGAGAGCATATTTGTGAGCATCACTCTCCTGAGAATTCTAATTCTTGCCTCATACTGCCTCATGGTGATGCTTCTTAAACTGTGCTGTGGACATGTTTAAGTCTAGTCCATTTTATTTTTTTTAAGATGACTTCTATTTTCTTCTGGCTGCCATTCCTGGGGCTTGAACTCAGGGCCTGGGCACTGCCTCTGAGCTTTTTTGATTGAGGCTAGTATTCTACCATTGAGCCATAGCTCCACTTCCAGCTTTTTTTTTTTTTTTTTTTTTTTTTGCCAATTGTAGGGCTTGAATTCAGGGCCTGGGCACTGTCGTTGAGCTTCTTTTGCTCAAGGCTAGCGCTCTACCACTTGAGCCACAGCAACACTTCTGGCTTTTTCTGTTTATGTGATGCTGAGGAATAGAACTCAGGGCTTCATGCATGCAAGGCAAGCACTCTACCACTAAGGCACATTCCCAGCCCAGCTTTTTTGGTAGTTAATTAGAGATAATAGTCTCCTGGACTTTCCTTCCTGGCCTGGCTTTGAGCCTCCATCCTCAGATCTCAGCTCCTAAGTAACTACGATCACAGGCATGAGCCACTGACACTTGGCTGCAAATTTTTTTCTTAATCCCTAGTCACTTACCTAGGGTGGATGTGTCTTGGTGTTTTACCTTCCAACTTTAAAAAATTGTTCTATGATTTTAATGTGGAAATTCTGTTTTATTCTCTCTGCTTCTGGAAAATTTTTCTTTTACATAAATATTACATTTGTTCTGTACATTGTGATCTTTTTAGAAGGGTGCAAAGTTGTACATACCCTAAAAAATTATCTTCCATATCTGTTAGTTTTTTGTAAGTTTTTATTTCTCTCTCTTACTTTTATTCGCTGTCACATCTTGTGTTTGCTTTCCTTGTAGTAATTCAATTTTTAGTAGTTTTTATCCTATTATTTGCTGTTTCTAAATTCACATAGTAATTAAGTAATCATATTGTTTTGGATTTCACTACATTTCCTGAAATGTGAAATCCTTTTTTCCTTCCCTTCTTTTGTTTTGGAATGTTATCTTTGAATATTTTTAAAATTAACTCCATGTCATGGAATGCATTTATGAGACATTTTCTCTCTCCCTTGAATTAAGGTTATTTTCCCTAACATGGATTTATGCATTTGTTTTACAACCTTTCTTCCTTTGTATTGCTCAAAAACATTTTCACAGCAACCATGACTTTTTTTTTTCATCCTGCTTATTCCACTTGGTCTGATATAGCTTGATTGACATTTCAACGTTCTTCCTACTATATCTGAAACATTTATTTTCCTGTGAGATCTAACGACTTTTTTAAATCCTGAAAGAATGCCAAGGATGGAGCTGGGGGAGTTCAGGTGAGGCAAACTGCTGCTTTTGTTAAAAGACTTTCCTTTGCTCGCTTGCTCTCTCCCTTCTCTTCAGATCTAGTGAAATGTCCCCAACCAGCAGTTCTATAATGCCTTCCATACTGAGACCACTCCTTCAGTGGATACCATCTAAGCCTTTCTTCTGTCCAGGGGAGCCAGCCTCTCTGGTAACCTCTCCACTGTTCTCTGATTCTTGCTAGCAGAGCTCTTTGATCAGAGAAGGAAGAAGAGCAATTCAAATCTATTTCAACTATTTCTCTATCATTCTGAGGATATGGGTATATGTGGAAAATGTTATTGACCCATTCCTAAGACTTCTGAGAGTGACCCATACCCAGGCTCTGTCCTGTAATGCATGCTAAAATTTTCTGTTCTTTTCTTAGTTATGGATAAATTGGCTGGCTGGCTGGCTGGCTGGCTGGATGGATGGATGGATGGATGGATGGATGGATGGATGGATGGATGGATGGATGGATAGATGGATTTCATTATGATGTGCTCCTTTCCTTAGCTGATTTCTGTTGTGTGGTATTGCTTTTGTTTTTCTCATGTTGATGGATATTAGGGAAGAGAAATTCTATGAGTCCATTCAGTATGGCATGCTAATCTGAAATGTATGTCAGTTGTAGGGCTTGAACTCTGGGCCTGGGCACTGTCCCTCAGCAGTTCAGCTCAAGGTGAGCGCTCTACCATTTGAGCCACAGCACCACTTCTGGTTTTCTGGTGCTTAACTGGAGATAACAGTCTCACGAACTTTCCTGTCCAGGCTGCCTTTGAACCACAATCTTCAGATGTCAGCCTCCTGAGTAGCAAGGATTACAGGCATGAGCCACTGGTGCCTAGCTTTTGCTATGGTTTTGGAGAACAGTACAAACCAGATTAAATTCCTTTTCTTTGAAGTTATCATAACAAGACATTTGGTACCTCAATGCAAAATCAATTTTTAAAAACCTGTGTAGTTTCAGGAATGCTATGAAATTACTTCTATTTTTGTTTCATTTTGTGTTTATACTGGGGCTTGAACTCTAGGCCTTGCTGTCTCCCTTAGCTTTGTCATTCACAGCTGGTACTTTACCACTTGAGCCACACCTCCACTTCTGGCTTTTTATTGGTTAACTGCAGGTACAATTCTCTTAGATTTGTCTTCCCTATGCTGGCTTTGAACCACATTCATCAGATCTCAGCCTCCTGAGTAGCTAGGATTACAGGTGTGAGCCACTGGTCCTGAACATGTTGCCCTTCTGTAGACTAAGGATTACATTGTACCATTATTAGGACATGTTGCACTTGCTAATCATCAGTGGATGAAAACAAGTGACACCAAGCTATTAAATTAAGACTAAGAGACACAGCGCAAAGACACATCACAGTATAGTGAGGCTTTCATCTCTGGAGACTCAATAATAGTTGCAGATTTTTTTTGTTTTATACTGGTATTGGGGCTTGAACTCAGGGCCTAACATTCTCACTTGGTTTTCTCACAAGAGCTAGAGTTCTGCTACTTGAGCCATACCCCAAGTTCCAGCTTTTTGCTGACTAATTGAACATAAGATTCTAGTGGATTTGTCTGCCTGGGATGGCTTCGAACCTTAATCTTCCTATCTCAGCCTCCTGATCAGCCAGGATTATAGACATGAGCCACCAGCACCCAGCCTGATTGCAGATTCATGAGACTATTATTAGATTTATTAGCTGTGGAGCATCTTGCCTTTCTTTTAATAAGGCGAAGCTGAGGATCTCACTGTCAGCAAGAGAGGTGTTGGGATTTTCTTTTCTTTTTTTTTTTTTTTTTAATACTGTTTCCTGCATGGTTTATCTCCCCAGTCACTCTCCACAGGACTCTGGGAAGCGCTGGCCTTTTTTTGAGCTACTCCCCTCACTATACACCTCCAGCCACAGCCCAGACTCAGAAGGATGAAGTGTAAACAGCCCAGACATTCCCCCACTGGCTCCTCTGTTCTGACTTATTTACATCTATCGCTGAAAATACAAGTCACTGGTCCTGTCACTGAGAGTTCAAGCAGTTGCTTTAAATAATGAATTCACTAATTAAGTAATGATTTTATACTAGACTTAACCACCAGTGCATTGAAGAGGTATATCTTTAAGGAAATTTATTTCACTTCCTTGCTGAAAGGTCTATTCCAAAGCTAATTATATGAAGTTAGCTATCGTTTCCAATTTCACCCTTACTAAGGAAGGAGCCTCTGTTAGTCACTTGGTCGGCTTTTCACCACTATAACACAGTTTCTTCAATGATCTACTTATAGAGACAATAGGTTCATTTGGGCTCACTGTTTTGGAGGTTTCTGTCCATGAGCAGTTTGGCCCTGTTATTTTTGGGCCTGTGGCAAGGCAGCACATCATAGAGAGTCCACATGGCAAAGCATAATCACTCATTTCCTGGCTGGAGAGCTGAAGAGAGAGAGAGGAGGGCCCAGAGCCTTCCTGTCCCCTCTGAGAGTACTCTGTGAAAGACCTCCCCTCCAGGCCCCTCCTGCCAAAGGTTTCAACATCATCTAGATCTACTGTAGCAGAATTCATCTACTTCTACACATCACTCGTAGAAAAGCATAAGTTGGTTTCTTTTCCTCTTTTCTTCCTTTTTATTTTAATTTTTTTAGTAAGGTCTCATCTCATTTTTTTGTCCAGACTACTCTGGACTTCGATTCTCCAATGTACTCTTCTTGAATAGCTCAAATGCTAAGCATACACCACCAAATCCAGCGTTGGTTGTTTTTTGTTGTTTTATTATTATTATTATTGGTTGATATGAGGAATTACAAGTGTGAGCCCATGCTTGTCTAGAGACTAAGTTTCTTGAGGCCAAGGCCCAAACCACTGAATTCCCAGCCACAGTTCCCTATTCATCTTTAATACCTGATAAATTTTTAAAGAATAAATTAATGATATACCCTTTTCCTCCTGCATAGCCTCCTCAGTTTCCTTCCTACTTTATGCCATGTTTCCACTGAGTAGGTCTCCTTTGTTCTGAACATGGAGGAGAGAGAATTACAGAATTATATTTAAGTATCCTTCTCACTTAATCTTTGTGCTAATTATATGAAACATGTAATGTTATTATAAGCAACATAGAATCATTGTATATTGCAATTACATATTAACTAATTACTGAAGTTGTAAATTGAATACTATGTCACATAACAATATTTAAATATATTGTATATGTTATGAACAAAGCATAATTATGTATGCTAATTGATGATAAGCAAGTAGTTTTAAATTAGTTACAACATAATTGAAGGCAAATCATTTGAAATATTAATAATAAATACTAATAATAAATTAATTGTATGTTCAGAACCAGCTGTCAGTGGCTGACACCTGCCATCCTAGTTACACAGGAAGCTGGGATCTGAAGATCGTGACTAAAAGTCAGCCCCAACAGAAAAATCCACAAGACTCTTATTTCCAGTAATTATAGGTCAAGTGGTAGAGTTCCAGTCTTGAGCAAAAAAGCCAAGGAGAACCTGAGGTCCTGAGTTCAACCCCAGTACTGGCGCGCACACACACACACACACACACACACACACACACACACACACACACACACACAATTAAATTTTACCACACCTAATAAAAGACATGAGCCAAGTACCAGTAGCTCAGCCTTGTAATTCTAGCTATTCAGAAGGCTGTGATTTTAGTTCAAGGCCAACCATGAAAAATCCATGAGACATTATCTCCATAACTAGAAAAAAGCAAGGATAGAGGCATGGTTCAAGTGTTTAGAGCTCCAGTTGAGCAAGCTCAGGGCCCTGAGTTCAAACCCCTAGTATCAGCAACATAGAAGTGAATATATAACATATAGATAATTTTAAAATAAAAGTTTTTTTAAAGAAACAAAAGTGCTGATTTAGCCTGATAATATGTGTAACCCCTCTGTATATCATCTTGACAATAAAAATTTTTTTAAAAGACACCAAAAAACATATGTGCCCAGTTTGTCAGCCAGGCACCAGTGGCTCATGCCTATATCCTACCTACTCAGGAGGCTGAAAGCTGAGGATCACATTTCAAAGCCAGCATGGGCAGGAAGTCCATGAGAATCTTTTTTTTAATGGATTTTTTTTAAGAATCCATGAGACTCTTTTCCCCAATTAATCAGAGAAAAAGCTGGAAGTGGAGCTATGGCTCAAGCAGTAGAGTGCCAGCCTTGAGCTCAGGGACAGCACCCAGACCCAGATTTCAAGCCCTAGGACTTGGGTGGGGTGGGTGGGGAGGGAATGTGCATGGCTTATATGGACAGGGACAGTCTTCTTTCCCTGCTCATTTATGGATTTATCCAACCAGATTTCCTTGAGTGCCAATATCACAAGACATCTGTTCTCAATGACTCCACCAGACAGAGACTTCTCGAGTTCTTCCTGGTGTGCATGGACCAGTGCCTCATGTCTACCTGGGCACTGACACTCCCTGGCTAGATGACCCCTTCCTTCCCCCTTTCCCAGGCATAGGTTTTACTCATAACCACCTGCTTCCCACAGGGGACAAGTGCCTGTCCGACATGGCCTACGACAGCAGTGCCAGCTACGAGAAGGAGAATGAGATGATGACTTCCCATGTCATGGACCAGGCCATCAACAATGCCATCAACTACCTGGGGGCCGAGTCCTTGCGTCCCCTTGTGCAGACACCCCCGGGAGGCTCAGAAGGGGTCCCAGTCATCAGTCCTATGTACCAGCTGCACAAGACCCCGACAGAGGGGCCCCCGCGGGCCAACCACTCTGCGCAGGACAGCGCGGTGGAGAACTTGCTGCTGCTGTCCAAGGCCAAGTCGGCGTCCTCAGAGCGGGAGGCCTCCCCCAGCAACAGCTGCCAAGACTCGACGGACACGGAGAGCAACACGGAGGAGCAGCAGCGTGGGGGTCTCATCTACCTGACCAACCACATCGCCCCGCTGGCCCGCAATGGCCTGGCGCTCAAGGAGGAGCAGCGCGCCTTCGAGGTGCTGCGCAGCGCCTCGGAGAACTCGCAGGACGCCTTGCGCGTGGTGAGCATGAGCGGCGAGCAGATGAAGGTGTACAAGTGTGAACACTGCAGAGTGCTCTTCCTCGACCACGTCATGTACACCATCCACATGGGATGCCACGGCTTCCGGGATCCCTTCGAGTGCAACATGTGCGGGTACCACAGCCAGGACAGGTACGAGTTCTCCTCCCACATCACGCGGGGGGAGCACCGCTTCCACATGAGCTAAAGATCCCCACATGCCCTGGACCCCTCCTCCCGTGCGTGGGCACAAGCGCGCACGCGCGCGCGCACACACACACACACACACACACACACACACACACACACACACACAACCCTGAAGAACCTGCTTCATCTGGACCACGGATAATGTGGAGAGTGGACTATGGGGTGTGGTGTGGATTATGTGGATAATGTGGAGTATGGATTCTGGGGTGGGTTCCTGGGATGTGGTGTTCATTGTCACCGGGCTGGTTGGGTTTCATTTGCTTTTGCAAACCAGATTTCCTTTGGTAGAGGCAAGATGGCTCCTGGAGCCTAGAAAAACTTCCATCTCCCTACAATTCCATAGACTTGTTAAGATACATTTCCTCCCCTTCCCCACTACACACCACTCCGTACAGAACCTGAACAGATTAAATGAAACAAGTCAGATCCTGCCAAGCAGGGTTGTGTAGTAAGCACAAAGTCCATGCATATACCAGGAGTTCCCCAGGTCCCCACAGCTAGAGAGCACTACCTCTGAAGTACTGCCATCTCTAAAGCTTAACAGGTGAGCAATAGGAACAGGTATATGGCTGCCAGGGAGAAGCAGGGACAGAAAGTATACCGAAGCCACAATCTCAGGCCACTCAAAGCCAGAGAAGAATGGCTACAATCTGAACCCAGGTAACATTAGGTCATCCTTCTCTAAGGAAAATAGAGCTGCCCTAGGCAAGGGAGGGGGCAAGGGATTGCAGAGCCCCCGAGACTCTACCTTGCTTTCTAAGCTTGGTGAGTTTGCCCAGGAGACATGCAGCCTTCCTAAACTGGTTGCAAGGTGGCATGAGTCCAGTGTTCCTGGGTACAAATGTAAAGAGTCCTGTTCTCTGCTTTGTCACCCCTATGCCCGTAATGGTCCCTATCTCCATATTCAACCACAGTCCCAATATTAGACCTTAATTTGAACCTCTCAAGGAGTAAAATTCCTCAGAAAATCAAGCTTTCTTCCAAATTCTGCACTGTCTTATCTGGGTGTTTATTCTTTCCCCGAGGCTAGTTCTACCTAAAGCCATGACCTTTTACCCTGTCAAATGCCTAAGTACAATCTCAGTGCTTCATTTTAATTCAGACCATGTCCTATTTGTAGCTGCAAGTCTGGATTCGGCTGTATTTATAAAGGTCTTTCTCTATCCACACCTACATAATTTTTTGTGTGTATGCCAGTACTGGGTCTTGAACTCAGAACCTGGGCACTCGGGATTGGTGCTCTACCACTTGAGTCACAGCTCTAATTCCAGATTTTTGGTGGTTAATAAGAGATAAGAGTCTCACTGCCTCTCTGCCTGTGTTGCTGGCTTCAAGTCATGATCTTCCAATCTCAGCCGTCTGAAGTAGAGTTAAAATCTTGAGCCACTAGCAACTATTATTCTTTCTCACACACACACACACACACACACACACACACACACACACACGAATGATTTTAAAGTGAATACTCATTGTTAGATCAAGCAAATATATAAGTCTGGCATCTAAGTTTCTAATACATGGAGCTCACCAGTTCAAAACTAAATTAACTATTCTACAGTTGTACACCATGAAAACAATGTAGCATTGTGCTCATATATAAATAGGACATTTGGCCATGACCCCTTCATCCCTGAGAGAAATACCTACCAGGCCTGATAGGCAAGAGGCAGAAAATACTAAAGGTAAGACTCTAACCTATGTGTGCTAAAAAATGGTTGCATCCCTAAACCCACTTCAGGTGGGTGGGGATTCTTATCTCATCCAGAAAGGATCTCCTTCAAGATTAATCCTGTCATCATTGCCATTATGCGACAAGCATCACTTGTTGGAGAGACAGAGACAGAGACAGAGAGAGAGAGAGAGAGAGAGAGAGAGAGAGAGAGAGAGAGAGAGAGCGAGAGAGAGAGAGAGAGAGAGAGAGAGAGAGAGAGAGAGAGAGAGAGAGAGAGAGAGAGAGAACATAACTTTAAATATCTATAATATTGGTCTTTACCAAAACTGTCCCAACGTGAACCTGAAGAAATAGCAGGTACTTTCTGCAAGTCACTCAGTGTTTCAGGTGACACAAGGATTCTTGGTCTCCAACATGTTGACGTATGGGGCTAGATAATCCCCCGTTGTGGGCCCTTCCCTGCCATTGGTGGATGTCTGGTATCATCCTTGATCACAACCCAGTAGATGTCAGAATCTTTCCCTGTTGAAATCCAAAAAGTAGCTCCTGGTGTTGACAAATATCCCACAGGGGGCAAAGTCCCTCCCACCTTAGAACCATAGATCTAAATGAATTCTAAGCTAATAGAAAGTGTGAGAAGCCTTCCCAAGTTCAGAAGCACATGATTTATCCAAGTCAGATTATAAATTCTTTAAATGTATAAATAACACCCCTCCAGTCATTGACAAATATACTTTCCCATGCACACTAGAGTTCACAAAGACATCATTCTTGAGTCACAGATCTCTTTCCTTCCAGAACAGTGTGGCATTTTGAAACTAGAAATAAAAGTGTAATGGTAGTAATTCAAGCTCAGCCATGCCAAGGTCCTGAATGATGAAAAACATGGAAAACCTAGGGCCATGGACAACTTTTCTTCAATATGCAATTACACGGACAGATGCGCCTTACCCAAATTTATATACTCAAACATGAGAGACTTCTTTGATTTCTGGTTTGCTATAGGTTTCACCTACCCTCATTCTTATCCATGCATTCCACCCAATCAACAGGAAGAAGGGAATTTACCTCCTCTTCAGCAGCATTCAAAGCTTAAAGCAGAACTGTAAATATTGGCTACAGGACTTGTTTTCTAAAATGCTTTGCCCTTTTCCTCTCACTGCCTTTTATAGCCAATCTAAATGTCTATTTGCACACCTTTTGTTGTGGTTTTATATTGTAACAGCATTTTTGAAACTATTGTATTTAAAGTAAGGATTCATATTATGTCAACAAGTAATTAAATTATGTTTGAAAGGTGGCCAGATGCTGTACCAAAAGTTGCTGAAGTTTTTCTTCTACCTGGTAAAAGTAGGATTTTGCATGACCTCACATGTTTTGTTCTATGGTTTGTTCTATGGTTTGTTCTATGGTTGTATGATGGTGTGTGTGTGTGTGTGTGTGTGTGTGTGTGTGTGTGTGTGTGTGTGTGTGTGTGTGTGTGTGTGTGTGTAGAACATCATTGTGCTAAATTTCAGGGAAGTGTGCCTAGATTCTACTCATGGTGGATTCACTCTCATTGTGTTTTATGTAAATACCAGAGGCAGGAAAGCTGCCACAAGCAAGTCAACCAGTTGTTAACAGCTTGTGATTGCTCTGTTTCATTCTCTTTCCTCCTGATCAGCCCAGCTTCAGGTGGAATGTGGAGCCTCTGCTTCCTGCCCAGGTCCCTTTTGTAATTTGTACCATAGGCGGTGTGTTTCCCCTAATGAGAGAATACCAAAGTATCATTGTGTTATCATTGTATAATCACCAACGGTCTGGCCCAACACCAATTTCTTCAAACCCTGGCATGTTCCATTTCCAATTTAGAATCAGTTATGTAATAAAAATCTTAGAATCTTTATTGAGAAAGAGAATGGCCACTTATGGAGAAGAAGGTTTGTTTTACGTAGCTTTCTCCCCCTCCCTCTGTTCTTGTGCTCTTTTTTCCTTCTTTCTCTCTGTTCTTGCAGTCACCTCTCCTTGCCAAAACAAAAGCAAAAATGGATTCGACTTACATGGACACTTTGTGAGGCATTTATGTATTCCTCTATTCTTTAGTTAACACGTGATAATGAAGAGTCAACAATATCAAACTTCTTTAAGAAATTTAAGGAACAAATGAGAAGTTGCAGATGTCATTCGGTGCCTAGCATGTATAAATATATGGCCTTCATCCCCAGTGCCACAAGAAAACAGAATGAAATACATAGGCATTTTGATAGCACAGCCCTCACTGTGAGCAAGTGTAACCAGATATTCATATGCAATATTGTTTCTACTTCCTAATATACTTTCTTTTATCATGCGTGTGGTGATTGTTGAGGTCAAACCTGCTTATGCCCAATACACTTCTAGGTCTATGTGCATCTTCTGGAAGGTCCATGCACAGGATTGCAAATGAGAACATGGAGCTTTGTCAGTTCCATCTCTATGATGCTGTTATGTTGTCTGCTTAGCTGTGGGCAGTGATCACTGGACAGATAGATTATCCTTTGTGTACTCATTTGGCATGCTTTTTCTATGATGCTAGAACAAATAAATACAACAAATACTCTGTTGACCCCATCCAGTGAGGTCCCACATAAGAGAAGGCCCAACCTTGCAGGAATCTTCTGTAGTTAACCGCCCCTCCCCTCCCCCACCCCAGACCACAGGGCCTAGGAAGAAGAAACTCACAATAGCGATGAGATCTTATAGATAAGTGATGATTACAACAGACATGGCCCAGTTCATTGACCAGCTCCCATCGATAGCCATGCAGGCCTTAGGAAAGCCAAGTCAGTCTTGAGTTTGAATGGCAAGAGAAGAGGAGAGCAGGGAATGCATTCTCAAAGTGTAAGATGAAGGCCATGGGAGCGCCAGACACTGGGAGATCAGAGAAACTACACCTTCCTGGAGTCACCTGCAAACCCATTCTCCATGCCAGAGCTGGGCCTGGGCCTTGAGGCTTATCCTTACTCTGCTGCAGAACTGCACTGATATGACTGACCCCTGTGTAGTGAAAACCCTTTGTCCCTTTGGGATAAGCAGCCAAACCTCATCTGAGTTCTAATCCTGAAGTGAAGTGACTGTTTATGTTACAGCCAACGTAGTAAAAGTCCTGGGAACTACACACAGGGTGCTGGACTCCACATCAGGCTCTGATAACAGTACCCAAGGAGAACTTGCCACACAAAAAAAGAACTCTTTTACCCAGGCAGCATCTGTCAGTTTCCAGCTTCCTTTGTTTCCAGCTTCCTTTGCTTACTTAGTGGAAGTCCATGTTGCTCATATATGCATAGAAACAGCAATACAGCCACATGCAAATGTATGTCACCACGTTATCCCATACTTCTTATCATTGTAGTGGTCACAGGTCAAAAGAATAAAGAGTATCCCATGTACTTTAAAATGGCCAGGGTTCAAATTGAAAGAGAGAAGTAATTCAAAAAAGGAGGAAGAGATGGTTACCCATGACTCATGCCTATAATCCTAGCTACTCAGGAGGCTGAGATCTGAGAATTATGGTTCACAGCCAACCCAGGCAGGAAAGTCTGTGAGTCTTATCTCCAATAAACTGCTCTCCAAAAATCTGGAAGTGCAGCTATGGCTCAAGTGGTAGAGCGCTAGCCTTGATCGCTCAGGGAAAACACCCAGGTTCTGAGTTCAAGCCCAGGACTGACACACACACACACAAAAAAAAAGGTACGGAAGAGAATTTGACAGAACATGTGAGAATCTCTGCTGTGGGATATATTTTTAACAATGTACAACAGCCTTGTAGCTTTTTCCTATGAAAGCCTGATTTTAGAAGCACTCAGGTAAGCCCATCTGGAGACCAGTAACAATGAAAGGAGAGACTACAAAACACTCCACAGAACAATTGGCATCATTTCTGGTGGGGTTTTTTTTACTCTTTTTACTTGTTATTTCTGGACTGAAACTTGGGCTTCCACTCAGGGATTCAAGCTTCTCCCTGAGCTTTTGCTCTCATAGCTGACACTCTAGCACTTGAGCCATCCTCCACTTCTGGACTTTTGCTGGTTAATTGGAGATTTGTCCACCTTGGCTGGCTTTAAACCACGGTCATCAGATCTCAGCCTCCTGAATAGCCAGGATTCTGTGTCCCTAGCCACCAGCTGCCTCTTTTTTTTATTTAAAGCACTCCAAAGCATGATTGTGACTAGAACCTTTGACACCATAGACCAGGTACATTCATTTACGTCCTTCTGGTCCAATGAGAATTCTGGAAACAGCAATCCCCTTTCCCTGAGGACTGATGTAAATTTAAACCTAGAGTTCTGTTTTTTCTGTGCTTTTAACTACAAGCATTGGAATTTGGGAATTGAAAGCCAAAGAGCAGGTTTAAGGACCCAAAGTCTCCAATCCCACTTGCATGAGTTTCTGTCACAGTTTCTATCAGAATCAAACACTGGAGGTTTTGTGACTCCCTGGTGAAAGTGCTTTGATTCTCAAAAAACAAAATCCCTGTGGCTATTTCTGAGAGTTGGATCTGTTTGTTATGACCTCTCAGCCACATCAAAGAGCTAAGAGTGAAAGACCCTCAGAGAATTGAGCAGTTAGTGGAAGACTCCAAGAAAGTTCTCAGATGACCCGAGCCAGAACTCCACGTTCCTCCATCATTACAGAAACTTCTGAACCTTTCTCTGCACTGGAACCCTGAACAGCAAACAGATGGCCAAGTTCTAAGGTACAGTCTTAGGACATTTAAGGATTAAAATGCCGTTACTTCTCCATAGCATTTTCCTCTCTGTCTGTCCTTAAATTCCCTCTCCCCTCACCTTCCAAACTCCTATACCATTAGAGGAGGCAGAAAGGGACTTACTGGGCCCTTAGAATAACTACAGTGTCCTCAGGACCTGGGATCCCATTGGCTTCTCCCTCTATAAACCAATCCTGATCCATTCAGATCCTTTTGTGGACAACTTGAGACTCCCTTAGCAACCTAGCCTTGTCCAGGTGCCAAGGCCTCTGATGACTTCCTAGAACTTCAGCTTCTCAGAAGCAGCTTAGAATCACCCACTTGCCTGTTCAGCTCACAGCCTTGAGGTCCCTCCTAAACATTTGAAGCTGGAGCTTTTTATGCTCCCTCTCACCCACCAGGTAAAGGGCAACCCTTCCATGCATGCCAAGCAAACTCCCACCCCAAGGCAGTTACAGCCTCATCACTGGGCCCAAGCCACGCCCATCTTTATATCCATGGAGGAAGTCAATGTCCCTTCTTTGCTGGAGCTGAAATAACTAAAATATAGGCAAAAGAATTTTTAAAAAAAGAAAAGCAACATATTAGCTTTGCTACTTTCAAAATATGGATAGCAGCCCCAGCTTCAATATGTGGTCACTGTGGCTTTTCCACACCCACTGTGGATTTTCCACACCCAATTTCACCCTCAATTGGGTAAACTTGCCCTTGTGGCCACAGGAAGCCCTTTGTATGCCTCCCAAAATGCCCAGGCCTCTACCCTACCAAAGGTCACTATTGGAGCTAACAATGATTTAGTCTAAAACTACGTATCTTAGTGTAGTCATCTGTCACCATCAGCCTCCTGATGCCCAAGACCCCATCCCCAACCTCCTGAGTCTTCCTACTTCCATTCAGCCTTCAGGAACCTTCTGCATGGAGTTAGTGAAAACAGGAACCTAACCATGGAACCACCCCAACCCTGCACTTCATTATTTCAAAGCCAAGTACAATTTCCTCCACCAAGAACATTGGATGGAAGCTGGGCACCAGTGGCTCATGCTTGTAATCCTAGCTACTCAGGAGGCTGAGATCTGAGGATCACAATTCAAAGTCAGCCCAGGCAGGAAAATCCGTGGGACTCTTATCTCCAATTAACCACCAGAAAACCAGAAGTGGCACTGTGGCTCAAGTGGTAGAGTGCTCACCTTGAGCTGAAGAGCTGAGGGACAGTGCCCAGGCCCAGAGTTCAAGCCCCATGACTGACAGAAGAAGAAGAAAAAAAAAGAGCACTGGATGGTTCTTACCTTAGAACCACAAGTTCATCATCAAGCCAAATGCTGGTAGTTTACACCTATTATCCCAGCTGTGCCAACTTGGGAAAGCAAATACAAGAGACTCTTAACTCTAGTTAACCAGCAAATTGCTAGACTGGTGGTATGGTTCAAATGGTAGAGCAGGACTGGGAAGGTGGCTCAGTGGTAGAGCACTTGCCTTGCATGCCTGAGGCCCTGGGTTCAATTCCTCAGCACCACATAAGCAAAAAGAAAAAAACCAGAAGTGGTGCTGTGGCTCAAGTGGTTGAACGCTAGCCTTGAGCTGAAGAGCTGAGGGACAGCGCCCAGGCCCAGAGTTTAGGCCCTACGACTGGACCAAAAACAAAACAAAGCAACACCAACAAAAAAACAAATGGTAGAGCATCCAAATGTGAACAAAAAAGTCAACCTCTTCTATGAGGCCTGGAATTCAAGCCCCATATTACCAGCACCAAAAAAGAAAAAGAAAAGTGAAAGAGAAGTAATAGAGAAGAGGGGGCTAAGAAGGGAAAGACAGAGAAAGAGAGAGAGAAGGAAAAAGGAAAGAGAGGAAAAAGGAAAGAGGAGGAAGGAAGGAAGGAAGGAAGGAAGGAAGGAAGGAAGGAAGGAAGGAAGGAAGGAAGGAAGGAAGGGAAAAAGCAAGTTAATGCTTAAATTCCCATCCATACCCTTGGCGCAAATCATCTTCCCAGTCACCTACTCTAGAGCCAAGGTACTCAAAGGCACATTACTGGGCACTCATAGGTCCTGGACTCAGCTGGGATCAAGGACTGGGTCCCGAATGATCTGGACCCTCCAACTCTGTAGAGCACTGGAGGACACTAAGCTCATGAGAGAGCCAGGGTCTGGGAGGAGAGAGGTTCTGAAAGAAATGTGAGGTGGCATCAGAAAGTGGGAGAACTAGAAGAAATGAGCACCAGCAAAAGCTAGACTATGAGGGAGGGATAAGTTAGGACATTGGAAAGACAAGATAAACAAGGCACTGTTGGTTGGAGAATTTGAGCTAAGAATGGAGAGTCTGGAAAGTTGACAATAAATTTCTTACTTATTTTTTGTAGCAATACTGGGGCTTGAATTCAAAGCCTCCTGGGCTCTGTCCCTTAGCTTTTCCTTTGTAAACTCAAGGCTGGTGCTCTACAATTTGAGCCACAGCTCTACCTCTCTGTTTTTGGTGGTTAATGAAAACAAGAATCTTACAGACTTTCTTGCCCAGGCAAGCTTCAAACAGCGATCCTCAGATCTCAGCCTTCTGAGAAGTGAAGATTACAGGTATGATCCACCAGCATCCAATAATTTCTTCCTGATAGAAAATATATTGTTGATATGCTGTGATACAAGGACCTCCTCAGCGCCAGGCCACAGGCTACATGCTGGACCCAGGGGGACACTGGTCAACAAAGTGTGTTTGCATCACAGGGGCTCAGAGCTATGGTCATCTGCATGTTCCAGTTGCACTGCATTTACCTCCAAGCTGAGTTCCACAGACACCTCTAGCTATACAGGTGAAAACTCCCAAGCTTGGACATAAGAGTCACACAACTTAGACATGCTGGGACCACTGTTTGACATCCAGTATCTGCCTTCCAATCACTACCATGAAAAATGACTCTGCACAAACAAAGGTGATTTGGGAAGCAAAGTATAATCAAGTGTGTTTTAAAATGTTACCATACTGTATAATCCTCATGGAAGGAAATGTCACTCCTTACTAGGAGCATTAGGGAAAGGTCCCTGGAGAAGCTCTGGAATGGCCGGAGTCTTCTAGAATAATTGGGATTCGGGCATTAAATAGGGACCAGAAGGAAGAAGGGTCTTTAAGACAGAACAAAGATGGAAATGACCCAGAAGTCTGATCTCAGTAGCTCATTTAGCTGGAGAAAGTTAAGAGAACAACAACAACAACAGGAGATAGATGCAGACAGAGGAGAGAACCAAGCTTGAACAGGGAAGTGAGCAGACAATCAGACACCATTGAAAAACATAAGGTGATATTGATATATGCGAAGTATAGCAAAACCCACCTGCAGCTCCCATAGGAAAAACAAGGCTTAGCCAGGGCCAGGATGCTAATGGGAAAGAAGTCCATGGAAGAGGAGTGAGGAGGAGAGAATTTGACTTCTGGGAAGCAATCTTCAAGAGCCAGGGCTATTTTATTATCATTAGTCACTTGACACTCTTCAGTGTCATTGAGAAGTGTCTGAATGCCTGCAGAGATCAACAAATGATATCATTTAATTAAGATAATGAAATCTCCTATGTTTTAGAGAAAGACCAGGAGTTCATTCTCTAGTTCCATATTCCCTCTGGAAGCTTTTATTGGTTATTTATTTGTTGTTTGTTTGTTTTGTCTGAGACCGTGATTCAGACTCTTGTTCTAATGCTGTCATTGATTCATTGGCTGATGCGCTACCACCTGAGCCATGCTTCCTACCAAGGAGCTTGTAATAAGAAAAGAGAACATGAAGCAGAGAATTTGAAGCAGGGAGCTGGGCCTCACTGAATTGTATCAACTGTGAGACACGGCACAGCCCATGCATTTGGGAGGCTTTTGTACCGTTATGACTGTATCAGAAGCTAGAGCAGCCACAGGCTGATCCTTGGGGAAGGAAGTAGGGGTGGGAGTGGGTGATGAGGAATAGGAGAAACTGGCAAAGGAAATGAAAATGGATGAACTGGCCAAGAAGGAAAGCCAGTTAACCACAATATCCTAGGTTTTCTTTATTGAAAGAGAGAGGCTCACAAAGAAATGGCTAAGGTCCCTGGTTTGCTCAGTGACACTGGAAGTGGTTATGGGTGGGAGGAGCCATGTGGCTGAAGGTAGACCTTGACCTCAGGAGAGTGGCTGGTAGGGAAGGTATAGCCTTGACACTACAGCCTTTGGCCTCAGCTGGCACCACGTTCTGGGCCCAGTTTCCTAAGAAGAGGTCTCTCTGAGATGTCTTCTAGCTGTTGCTACTTTTTTTTTTTTTTTGGTCAGTCATGGGGCTTGAACTCTGGGCCTGGGCGCTCTTCAGCTCAAGGCTAGCACTCTACCACTTGAGCCACAGCACCACTTCTGATTTTCTAGTGATTTATTGGAGATAAGAGTCTCACGGACTTTCCTGCATGGGCTGGCTTTGAACTGTGATCCTCAGACCACAGCCTCCTGAGTATGGTGGCATGAGCCACCAGCGCCCAGCTTTGTTGCTACTTTTTGACAAGACCAAGGGCAGGAGCAAGGAGGACATCCCTTGACCTCTTTCTCCCTCTCCCAAGATCTGGGGAAGAGGGATGCTCATGGCAAGACGTGTTGTCTCCACCTTGAAGAGGAAGCCTGGCAGGTCCTGGAGCCACAGCCAGCCCCTGCCCTGTACCCTCTCCAACACAGCAGGCATAGACCTGGGGCTGCACAGGATGGGGCCCTGGTGACTCTTAAATTAGTATGAGGGGAAGCAGATGTGCCCACCATGGTCCCCAGGCACAACTGGGAACCACGGCTGGGGAAAGACATTTGCATACTAGGGAGAATTTGGTACCCAAAACTGTCCCCCAAAGTGAACTGCATGGATCTCTCGGGACAGTTCACGAATTTCACTTCTTCTTTCCCATGTTTTCTCAAACCAACTAGATGTGATGTTGACTGTGAATTGTCCGAAGGTTTCTTTTCTCTCCCGTCATGAGTCAACCCTAGGCCTCTTCTCCATCGTCTCTGCCACACCCTCGTGGCCAGTGGGAGCTGTTCACACCCACAACCAGTGCCACGTGGGAGTCTCCTCACTGCGACCCAAGAACACACCACGCTGGGCCCTCCCTGAGAACCTCTCCCTGGGACAAAACCACTGGGGGATCCCAGGCTTGCAGATGGCATCATGCCAGTTGCCTCTTTGCTGGGCACTCACCCAGTGCCACCCTCAGGCACCTGCCTGAGCTTCCGCATTATCCTTATCCCTGTGGCTTTCTGTGGGCAGACGCCCTGCTGGCCCCAAAGTGAGGAGGGTGTGTGGTTTCAGGGCCTCTCAATTCAATTCCCTTTTCAGGGCGCCTCCCTTCTGGGTACTGCTCTTAACCCCACCCAGAGTTGGAGTGCCCTTCACTAAATCGTCTGTGGATGCCCTCTACCCACACCCAACCCCTGCTCTGTAAGCACTGGTGCTCAAACTCAGAGCCTTGGCACAATCCCTTAGCTTTTTATTGCACCAGGCTGTTGTTCTACCATTTGAGGCACAGCTCCACTTCTGGCTTTTTGCTGGTTAATTGGAGGTAAGAGTCGCATGGATTTTTCTGCCTGGACTGGCTTTGAACCATGATTCTCAGATCTCAGCCTCCTGAATAGGTAGGATTACACAATGAGCCACCAGAGGCTGACATGATTTCTCTCTCTCTTTTTTTTTTAATATAGGCTTTCTATCTCTCACGGGAAAAGAATTATGCATTTACATCTATTGATACTGTTATCAAACCTTGTTTTGCAAGTCATAGGGCTTGAACTCAGGGTCTGGACAATGTCCCTGCATTCTTTTACTTAAGGCTAGTGCTCTACCTAGGGGTAGAGCTCCAGCTCCTCTCTCAGTTTTTAAGTGGTTAACTGGAGATGAGTGTCACAGGGATTTTTCTACTGGACTGGCTCCAAACCTTGATCTTCAGATCTCAGCCTCCTGAGTGGCTTAATATTACAGGCTTGAGTTACCAGCAGCTAGTTAGTTATCAAAGTTTTGAGATTACAAACGAAAGGTTTATCAAACTGTTCCAGATGCAAGCCCAAGGATAAAGCACTGTTCTGGAAGAAATTTTGTTGAAATTATAATAAAATTTTCTTTGCGCTGAACCTGCTCACTGTGGGCAATAGGAAGAAGGCAAAATTTGGGGATTAGAGGTTTAACCATAAAAAGAATTTTTGCTACTTCCTGGGTGGTTAGTCTTCCTAACGGAATTCCATGTGGCCTGGATGGCCGGTTCTCAGCACATGAGAAAGAAATGCGAAGCAGTTTTCTTCTCTTCTCTTTGCTTTTTCGTTTTTGATTTAGCTTGAAGCTGAGAGCTAACGTGGCCTTCTATTATCTTCCCTCCCTCCATTCTGCAGCCTGTAACTTAATTTAGGACATCTCAGAATTTTTCTTTTGTTAATACAAAACTCAAGAAGACTCCCATGTGAATTCAAGGAGAGCTACACAGTGTCCGGGAACCTGAGAAGTGGCAGGGGTGAGGGTGGCTGGTCTCCTGGTCAAATGTACTGACCTGGCTGGAAATGATCTCTCCACCACCTACCTGCCTCATTACAAACTGCATCTGATTTGCTGTGGCACTCCACTTGTCCTGGACAGCATTCCACAGCCTGGAAGGCCGCCAGAGAAAATCTCGCTCCTGGCAACTAATTTTTGGAGCCATGTCAAAACCTGGTCTCTGCTCTTAGAGTCCTCAGCATAAGACTGCTTCAGGGCTCTCCCTGTACTTTGTGTTAAATGCTGGGCTCCTCCATCAGAATGAAAGCCTCTGGAGGGAGGAAGCTTATCATAGGCATCCCAGAACCTCCCCAAACAGTGATATATAAATGCGCTTCCTCCTCGCCCCAGCTCTCTGGGATGAGAGACTGTCCTGAAACCTACAACTTGTCCCAAAGGACAAGTCCCTACTTAGATTTCCGCCTTCCCAAAGCTAGAATCAGTCTTCCGGACAGACATGGGAATATGTAATGGTCACTGACCCTGGCTATCCTAGGAGGGTCCTCTCCCCGCTCCTTGCATTCTGCCCTCATTCAGGGATTCATCCTGGCAGTGGCCCTGGGGTGAAGCTACAAACTGTAGAGAAGGATCATGAGGCAAGAAAGGCAGGGACAGCTCTTGGGTTGCAGGAACCTCAGCTACTGCAGTAGTTGATGACAGAGAAGGAATGGAGTCTTTTAAGGAAACATCTTGGGAGATTTTAATTTTTCAGTATAAATATATTTTTACTCGGATCAATGTATGCTTGTATAAGGCTGCCCTATAAATGTGGCTGGCTTTGTGCCAACATTACTGATCAAGCCAGCACTTGTAGGACCTGGGGTCATAGAATATACTTGAAGGAATATCACTGGAGCATAGACACTAGAGAATCCACAGATGAGTCCAATGGCTCCTGCTAGCTGACACTGGATAGATGATAACCTTAGACCAAGTGCATAAAAGACAGTAGAAAGAAGGAACAATAGAGTCATACAAACTATTCAGTAAAAATCTGAAGGTAAAAGGAGCAGAAGACAAAAAGAAAAAGATACCAAATAAAGCGAAACAAAGTAGATAGATAGACAGATAGATAGATAGATAGATAGATAGATAGATAGATAGATAGATAGATAGATAGATAGATAGATAGATAGCTGATAATATAAATGTAGCAATAATCAGTTTAAATGCCAGTGGACCAAAAGGAGCCAGTTATAAGACAAAAGCTGTTACAGTGGGTACAAAATTAAGACCTGCCTGTAGGCTGTCTGTAAGAGTGTCACTTTAAATACAAAGACACATGAACATTAAAAGTAGAGCTGGAGCCAGGAGCCAGTGGCTCACACCTATAATCCTAGCTACTCAGGAGGCTGAGATCTGAGGATTGGTTCAAAGCCAGCTTGGGCAGGAAAGTCCATGAGTCTCTTATCTCAATAACCAGTAGAAAACCGGAAGTGGTGCTGTGGCTCAAGCAGCAGAGCACTTGCTTTGAGCTGAAGAGCACAGGGACAGCACCCAAGCCCAGAATGCAAGCCCTACAACCGACAAATAAATAAATAAATAGATAAATAAATAAATATAGAGCTGGAGAAAGAGGTACCATGCTAATGTTAGTAAATACTAATAATTAATAAATGGAAAGTAGGAGTAGATATCTCAACTTTCAAGAGAGCAGACTGCAGAGCAAGGAAAATCACTGGAGGTAAAGACAGACATTACAGGATGGTGGCATGGGTCTATAACCACAGCGACATGGGAAGCATAGGAAAATCCCACCAGGGGGAAATCACTAGCTTCATTCAGAAAAATAACTAAAGTAAAAAATGGGCAGGAATGCAGCTTGAGTTCTAATGTCTGCCTAGCAAGTAGGACACCCTAAATTCAGTACCATCAAATAACATGGGATAGGGGGTGCATTACATAAAGAAACTGGGATTAACACTCCCAGAAAACATAGCAATTCTGAACAGAGCCTCAAAATACATAAGGCAAAGGCTAATAGAACAGAAAGTAGAAATAGATGAACCCATTCTTATACCTTCTATGAGAAGCAGATAGATCAGCCAGCAGGAAATCAGTTAAGAAATACCTGAACTTAAAGACAGGAAACATACATATATTATATATTACATTATATATATTATATATATATATATATGATAGGAATATTTTAGACAGAAAAGACAGCATAAATATGGACTCAGAGACTGGGACACAGAATAGGTGCCGAAGGAAGGCCAGGCGGTGGGGTTTTGAAGGATGATTACAAGGGACCTTTCAGGACCTGCTAGCCAACGTTGGTCAGAAGAGGCAAATATCCTTCAGCACTACAGCTTAGCGAGGAGTGAGGGGAAAAGGCCACAAATGGGCCATTGTCCCGTCCTAGAGCTGCTGGCTGCTGTGGATGGCCTTCTGGACGGAGGGTGGAAATGGGTGTAATCACTGGTTTCAGGTAGTGAAACCAAGGCCAGGGAAGCACAGGGCTTTAGTCAAGGTCACAGGGAGTCACCCTCAAGCCACATTTCCTAAAACTCATCATATATTCAAAAAAGGGGAATGAGGCAAAGTGACTCAGGAGAAGCCATACACTCTCTCCCTCTTTGGGAGCTACAATAAACCTTACTTAGCATTTGAGAAGGGCTGAGGATTGTGGAATACTGCTGTTTTTAAAATACACATATATATAGATATAGATATTGATTATATTGTATATAAGATAGGTTATATGTATAGAATATGTATAGATTACATTATACATAATGTAGATAATATAAATAATAGAAAATAAAAACAATACCTCATTCATTAACTTTAAAAAATATAAATAATAGATTATATAGATATATAATAGAGAGAGAGAGGGAAGTAGTTTCCCCCAAACCAAACAACATTCACATCTTGAAAGCTAGTGTAAGGTAACTTATCATAACCAAATAAATAAAAAATCAATATCAAGATTCTGTAAAATGTTAATAATGTAGCTAATATGTGATTTGTAAATTTGAGAAACAAAGTGTATCCATGCAGTTAAGCAATTATCTCTCTTCCAAATATATTCCCTATAACTTAATGAATCTGAAACCTATTTATGATTAGCTTTGACAATATGCCGACTTTCCAGTTTAGATTCAAGCATTTCGAATCTTGGAGAAGAATCTTCTAGATTGCTCCACTTGGGTGGTATAAAACTCACTTCCATGATGCATGTGAAAAAAAGCTTTAGGAGAGAGAGGACAAAAGAGTTTGGAGAAGTTGAACATGGTTAGAAATTTGACAATTGAGCTAGGTCCTAGCTACTCAAGAGGCTGAGATCTGAGGATATACATGGGGTGCAGGAGGAAGAAATTTGACAGTGTACTTTTATAATGTAAAGAAATGTATTTCTATAGTATGTGAAGGAAGTTGAGGATAGCCTTTGGTGGTGTGTACCTAAGACAATGAGAGATGAGAGAAAAGTCTTGAGAGGGAAGGATTGGTTCAGATGGAAAGTCAGATGCAGTAGAAGTAATATTTTGGGTGGAAGAAAAAGAACACAAGCAGAAAAGGTTCAGCCATATGGTAGTTGTTACAATACAGTGATTATTTTCAATCTTAGCCAAGAATCAACAGACACACAGCAGGAAATGCCAAAACCATTTCTTCCAGAATGAAGTGATGTTCTGAAATTCAAAAAGAAATTCTTTACTAGACTCTGCTTTATATGACACCAAAGTCTTCCCTTCACCAAGGACAAAATGCATTCTCTCCTGCTCATGGCAGCATCCACAGTGTTAAAAATAAATACATGGCCGAGTGCCAGAGACTCTCACCTGTAATCCTAGATATTCTGAGAATCATGGTTCAAAGCTAGCCTGAGCAGGAAAGTCCATGAGTCTCTTATCTCCAATTAACCACCAGAAAACCAGAAGTGGAGCTGTGACTCAAGTAGTAGAGTGTTAGCCTTGAGCTTAAAAGCTCAAGGATAATGCCTGGGTCCTGAGTTCAAGTCTGGTGCACGTGTGCATGAGCGCACACACACTCACACACACACACACATACACATGGATTGGAAGAGATGGGGAAGAACAATAAAAGGGGTAACATTTATCAAGATACATTGTACTCATAAATTGATATGTTCAATTGTATCCTTTTTGTATAAAAACTACTTAAAGGTAATAAATTCAAGCACCTTAGGAAGTTGCAATGGCAGGGATTTTTATGCTCCCAGTACATATATGACAAACGTCTGCCATCCCAAACATGCCAGCTCTTCTGATCTGACCAGTACCCACTGTTTAACTGTGTGGAGATGTCACACTACACCCAAACTTGCAATTATGATGGGTCACTTACAAAACAAAATACATTTTAAATTTCTATAAAATCCATGACTCCAAAGCCTTCCAGCATTCTACCTCTGTACCTAGTAAGGAACAACCCAGAATTTAGCACAGAGTAGCCTTGCTATTATCTGTTTATGAAAATAATTGTAATATGCATGTTTCCTGTTCCCAAACCAGCTTTTCTGTTGGCCTCAGTATTCCTTGGTGCACAGAGCAACTGCCGACCATGCTGCACTGAACAAGAGCTTGAGCTCTGACACCCCAGAGGCCAAGGAGTTTCTGAAGTGCAGTTGCTGCCTCCTCCAGCTTTGCCAACAGTGACCAAAAAAGACTTCATCTCCAGGTCCTGGTTAGGAAGGCCTCAGAGACTCAGGAATCAATGACTTTCTCCATGGAGGAAAGAGCTCTCTTCCCACTGGACAAGCACTCACAGAAGAATGGGAACAAATTCTCCCAAGTGTTACTAGGCCACTGATCCCAGCTGGAATACACACACACACACACACACACACACACACCAATTTGGAATGTGAATACAACAAGGAGATATTAAGCACCAAGCAGAAACAAGCAGCTCCCTTCCTTCCTGATTTGTGTGCTTAGAGGAAGAGCTCCGATCTTCTAACTAGGATCATAAAGATGCCGGTCATGTATGTGTTTCCCAACTAAAAGGTGCTGTTCCCTAAGCATTAACCATAGGGCTATTTAAGTTTAAATTAAATTGAAATTGAATAGGATAGAAACTTCAGTCTCTCAGCTGCACCTATTCAGGCCTTGGCTGCCATGTTGGACTGCATAGATGAGAAATATTTCTTCTCAAGTAGGGTAGTAGGGCTGGGAGTGTCCAGTGGGCACCTGCATTGCTCCTCAGGACTCCAGAGTTTCTTTCCCAGTGTCGACAAGGATGAGGGAGGGAGAGTCAAACATAAATTCTTTCACCAAGTAAATCCATTACAATTACCCTAAAGGCTGCTTCAGCGCTCAAAGGCCATGCAACTTTTCCTTCCTGTGTGTGACCAGGCCCTTCACTGTACCTGAAAGAAAAAAAAATTTCCCCCGAGTTCCTGTGCTTCTTCATAAAGCAATCACACAGATCCCTTTCAAGGTGGTAGCTGGCATGTTCTTTCCCTTCCAGGACAAGGTGCCCCTGGGATGGCTCGGAAAGCCCCCTCCCCAAATTGTCTGAGTCTGAACCCTGGTGCATCCCTGTGACCTCTGGTCCCCTCCCTCCAGCTAGCAACCTGCAAAATAGAAACTGTGGTGAGCAATAGCTGGAGGGAGGGTGGGATTTCCAGCAAATAGAGAAGGGTTCACTCCGCCCTACTGGTCAGTTCTTGCAGGATCATTCCCCCCTCAGGAAAAAAAAAAAAAGAGGAAAAGAAGGCAAATCACTTTCCTCCTGCTTCTGCTTCTCCTAAATAAACTGCTTGCCTAATTTCCTTTGCAGTTAGAGAAATGTTCCTTGTGAAAGCCACAATTTCCACATATTCGCACACTGTGGATCCTGGGCTCCAGGAGCCATTTGCATCGAAACCTTCCCTCTGTCCCAATAGTTTAAGATGTCTTTGCATGCTGGCCTCCAGTGGACCTCAGGGTTAAACAGGAAACTGTTCTCGAGGTCTGAACACTGAGTGTCAGAGAGCACAGCTATGATCACATTAGACAACACAGTCCCTTAAATGGAACAGAGTCCATTTAAGGAATCTGGGGTCCCTCATGTAAAATATAGGAGTTGGAAAAGCCAGAACAGAGTCTGGCACTGATGGCTCACACCTGTAATCCTAGCTACTGAGATCTAAGGATCTCGGTATGAAGCCAGCCTGGTTAGGAAAGATTGTAGGATTTTTATCTCCACTAAACTACCAAAAATGTTGGAAGTGGAGTTTTGGTTCAAGTGGTAGAGGACTAGCTTTGAGTAAAGGGGGAAATCTCTGGGACAGCACCCAGGTCCTGAGTTCAAGCCCTAGGACTGGCATAAGAAAAAGAGATGAAAGAAAAAGAAAGAAAGACAGACAGACAGAGAGAAGAAAGAAAGAAAGAAAGAAAGAAAGAAAGAAAGAAAGAAAGAAAGAAAGAAAGAAAGAAAGAAAGAAAGAAAGAAAGAAAGAAAGAAAGAAAGAAAGAAAGAAAGAAAGAAAGGAAGGAGGAAGGAAGGAGAAAAGAAAGAAAGAAAGAAAGAAAGAAAGAAAGAAAGAAAGAAAGAAAGAAAGAAAGAAAGAAAGAAAGAAAGGAAGGAAGAAAGAAAGGAAGGAAGGAAGGAGAAAGAAAGAAAGAAAGAAAGAAAGAAAGAAAGAAAGAAAGAAAGAAAGAAAGAAAGAAAGAAAGAAAGGAAGAAAGAAAGGAAGGAAGGAAGGAAGGAAGAAAGAAAGAGAGAGAGAGAGAAAGAAAGGAAGGAAGGAAGGAAGGAAGGAAGGAAGGAAGGAAGGAAGGAAGGAAGGAAAGAAGGAAGGAAGGAAGGAAAGGAAAGGAAAGGAGAAGCCAGATCAGGAAAGGAAAGGAAAGGAAAGGAAAGGAGAAGCCAGATCAGTCCTATACTCAGGAATACCTCGTCTCTTCTCTAATGCCAGCCAGTGTTGGAATATCTTGTATCTGTGTGGTTGGCGTATAAGGAGGAATATGGTTAATAACAGCTTCTCTGCTTATTCAATCTAAGAGAAAGAAGATCAATAAGTACTTACAAAATGCTGAACAAGGTAAGCAGTTCATTGTTAAATACTGTTAAGCTTTGTTGTGTGTATAATTCAGCTTTGTGCTGATGACTGATAAATGAACCATACACCAAAAGATAACAGAAATCTGAAAAGCACATTAACTGAAAGAGCTGGCTGCCACCTCCCTCCTGCATCTCCAGGAGAGAAAGATTCACTCCTAAGATATTCTAAACACTTTCCACCCTTGTAGGAAGAAACATCAGGAAAGAGCTTCAGCTGGAATCCTCCAAATAATAAGTTTAGGCCAGCTGAGCATGAGTAGTTCAACCTGAAATCCTAGCTATTCAGGAGGCTGAGATCTGAGGATCACAGTTCGAAGCCAACCTGGGCAGGAAAAATCCATGAGACTGTTATTCCCAATCAACCACCAAAAAGACAGAAGTGGAGCTAGGCTTTAGCAAACAAGCTCAGGGACAACTCTCAGGCCCTAAATTCAAGTCCCAGGACTGGTATTAACAAGCAAAACAAAACAACAACAAAAAAGTATAGGCCAGAGGATTTTTGCAGTCCAATTAATTAAATACAAAGGTGTTTTTCTTGATCTGAGTGTCTTCTATTAAAGAATGAAGAAGCTAAAAAGTGAGCATCTTGGCAAATCAATGAGCTGAACATTTCTAGGTCCTGTGTTGCAATAGTACTATTCTCACGGAGGGCTTTCACAGAGCCTGGGGAAAACCTGGGGGAGGTGTTCCCCCTAGTGGTGAAGAAACACATGGCTAGAGGGAACAGAGTTGTTCTCGCTGCTTCCAGGCAGAAGATTCTAGACCCCAGGCTGGGGAAGAAGAGCTTTATTCCCTCAGGGAAGAGGGAATACTGCTGAGCCCAGGGACAGGAAAGACCTACTCAGCTCATTATCAGGTTAAGGGTAGACATTGAACTGCTGGCCAGGTGCGTGTTTTATCAGTATCCTTTGCTTGTAGCTTAATTGTGAAATTACCCATACAATTATTCTATGACTGTCTTTCACATGACCAACAATGATCATAAGACACTGATATCCATGACTCAAATTCCAGGTGGCAAATCTTAGCTTAGTTGAACTGGGACATGTTATTTATTGTCTTTGAACCACCACTGGTTCATGGTGAAGTTAGCATGATAGCCATTCCTGTCCTAAAGATGACTGAGAAGTTGAAATGTGTTGGACTAGGACTCACAGTGCAGATACACAGAAGGCCCTCAGGAGAGGAAGCTGCCTTCCATGCATCCTTCAGCATCCCATCCTCTTCAACACTCTGTATACCAGTTTCATTTATGATGGTGAAAAGCTAAGAACAACCTTCACAGATGGATAAAAATCGTGGCAGCTGGGCACAGGTAGGTCACACCTCTTATCCTACCTACTTGGGAAGTTGAGATCTGAGGATCATTGTTAGAAACTGGCCTGGAAAGGAAAGTCCATGACATTCTTATCTTTAATTAACCAAAAAAAGCCAGAAATAAGTAGTAGAGCATCAGCCTGGAACAAAAAAATCTAAGTAACAGTGTTCAGTCCCTGAGTTCAAGTCCCAGTACTGGCATACACACATAGAAAAAAAATAGTGGCATATCTGTACCATGTTCATCAAAGAAAAGAAATGGATTCTTTATACATGCAACATCATGAAGAGAAAAATTATCGTGTTCAATTGAAGTCAGACAAAATGTAGTGCATATTGCATGATTTGTTTATATTATATCCTAATAAATGCAGACTAATGCCTACATCCAAGAAACCCAAAACAGCAGTATTACCTGGGATCAAAGGTTGATGCTACTAAAGGACACAAAGAATCTTGAGAAGGTATGATGTGTACTTTATTTTGTGTAATGGTTATTTGAGGTGATGGTTTAACACATTTGTGTTACAAGCTTTCTATTGCACTTTAAAAATACTTAATTTTTAAAAAAGAAAAGTATAAAGAGGAGGTTTATTTTGTCTCATGGTTTCAAAAGTTTAAGATCACCTGGCCCAAGGGAGGGGGTAACAAATTCAACAAGAAATGTACTTACCACCTTACTTATGTGACTGTAACCCCTCTGTATATCACCTTGACATCACCTTGACAAAGGAAAGGGAAGGCAAGGCAAGGCAAGGCAAGGCAAGGGAAGGGAAGGCAAGGGAAGGCAAGGCAAGGCAAGGCAAGGGAAGGGAAGGGAAGGGAAGGCAAGGCAAGGCAAGGCAAGGCAAGGCAAGGCAAGGGAAGAGAAGGAAAGGGAAAGAAGGGAAGGGAAGGGAAAGGAAGGGAAGGGAAGGGAAGGGAAGGGAAGGGAAGGGAAGGGAAGGGAAGGGAAGGGAAGGGAAGGGAAGGGAAGGGAAGGGAGGGGAAGGGAAGGGAAGATCACCCTGCTTATAGCTCTAGGCCTGTGGTGAAGCAGTACATCATCTCTGGCTCTCACTGGCTCTTTCATGGATGTTCTCTTATCCCATCTACCAGTAAGAGTGTAAGCCAGCACTCTGGCTCACTCTCATTGGCTCTCTCATGGATGCTCTCTCACCACATACTGCCATCCACCAATGACAGAGCAAGTTAGCACTCTGGTTCACTCTTATTGGCATTCTCCAGAATACTCTCACCACATGCTGTATTCCACCAGTGAAACTGCAGTTGGAAAGCCCTAGCCAGATGTTGGGATTCCCAGCCTTCAAAACTGTGAGTATGTACTGACTATCTACAGCATTCTGTTGTCATAGAAAGCCAACTACAAACCATTTCAAAGTTTCGATACACTCTGTGAAGCCCTAATAAGTTAGGCAGCTCATGTGGACTCATAGTTACTGTGATGTACAGGTCAGACCAATTCTAGAACAGCCTTTTATCATTTTATCTCCTTAATTATTGTTATGGCTCACCTCAGACTTTACAAGGTGACTTGTGAACTTGTATATTTTGTCCAATAAACACAGACTGATGTCTCTATGAGACATTGTTGTTATAGGAGTCATGGGCAATTGGGGGAGTTTCTAGGTTCAAATTGATCAGGTAGGAGAATGCTCCAGTAACTACATTTGGAATGGATGCTGACATTTCCCTAAAATATATTTCCTTTTGTGGGTGGGAGAGGAGCAGAGCAGATGTGTTTGGGTAGTTTGTATGCACATCTTTTCCCTGCCCCAAGTGTACAAGCCCTCTAAATAAAGAACACACAGGCCTACTCTGGTCTTCAGTAAGTCATATACTTGACATGTGCAGAACATACATTCCTTCCATGATGGTCAAATTTCTCATCCTAGCCAGGTGCCAGTGGCTCATACCTGTAATCCTAAATACTCAGAAGGCTGAGATCTGAGGATCGTGGTTCAAAGCTAGCCTGGGCAGAAAAGTCCCCGTGAGACTCTTATCTCCAATTAACCACCAGAAAGTGGCACTGTGGCTCAAAGCGATAGTGTGCTAGCCTACCACTTAGGGACAGCACTTGGGCACTGAGTTCAAGCCCCACAACCAACAAAATTTTTTTTTTCTCAAAGGTTCCACACACAGGCCAAAATCTTATCAAGTTCAAGTAGGCCAGCTCTTGGGGCCTGAAGCCAAGGAGACAAATTATCTGCCTCCACTACAATTGTCTACAATGGTAGAGCATTCAGAGAGGAGCAGCCCTATACATTCTTGTTCAAAAAGCAGAAACACTGGAAGTACACAGAAGTCACTCATCCTTGCAGTTTTGAGAGTATGACAGAGACTTTTCTGCAATTCTTGGCTTTGCCATCTGTGTTCTTCATTCTACTCTCTGAACCATATATCTGTTTTCATGAGAAGTTGTTTCCTGCCAGTATAACTGAGGAATGTTGTCACCCTGTGTTGAGAACCTCTGGCTTAACATAAATCATGATTCTATGTAATAGGAAGGAAGGAAGGAAGGAAGGAAGGAAGGAAAGAAGGAAGGAAGGAAGGAAGGAAAAGGGAGAAAAAATTGGGGATTGTCACAGCCATCTTCTGTTTTATTTTCTGTTCCTGTCAGAATTTTTTTTCTTAAATATTCCATGTCCCTTCTGTGGATTTCTGTGTGTTTATGCTATTGGATCCATGGATGAGACTTTTGGGGATACGTCCCTTTCCACTTAGGTCCTCTGTGGAATGATTGACCTTAGCCTCCCAGAGGCCCTCTGGTTCATGCAGAAGGTCTGGGAAGCACAAAGGAGTGTTCTGGCTGAATACCAGTCCTGCTTAAGTTTTGCAGAGTGTGCAGTTGCACACTGATTCCCCTGGAGCATGGTTTCCTGACAACTTATCTCTTAATTTTAGCATCTCTGCCATTTGGAGAGGCTGGACTTTTTTAACACCATCCAGTCCTACTTCTGTTGTGTGTTAAATTTCTTCTTTCTCTTCTTGCATTTTTACTATTAGTAACAATAAGACACAAGGCTGCACCTTTCACATTTGGCCTAGGAATCCATTTAAGGAATGAAAAAAAATATTATGTACAAGTTCTAATCCTAAATAGACTTCAAGAGAGAATTCTACTCAGCTATCTGTTATTAGATTTTAAAAACATTCATCTTCTTTTGCTTTCCAGTAGTATGTTTTGGGGAGACCTCCGTGGCTCATAACTAATACCAGTCTGTTGTAGGTTTGTTGTACTTCAAAATGCTTCCAGCCTCCCACCACCATGGCCTGCTTTCTAAGCTTCTCCACTATTTGTGGGTATTTGTGACAACTACCATCTGCTTCCAGGTACCGAAGTCTGGTAGTTATAGAGTGCTACAAAACACATTTCCGCAAACTTAGCAACTTCAAAATACCACTGGCCTTTTCAGCAGGAGTCCAGATCTAGTGGATGGGGGACCTTTGTTTCAGGGCCTCACAAGAGGTAATCCAGGTTTCACCCAGTCTGCAGTCTCTTTTTGGATGATCACCTGGAAAAGACTCTGTTGCCAGCTCACTCTGGCAATGGCAGAATCAGCTTCCTGTGATTACACAGCTGAAAGCTTCAGGGTTTTGCTGCCTGTTGACTGAATGAAGCTTCTGGAACCTCATGAATAGTTCACAGTGTGACAGTGTCTTCAGGATCCATTATCCAGAAGAGTGATTGCCCATCACTCTGGCCACATTCTTTTGGCCAGAAGCAATTCATACTATACACCCATGTTCAAAAACAGGTGTGAACACCAGCAGGCAGGGACTAAGGAGGTGTCCATCACTAACATCATCAGGAATGTGTGTGTGTGAGTGAGTACTGGGGCTTGAACTCAGGGGCTCCTGTTTTTGCTTGGATTTAAAGCTGGCATCCTACCTTGAGCCACAATAACTTGGTGATATGAGTCTCATGGACTTTTCTCCCTGGGCTGGCTTTGAAATTCAATCCTCAGATTTCAGCCTCCTTGAATAGTCAGGATTACAGATGTTGAGTCACCAATGCCCAGCAGAAGTATCTTTAAATATTAGGAGGTTGTTCAGGATGACAGAATGAAATTCCTTACAATCAAAATGTTTCTTTGAAAGTCAAATCTTGCTATTTGTAACAAACATTGTCAATTGGTTTCTGTAAGGCTGGTAGGTTTACTTGAGAAATGAAAAAATATTTGCCTGAGTTGACATAATTCATTCGTCAGCATCTCCTGTAAAGATGGAGTTCCCTGGTGAAGATGGCTAATCTACCTTACAGGTCAGCAACAACAGGGAATCGCTTTGCAAGTGATGCTCACTTTATCTCCTAAATGCCAAAGAAGGGTACTCGAGTTGAGATAAGAAAGTCAAGGAAGTGGCACTGTAGCTCAAGTGGTAGAGTGCTCACCTTGAGCTGAAGAGCTAAGGGACAGCGCCCAGGCCCAGAGTTCAAGCCCCACGACCGAAAAAAAAAAGTCAATTGTTTTTACTGTTTTACCAAGGGTTTCTGAAATAGAGCTGGAACTGAAAGAAATCTGGAAGTGTATTGTGCATAAAACATTAAGGCTAGAGGAGGCAACAATGCTTAATAAGAAATGTACTTGTTATCTTGCCAATGTAATTGTAACTCCTCTGTACAGTATTTTCACAATTAAAAAAAAAAACATTAAGGCTGACAAAAACACTGCCAGGATGCTTTTTGAAACCCTAGTACTAGCACAAAAGATAAAAAAAAAAACCAGATGCAAGAGAGTATAAAGATAAGGGCTATGAGGGGCACACCATCTCTAGCTGAAAAGAGATTATGTTCTAAATGTAAAGCAAAACACAGATTTGAAGATGTGACTTAGAAAAATCTACTTCTAGGGTGGTTACTGCTTCACTTGCAATAAAACTTTCCACTGAGAGCTGGCTGCCAAGCACTCACACCTATCATCCTAGCTATCTCAGAGGCTGAGAGCTAAAGATCTTGGTTTGAAACCAGCCCGAGAGAAAAGCCATGCAACTCTTATCTCCAATTAACCAGCAAAAAGCTGAAGGTGTAGCTCCAGTGGTAGCCTTGAGCCACTAGCCTTGAGCAAAACAAACAAACAAGCAACCTCAAGGACAGGCCCCAGGCCCTGAGTTCAAACCTAAATACTGACACAAAAACAAACAAAACACTTTCATGTCCTTGTCTAAGATGGTCCACATCTAATGTCTAGCCTGATGCATATTAAACAATATTACATCATAGAATGGTTTCCAAAATGTTATTAAACTGTATACTTTAAAATATTGTTCTAATTTTTCTAATGACATCTTTTCCTCTCTTGCAATTAGTCAGGTCTTCTCAAACTCGCATGCATGCAAACTACTAATATTAACGTGTAGCTTCATAATTCAGTGGGTCTCAATTGCTGAAGCAGAAACAAAGATCTCCATTTTGTCAGAGTTTTCAGTTGCTCTTGTAAGAATTTCCTAAACACTGATCACTCTTGTCCTCTCCAGTACTCAGTCAGATCTTGGAGGACTAAGCTGAGAAAATCATGGTTCATCCATTCAGTGGGATGCAGTAATGCTTAGAATCTTCAGGGGACTGGTTCTAGAAGCATAATAGATGCCAAAATCCAGATACTGAAACCCCATCCATAAAAGTGTTCTATGCCTGCAGCACCTACATAATAGTCTTGTACACATTGAATCATCCCTAAATTATTTATAATATCTAACACCATGTAAATGCTATCTACTTGTTTAGGAAATAATCTGTACATGTTCCAAACTAATCCAAGTTTTTGGTTCAAATCTTTTAATATGTGATTAAGCCCATAGATGTTATCTAAGATAGAGGGCCACATCTATATAATCTTAAATCTGTGTGTGTGTGTGTGTGTGTGTGTATTGGTCCTGGGTCTTGACCTCAGGGCCTAGGCATTGTCTCTGAGATTTTTTGCTGAAGACTACTATTCTACCACTCGAGCCACAGCTCCACTTCTGGCTTTTTTTTTTTGAGGAATAAGAGTCTCACAGACTTTCCTGTCCTGGCTGGCTTTGAACTGTGATCATCAGATCCCAGGCTCCTTAGAAATTAGGATTACAAGTGTGAGCCCCCAGCACCCAGTTTAAGTCATCTTCTAAGAAGTGGTTCTTCATACAGTGTATTGTTTTAATGATAACTGTTGTCTATAATTCTAGTCAAATAAAATGTACTATATTTCATATTTGTGCATACAGAGAGAATAATCTGGAGAAAAACTATGCCAAAATGTTGAGATGTAGAATTTTGTTTTTGCCTTTTCCAAATTTTATTCAATTAGTATATATTATGGTTAAATTCTTTCAATTAGTATATATTATTAAATTTAGTATATGCCTTAGAATATTTTGGGGCAGTACAGGGATTTGAACGAAGAGATTTTTGTTTTGTTTTTTGTTCAAGACCAAGACTTGAACCTGGTATCTGAAGCTTTCACTCATTGGCTGGTGCTCTACTAGCCAAAACCCCTAAACTCAGGGTCCTGCACTTACCAGGCAAGCACTCTACCATGTGAGCCATACCCTCAGTCCCTTTTGCTTTCATTGTTATTCAAATAGCATCTCACATACATGCTCAGGGCTAATCTGTACCATGATCCTTCTAACCAGCTAGAATGACAGGTACACCTGGCTTTTTACTAGTTGAGATGGCTCATGTACTTTGAACCCAGCCGGGCCTCAGGATGCAATCCTATGATTACAGGTCATGCCTGGTTCTACAAATAATCTTTTGTTTTGGTCGGTATTGGGCTTTGAACTCAGATCTTCATGCTTTCTAGGGAGGTGCTCTACTGCTTCAGCTCGGCCATCAGCTCCTTGTTGATCTGATTAATTTTGAGATAACACCTTTCTTTTTTTAACTGAGGAAGGCTTGGACTGTGATCCTCTTCTATATGCTTCCTGCTGTAGATAGAATGACAGCCCCATGTACCACATCCAGCTTTTCCCATTAATGAGGTCTTAATAACTTTTTTTGTTTGGGCTAACCTGGAACTCTGTCCCTTCCCAATCTCTGACTCCTAGGAACTAGAATTACTGGTATGAATACCCAGAACTATGCCCTTAAAACAATTTTTGAAACTTAAGATTGTAGTATTAGAAGTGGGAAAAACTGTGGTGGGAACTTACTGAAGAGTCAGAAAGAAGCATTTAATTTATAGTTTCAAGGTGAGAATTTTTTTTTAATTGTCAAGATGATGTACAAAGGGGTTTCAGTTACATAAGAAATGAGTAACTTAAAAAATTAAATCCCCCAAAAACAAATCTTCAAAGAAACAACTGCCCAATAAATAAGTGGAAATAAGTGGGGTAAAGACTTAAAGAGAAACTTCTCTGAAGAGGAAAGAAGGATGGCCAATAGACACATGAAGAAATGCTCAACCTCTCTAGCCATAAAAGAAATGCAAATCAAAACAACATTGAGATACCACCTCACCCCAGTTAGAATGGCTATAATCAAGAACTCTAATAACAACAGATGCTGGAGGGGATGTGGACAGAAGGGAACCCTACTGCATTGTTGGTAGGAATGTAAACTTGTTCAACCACTTTGGAAAGTAGTATGGAGGTTTCTCAAAGGAGTCCACATAGGGGCTGGGAAGTTGGCTCAGTGGTAGAGCGCTTTCCTTGCATGCCTGAAGCCCTGGGTTCGATTCCTCAGCACCACATAACCAAAAAGAAAAAAGCCGGAAGTGGTGCTGTGGCTAAAGTGGTGGAGCACTAGCCTTGAGCTGAAGAGCTGAGGGACAGCGCCCAGGCCCAGAGTTCAGGCCCCACGACTGGACCAAAAAAAAAGAGTCCACATAGAGCTCCCCTATAACCCAGCAATCCCACTTTTGGGCATTTACCCAAACGATCACAAACAAGACCATACTAAAGCTACCAGCACAACTATGTTTATTGCAGCATTATTTACCATAGCTAACATATGGAACCAACCCAGATGCCCCTCAGTAGATGAATGGATCAAGAAAATGTGCTATATATACACAATGGAATTCTATGCCTCCATCAGAAAGAATGACATTACTCCATTTGTTAGGAAATGGAAAGACTTGGAAAAAATTATATTAAGTGAAGTAAGCCAGGCCCAAACAAGCATAGGTCCCATGGTTTCCTTTATTTGCAAGAACTAGTATATGTCTGAGTCAAGCAGAAAAGGTCAGATAAGTTAATGTTAGGGGAATGAACCCCAAGATAGGTATTCAAATGTTTTTTTTTCTTTCTTGCTATTGTTTCTAATGTATTTATAAGATATTTCTTTGTTGCTTTGTACATCCCTCCCCCACAGTATAACCCCTGCTTTCACAGTATTTGATGTAGGTATAATTTGTGGAGGGGAAGGGAAAAAACAAATCGTTTAACTAGAGATACAGGTGGACCCATTGCAACAATGAGATGTACAAGAAGTTAGGTCGAAAAACGAACTTTACAACTTTGGGAGAGGAGGGGGGAAGGGAGGAGTATGGGAAGAGATGGGAAGGGGAAATAAAGAGGAGGCAACAATGCTTGATAAGAAATGTACTCGTTATCTTGCCCATGTAATTGTAACGCCTCTGTACGGTATTCTCACGATAAAAAAAATTAATTAAAAAAAGAAATGAGTAATTTCTTGTTAATCAAGGTAAGAATTTTGCAAATATCAATTTTAAGTATTTGTCACTTTCAAAAAAGACATTAAGTCCTCCTAGTTCATTAACCATGTAGTAATTGAAAAGCTTCAAATAATACTTTAACAAAAATTGCAGAGTGGAAGAAAATTAGAAATGGTTTCACATACATTAATATATATCCATTACCTTCAAATTCTTCATTCAGAGTAACCTTTAAGAGAGAGAATATTATTTTCAATAAGTAATAAAATACAGGAATATTTAAAAAGGGAGAGTATACTTGGAATGTGGCTTAGTGGTAGAGTCCTTGCCTAGCATGCATGAAGCCCTAGGTTCCATTCCTCAGTACCACTTAAACAGAAAAAGCCAAAAGTGGCCCTGTGGCTCAAGTGGTAGATCACTAACCTTGAGCAAAAGAAGCCCAGGGACAGAACCCAGGCCTTGAGTTCATGCCCTAGGACTGGCAAAAGAGAGAGAGAGAGAGAGAGAGAGAGAGAGAGAGAGAGAGAGAGAGAGAGAGAGAGAGAGAGAGAGAGAGAGAGAGAGAGAGAGAGAGAGAGAGAGAGAGAGAGAGAGAGAGAGAGAGAGAGAGAGAGAGAGAGAGAGAGAGAGAGAGAGAGAGAGAGAGAGAGAGAGAGAGAGAGAGAGAGAGAATACATTGTTAAATTCTAGTACCTCTCAGAGCCAGTTTAAATTGAGTTTTTAAAATTCTAGGCCTAGGGCTGGGAAGGTAGCTCAGTGGTAGAGCACTTGCTTTGCATGCTCAAGGCCCTGGGTTCAATTCCTCAGCACCACATAAGCAAAAAGAAAAAAGCCGGAAGTGGCGCTGTGGCTCAAGTTGTAGAGCGCTAGCCTTGAGCTGAAGAGCTGAGGGACAGCGCCCAGGCCCAGAGTTCAGGCCCCACGACTAGACCAAAAAAAAAATAAAAATAAAAACAAAATAAAAAATAAATAAAATTCTAGGCCTATAAGTATTTTTATTGGTACCTAAGAAAATATGGGTGTGCTTTTCCATATGCAAATTCAGTTTTATTCATTTAATACATTTACTTCTATTTAAAGATGGAAACTAATTTTCTAGGACCTTTTTTTTTTCTTTTTGCCAGTTATGGGGTTTGAACTCAGGACCTGGGTGCTGTCTGTGAGCTCTTTTACTCAGTTAGTGCTCTGTAACTTGAGCTACAGCTCCACTTCTGACTTTTTTTTGGGGGGGGAGTAGTTAATTGGGGGTAGAATCCTACAGACTGTTTTTTGCCAGGACTGGCTTTGAGGCTTGATCCTCAGATCCCAGCTTCCTGAGTAGCTAGGCTTACAGGCGTGAGCCACCATGCCTAGAACCTCTTTTATCCTAAGCAGATGGAACCATTTACCAAGTTTCCAAGGAACTTGCTAGAAAAAAAAAAAAGCCTATTTTCTTTAGAACATTATAAAGTACCTATGCTTTACATAAATCAGCACCTTTCATATGATGATGGAAAGTCTCTTGAATTCTCCATTTCTGAGAATCAGTATATATGGCTTGATTCCTAAATTTGGGCCCAGTTTTGCTTTCTACTTCTTATCTATTGCATAAGCTACAAGAAGTCAAGTCTTCTTAATAATACTACTTAATACCAAAATTTACCAAATTGGGAGTTTTCACAGCCTTTACAGAGAACCTGAGCTGGGCTAATACCAGTAGTTTCTTTGGCTGGCAACCATGCCAGACAGAACCATCTAGTCACCCTAACTTCTTTTTTTGCTGAGATAATTTACTTGAGTCTACTATAAAAACAGACTCACTTGGTCAGAAGGGAATTTGAACTCCACTCATCAGTGAGCAACTTGACTGCTTAAGCAAGATCTGACATAGCACAGCTGATTATTCCATGAAAATGCAAGAAGGGGTACAAAGTCTTTGAAATTAATTATACACTGGACTAAGTTGAGGAAAAACTTTTTCATTTCTCTACGTACAATTTTGGAGGAGCTAGTATGTGCATTTCCCACTCTAATTTAGAGCAGCTGAGAAGAATAAATAATGAAGTACTCACGGATTTATTTTGCAACTACTAAGCTTATCCATTAAAGCAGATTTATCTGCACCATTTCCCTTAAATTGCAATCATGCCCTCGTTTTACAGCAATTTTCTATATTTTTGTGAAATTATGTTTCTGGAAGCTTATCATATATTGGGGGTTGCATTGTTCCACTGGGTCAGAAACGTGCATACAGCCAGGATATTTCTCCCAGATGTGAGAAGGTAAGTATTATCAGCACCCAAACTCTGATGAAATAGAATTTATCCACTTCCGTAGTCACAAATGTAATGTTATGCATATACATCGTTTGCTCAAAGATTCCTTTGTAAAATGAGTTTTGAGCAGTTTCTTAAAATACAGATGAAATTCATATTTGCCTCACAGCTACATTTTAAAGCAATTTTGAATAGCTTTGCTCAATTTGGAATTGGATGAATGAATATACACTTCTTATTCTGATTCAGACAGGTTTACTTCTAAATACAATTTTCTACATGTGCAAAAACATGGACACTTTTAACCTGATTTCCCAAGATTCGTTTTCTGTTTGGCCATCATCTTTCCATCCCTGTTTTCTGTATGCAGTGTATAATATCTTCTAAGAAGAATTTATAATGGAGGCTTTCAATTCTTACTTCAGCCTCTTCCATTACCCGCTAACAAGTTTAATGAGTTCATTAAAAAATACTGTTGGACTATACATTACATATACTATATATAATTATACATTATACAAGCTTTTGTCAATACTTGCTAAGCACTTTTATTGAGTGCTAATTACAAAAAACACATTGTTGTAAATAATTGTAAGAATCCTATTGTGTATCTAAAGGCAAAAATGGAGATTCCCCTCCCTTACCAACTTATCCTAGGTATACCACTTTGGAGCATCTTCACATTGTAAAACTCTACATAGGAATTTGTAAAAGTAAAAGATAAATAATTACACTTGGACATTTAAAGGGCAGTCTAAACATTCACACAGTGAAAACAAAGGAGGATATGCTTAGGAGAGGATCACAAGGGCTCAGTAGCTATGTGAATTTGATTAGATAAATGATCCTGATCAAAAAGAACTCCAGAAAACAAAAATGAGGTTTTTATTATACTGTTTGTGATGTTTTTTCTTTCCTTTTTTCTTTGGTTTATTCCCTTCTGTCACTTTTTTTATTTCTGTACTCTTTGGTGGGACAAAGGGTGAACCAATTCAGCCATGAAACACACTAGACATTATGTTGGAAATGAACTTTACAACTGGGGGTGGGGAGAGGCCGGGAGGGGAAAAACTGAGAGAATGAGGGAGGGGGTGATACTGTTCAAAAGGAAATATACTCATTACCTGACTTATGTAACTGTTACCCCTCTGTATATTACCTTTACAATAAAAATTTTAAAATAAAAAAGAAAAGCATGAATATGATGCCATATAGAAATTATATTAGCCAGGTGACAACAGCTTATGCCTGTAACCCTAGCTGAGTAGCTATGGGTCTGAGATCTGAGAATCACAGTTCAAAGCCAGGCCAGACAAAAAAGTTCATAAGACTTACCTCCAATTAACCAGCAAAAAGCTGGAAGTAGAGTTGTGGCTTATGTGATGAGTGCAAGCCTTCAGTCAAAAAGCTAAGGGAGAATACCCAGCCCGAGTTCAAGCCCTGGTACCAACACTCAAAAACTTAACTATTCTCTATGGAGATTTGTTACCTATTAAAAGGTTTCAATGAACTGATTTATTCAGTACAGATTTTTGGTAGAATCATTTTGTAGATATTACTAAACTGTGTTCCAAAAAACACTAGATTGCCAGGCACCGGTGGCTCATGCCTGTAATCCTAGCTACTCAGGAGGCTGAGATCTGAGGATTGTGGTTCAAAGCCAGCCCAGGCAGGAAAAGTCCATGAGATCTTATCTCCAATAAGCCACTAGAAAACCAGAAGTGGCGCTGTGACTCAAGTGGTAGAGCACTGGCCTTGAGCTGAAGAGCTGAAGGACAGCGCCCAAACCCAGAGTTCAAGCCCCATGACCGACTAAAAAAAAAAAAGACTAGATCTTTTTCCACAACTGGGTATACCAGTCCTCTTTCCTGCAAACCTTTACCAACACTATTTTTAATTATTTTGTTAATATTTTAATAATTTATAAATGTTGTGCTTTATATTTTCATGATTCTACTTTAATGTGCAAGCTCATGACTAGTATGAAAAGAATTCTTCAAAAAGAACAGGTCAAAAAGAGTAATCACTATTTTGCTGTCTTAGTACCTTCCTGTTTTGTTGGGAAGTTTTTTTTTGGGGGGGAGCAACATTTTGTCTTGATTTTATAAAGCAAGTATAATTGCACTTTGCTATTTTACCCATTTACAAAATTCTAATATTCAGAGCTCTTATTCTATTACTTAACATTTACTGTGAAAATGAAAATGTTTGAACTATTACTTAACAGCTTAATGTCTCTGTCTAGATTTTATTCATTTTTCTGCTCTGTTGAAAGCAGTTCCTCTTTTATTGAACTGACCTTTTTTTTTTTTCCTTTCATGATGTGGAAGTTTTGTATCCCATTTCTGAAATGTCCTATTTCTATTTTATCAGCATTCACATCTAAATTGTGAAAATATTTAAGCATGCATGTGTAAATGTAGTTTTGTTTTGCTCTTAAATATATACATACTTAGATAATACATGTATATATTTAATTAGATGAATAATCAAATCTCATGAACCATTTGAAACAACTGGTGATAGTTTAATAGTGAGATGTCTGCCTTCAGTATTAAATAGGACACACAAACAAGGTATACAGGAACTTAAAATGCAGTGTCAAATACATAGTTTTGATTTAAATTTCAATACCAAATTACTTTAGGGCCATCTTTCAATAAAAATTTATATTAATAATAAAACACTTTCAACATTTTTATATAGCTTCCTTTTCCTTGCTGTATTTAGTACTATATTATATATATATTAAATATGTAGTATTCTGAATTGTTAATGTTTTTTAACCTTTCCCTCCAAAGACAATCTCTTTACCAAATCCACACACAATTTCAGAAGACGTGAGACTACAGCAAAATGTCTAAGGATGAAGGCTCAGAGCTTAAAGACTAGCATCCAACTCTGCAGACAAGACTTGAGTCATCCTAAGAGCAGCAGGCTTTCTATGCAACCCAGAAACAAGATTTTCAATCTGCACCTTAAAGGTACAGAAACAAAGTGGTCTTCCACTCAAAAGGCCACTTGCAAATGCACAGCACAGTGCAGGGAAACCACCTCACTTCCTCACAACATTCTAGAGCAGCCCTGTCCAATATGGTGAACTCAAGTCTCACTGCACCAAGATTTACTTGAAATGTGACAAGTTTAGAACACTGATTTTTCCACGACTCAGTATGAAAACAACCAAAATGTAAGTGTTGAAAAGGTAAGAACAGGCTAATTTCATTTGGTTCTTTGGCTTCTTAAATACTAGAATATTTTAAGTTACGTAAATGATTGTTTGTTGAACAAATCTCTTCTCAATGTCCTTGAACCCTTAAGAGATGAAAAGCTGGTGAAATAGACTACAAAGAAAACATTCCCCATGATTAGCGTAGCGTGTGGTGTGTGTGTGTGTGTGTGTGTGTGTGTGTGTGTGTGTGTGTGTGTGTGTGTGTGTGTGTGTGTGTGTGTGTGTGTGTGTGTGTGTGTGTGTGTGTGTGTGTGTGTGTGTGTGTGTGTGTGTGTGTGTGTGTGTGTGTCTTCAGAGACTATAAGGAAAGGAAAGTTGACCCTTACACATGAAGTAGAAACGGAGCATAGTGGAACATGGCTGTAATCCCAGTGGTAGGGAGGCTAAAACAAAATAGGCCAGAATAGGCTGCCTAGCAAGACCTCATCTCAAAAAGAAAAGTTCGAGAGAAAAAAAGTAGGTAACATGTTATGAGATGAAATAGGTGTGAATATACCAGAGGTTTTCACAGCTTCATCAAATATCCATGCTTATGTGTAATACAGCAAGCAGAAGTTACCTGACAACCTACTTTTCACACTGCAAGGTCCACAAAACTCAGCCTGCCGTAAACCACTAAATTTAGAGAACTTTGTGTCCCTAAATGATAAGAAAGATGGGAGCTCCACAGCTCCCATCGCATAATCAACCCCTGGTTCTACAGCCAGCTTGCTGCCTAAGCAAGAGGTGAGTCCAGGCCTTATGAGACCAACCTCAGCTGGCCTTACCATGCCCATCAGATCATAAGTCTTTTAGCTTAGGATTCCAACCAGCCAGTACAAAAACACCAGAAATGTCATATTTGAAAAGTGCATTCTTCCTTCTTTTCCACTACTGCTATGGCTTGCTTTATCTTCCCATCCCAATGGGGATTTTGCAGATGTGTTTAGGGAAAGGTACATCTGCAACTTAGTTTTCCATATTAAATAGAAGTCTCCATACCATACTTCAAGCTCATGTTTTCCTTTGACAACAAAGAAAACATGGAGTCTTTCCTGTTAATATGAATAGAGAAGGCTGAGCTTTATACCTGCATTACAGGATACAAAGAGAAGGAACATAAGACCCTCTCACCCTGCCAAGAGGAAGGCTAGAGCCCATGCCTGAGTCTCAAGTAGAGGTAAGAAGTAGGATCCCATGGTCCAGGACAGTAGCTCAAGATGAGCAAGTAGAGAAGGGGTGACCATTCTGGATCCAATAACTCAGCAGATGTGCTGGCCCCAACCACCAAACTTCACTTGTTTTTCCTCTCAATCACACGTCCAACTTTCTGAGTACAAATAGATGAACAGTTCTAAGACCCACATTTTTCTGACATGGGCAGGCTGTTTGTCAATAAGCACTCTGCTGCTGCTGACAGCCGTTGCCAGGCACCAGGGTCCTGACAACCTTAACCACAGCAAGCTGCCTAACATGCACCTTACTGGACTGGCCTCCCTTATTTATTCCCGTCCCCTTGCTTACTTATATAGGGCGGCACATCATACTGACTTTTCTAAAGACCAAGCTTCATGGTTTTCTATTGTTTGACTACAGAGCTAGTTAATGCACCTAAAATGTTAGCCCTTATCTGTCTACATTCTATTTTACACCTAGTTCAGTGCCCTGTGCGTGGTAGTCCATATGTATTCATCACAAGGACATACTAGCATTCGGTACATGTATAAAGAACAAATGTGGCTATCTATGTCCTTAGGATTATCTAGTACAACTCCCTCCTGTTTGTTGTTGTTAACTAAAAAAAAATTAAGATCCTAGGGGTTTAATAGAAACTGTTCTCAATGAGGATACCTGGCACTTTTTTAAATACCCATTTTAATATTCTTTCCACTAAGAACTGGTTGTTAGGAAAAGGTAAAAGCCTTAAAGGTGTGTACTCCCTCCACCCAGCCAGACAGCTGGGCAGATGTTTAAAATATGCCTCATCTGCCTGCTTACCACTGATTCAAGGTTTGAGGTCCAGAGCTAGCAGCCTGAGAAAAAAGTTAAGGCACAATTTTATCCTTTTATGATGAACCTGGTTAGACTACTCTCTTTATATCAGACTTCTGGAGGTGGGTTGTAAAGCATCTCCTACAAACACTGGGAATACCAATAAAGAGGGGAAAGGTCAACAAAGAACATGTAAAGCTCAATAAGTAAAAAATAATCTGGGACCAAACGCTTCTTTTCAGACATTCCATAAACATAAAAACAAATTAAGATGAAATAGGATCTGTAAAAACAAGATTCAAATATTGCCAACACTAAACAGAATGATCTTAAATAGATAACATCAAAAGTAGTCAAGAAAATGGTCCTTTGGAACAATGAAAGCAAAATCAAGGTGGATGAAAAGGCAACACAAATATAGAGTCACAAATCAGGCCATCTTTTTTGCCAGTCCTGGGGCTAGAACTTAAGGCCTGTGCTTTCCCTAAGCTTTCTTGTTCAAAGCTAGTGCTTTTGAGCCACAGTTCCATCTCTGGCTTTTCAGTGGTTGATCAGAGGCGAGTCTCATGGATCCTCCTTTCTGGGCTGGCTGCCAAACACAATCTTCAGATCTCACTCTCCTGAGAAAACCAGGCCTTTAAAAATTCTGTATTTTAAGTTAACCAGCAAAAAGGCAGAAGTACAGGTGCAGCTCAAGTGGTAGATCACCAGTCATGAGAGCAAAAGAGCCAAGCAAGAACATGAGGCTCTAGCTAGATACCAGTGGCTCATGCCTGTAATCCTAGCTACTCAGGAGGCTGAGATCTGAGGATCGTGGTTCAAAGCCAGATCGGGCAGGAAAGTCTGTGAAACTCCTATCTCCAATTAACCACAAGAAAACCAGAAGTGGCACTGTGGCTCAAGCAGTAGAGCACTAGCCTTGAGCTGAAGAGCTGAGGGACAGTGCCCAGGCCAGAGTTCAAGCCCCACAATCGACCAAAAAAAAAAAAGGAAATTGAAATAGAAAAAGGGGTATTAGGAAAAGGGAGAGTGATGAAGAGGGTAGGTCTAATCAAGGTTCATCCTATGCACAGGAAAAATAAGTGAAATCCACATGGATGGAAGTGGAGATCCTTAAGTGAAATAAGCCAGGCACCAAAAGACAGTTACCACACGATCTCATTCATATGTGGAATGTAAAAATGTTGGTCTCACAGGAATGGAGACTAGTCAATACTAGAGGATTAGGAGAGAAGTATGAAAAAGGAAAAAGACAGGAAAGGCTTTCCCAATGGATATCAAGTTCCTTAAACAGGAAAATGGAAGCTCTGGTGTGTCCATGCACGGCAGAATGAGTATACACCATACCTATGCATACATTAAAAACCTAGATAAGCCAGGTGCTGGATGCTTGCACCTGTAATCTTATCTACTCCAGAGGCTGAGAACTGAGGATCATGGGTTGAAGCAGAGCAGAGCACTAAAGTCCACGAGACTCTTATCTCCAATTTATCTCAGAAAATGCAGGAAGTGGTTCAGTAGCTCAAATGGTCATACAAAGCAACAACAAAAAATCACCCTATAATTACATTAGAAACAATAGCAAGAAAGAAAAAACCACTTGTGTCCTTATCTTGGGATTCATTTGGCCTAACATCATCTTATCTGACCTTCTGTGCTTGTCTCAGACATATACTAGTTATTGCAAATAAGGGACACCATGGGAACTATGTTATTGAGTGCTAGCCTTGAGCAAAAGGATCTTAGGGACAGCACACAGGTCCAGAATTCATTGCACAGAACTGGGGGAGAGGGGAAGCTAGATAAAAAGATACTGAATGTTTTTATTGTAAAGGAATGACAGATATTTGAACCAATCTTTTTAAACAATGCACAAGGTATACAAATATGATATTACATGGTATTACATTAACACATGTAATTTTATATTTTTCACTTAAAAATAAAAGATTATATGGATTAAAAGGGGATTTAAGGATATTAAGGAATGAATTATTTTCCAAGTATTAAAAACCCTGAAACCAGCCAGGTGCTGGTGACCAAAAAAGAAAGTAAATAGTCTACCATTATAAATTCTAATAAATTACCATATTCCTAACAAAAGTTTTAAGTTTTTGTTGTTTTGTTGGCTGGTGTTAGGAGCTTCAACTTAGGTCCATGAGTTCTTGCTCAGCTTTTGCTGCTCACAGCTGGTACTCTATAAGCCACAGCTTTTTGGTTAATTGGAGATAAATCTCATGAATTTGTCTGCCTGGGCTGGCTTCCAACCTCAATCCTCAGGTCTCAGCCTCTTGAATAGCTAGGATTATAGGCTTGATCCTATAATCTAACTAAGTTTTAAGCATTAATACCACAATCAATGACAAGTGTTGATATGTATTTTTACAAAAGGAAACCTTTTATATTTGGGGCTGTACTAGGATTTCAACTCCAGGCCTGATGCTTGCTAGAAGCTATCTACTACTTAAACCACCTTCCCCCAGCCCTTTTTTGCTTCAAGTTTTCCTATAAGGTCTTACATTTTTGCCCTAAGCTGATCTTAGATTACAATCCTCTTACCTATGTCTCTAATACAGAAAGGATAACACGTGTCAATACTTGAAGCTTATTTGTTTAAATGGGGTCTCACTAGCTTTTTTCTTAGACTGGTCTCAAATTTCAGTTCTCCAGATCTCTACCTCTAGAACTGCACCCAGTTGGAAACATACTTTTAAAAAAGTAAGTCACTTCTCTGAAATAATGCTTTAGAGGTGTTGTAGTGCCAACACTCAGAAGAGAATTTAAAGCAAAATTATGCTGTCCTATCCTGACTATTTTATGCAGAAAAAAGGAATCTGACATACCTTCTTTGTCAACATACTCAAAAGGCTGAGTCAACTGCTTCTATGTGGCGTAGCTCAGATATTCTTTTTAAGTTTAGATTCTCCCTTAGTAGAGCAGAACTTGCTTCTAGGGGAGTATGCATACCACATAATTACCACAGAAATGCACTGTACTCAATCCATAATGAGATGAACCAATGAGACTTCTCTCATGGACATAATCTAAACTAAGCTGTACTGGGGAAGTAGCCCTGTGGTTAGTGTTCAATGATGCTGAAAGTCAGACAGGCGGAAGCTGCAGTTGAAATTAACTGCTAACATTAAGACTAGGTTACAGGTTAAATAATACTCTAACACTGAGTGGGCAATTGTTGACAAATCTGAATCAGCAAAATAACTGTAACATCTAAGGGGGCTGGAGGATCTGAAACATGAATCAATAACTTCCAGGCAAGAACAACTAGGGAGAAATCCTTAACATCAACACCTATAAATCAGAGATTGTAATGATTAAATATAAAATGGACAGGAACAAAGTATTAAACATTACATTTTAGGTTGTTAGAAAAAAATATATATAAGGACTAAAGTTTAACATGCAATTATAATCTAATAAAAGACAATCATATATCAAAGGGACACACTGAAAGTTGCAATTAAGCTTTTAGAACAGTATTAAGATAGAAGGCAGATCAAGTATATTTAAAACAATACAACTCCACAAATACATCTAAACTCACCTACTAAAGTACTGCAAATTTTACTTACAAGTTGTCATGTTCATAAAAGAAAACATCAGAACTTGAATGCAACCTCCATGAAGCAAGGAAACACATCTGCGTGGTTCACTGCTCAAATTCAGTATTAAATAAATGCATGAGTGAACGAATGAATGAATGAATGAAAAAATACTGGCAGTTGGGTACAGTGGTTCACACCTGTTGAGATTGGAAGGATCACAGTTTGAGCTAGTTTAGGTAAGAAGTTCTTGAGACCTCCCATCTCAACAGCTGGGTGCATGCTAAAAGCAGAGTGCACCTGCACAGGAGGTGTCACTACAAGGATCACTGTCCTTGTAAAAAGCGAGCCCCTATTTGAAAAATAATAAGTGCATAATGGGCTGGGGAATGTGCCTTTGCACACTGCCTCCCTAGGCGCCTCCCTAGCAAGTACAAGAACCTGAGTTCAATCCCTAGTACTGAAGGAAAAAAAAAAGAAGAATGCTAACAAAACAGAATGGCCTACCACCCAAGGCTGCTATGGTACAAATAAACAGTTCTTTAGATTCTGCCAGCTAGAAAACATAGAATCCAAACTGTCTAGAAGACAACTGAGAAAACATACCAAGCTTTAAAAGGTACATTCTTTACATTCTTTACTCTCAAGAATTCACATATACATGTACTTCTAAAAATCACTAAATATAGTTAAACATCTTTTTGTTTGGCATAAGCAAAAGATAACCTAATGTACTATTCTAAATGCTATCTAACAACATTCATCTATTAGCCATCCATACAATAGACTCCTAGCTAATTAATTCTATAAGTGATCATACAAATGATATATTTGCATCTTATTACTTTATTATCATTTATGCAAAAAATGAGCAGACTGCAGGAGAATACAGAGTAGTCTTTCTCCTGTATAAAATATCTAAAAATAAGGTATGCTGAAATAACATGTCACCAAGTGGTAATTTAAAGTGCTTTTTATTTCTGTTTTCTAAAATTTCTACAATAGATATTAATTATAAAACAAGATGAGCCACTATAAAATATGAATATAATTTTTAAAGACAGTAGTATCAATGTCAAAATACCAAACATCGCATACATCTTGAAAAACCATTCTTTTGTTGTTGTTGTTGGCCCTAGGCTAGAACTCAGGATCTGGGAACTATCCCTGAGCTTTTGTGCTCAAGGCTAGCACGCTACCATTTTGAGCCACAGCTCCATTACGGATTTTTCTGAGTAGTATATTGGTGATAAGAGTCTTACAGAGTTTTCTGCCCAGGCTGGCTGCAAGCCATGATCCTCAGATCTCAGCCTCCTGAGTAGCTAGAATTACAGGCATGAGCCACCAGCAACCAGCTGAAAAACATTCTTTACCTTTGAATGTATGGATATGTCTAAAACCCTGAATTACACTTTGCTGCTTCTTTTTTTTTTTGTCGGTCTTGGGACTTGAACTCTGGGCTTGGGCGCTGTCCCTGCACTCTTCAGCTCAAGGCGAGCACTCTACCACTTGAGTCACAGTGCCACTTCCACACTTTGCTACTTCTAAATACAAATTTTATTAGAGTAAGAATGAACCACAAGAGGCTACCAATCAGAAAGTAAAAATTAGCACTTTCACTCTAGCTTTGGTGAGATCTTTTATCATCTAAACAACAAAAAAAATGCTTTCTAAACCATTATATTGGCCAACACTAAGAACTTTGTAACTTTTTCAGTAAATATTAACATAAATTAGGATGTCCTCATATTTAAGCATAACCTTCAGACCAAAGCTTCAACACAGCTTACAGTTCATATTAAACCTCCTCAAATGAAACATTTTTTAGAAAAAGAGTTCATTTTCTCTGAATTTAAATAGGCTTATGTATCACATAACTAGAAGGCAAATCCAACATATTAAGATACATCAAACAGTTGTTAAATTTTGAACAACTGTTGTTTGAGGTATAGAATTCAGAATAGGTTCCAAAAACGGCCACTAACACAGCCCTAGTTTCCTAAGTTAAAGAAAGGAAACACCATCTTTTTAGTGCCTCATTCACTTTCCACAACCGAATGTTTTGTTCCAGTTTTCATAAACCTCTAGATCATTTGGAGACACACTGGGGCGCACAGTTCTAAAAGCATTTTCAAAATCAACGTAAGCTATAGGTCGAACTTGATCTGGTGTTATGGTAGCAATGTCAGCCATGTGCAAACTGCGAATGGGACCCAGGGAAGCCTCCCGGCAAAGCTGGGTCATGTCTGCTCCAGAGAACCCTTCCGACTGCTGGACCACCTTTTCAACTTCATCCTCACTGAGGCAACACTGCTCCTTGGACATCAGGCTGGTTACTATCTGTTTCCTGGCTGAAGCTTCCGGTAGGGGAATGTAAAGCCTTTTCACCAGTCTTCTCCGGGCAGCCTCATCAATCTCTTGTGGCCGATTCGTTGCTCCCACCACTAGGATTCGATCTTCAGAAGATGTAGTTGCTCCATCTAGCTGAACTAAAAATTCTGTTTTTATCCTTCTGGAAGATTCATGTTCACCATCTCCTCTTTGAGATAATAGGGAATCAATTTCATCAATAAATATCACAGCTGGTTGCTGACACCTGGCAACAGCAAACAATGCACGGACCATTTTCTCCCCCTCACCTACCCATTTAGAAGTCAAGGATGAAGCAGAGATGCTAAAGAATGTTGCCCCAGACTGACTAGCAATGCACTTGCCAATTAGAGTTTTACCAGTCCCAGGAGGACCAAAGAGAAGAATGCCTTTTGGGGGTCCACGCAATCCAGTAAAGATGTCTGGTCTCATCATGGGCCACACAACTATTTCCTTAATTGTGGCTTTGGCAAATTCTACCCCTGCAATGTCTTCCCAGTGTACTGGAGGACCACGATCCATAATCTCACTCATAATAAGTTCAATCATCTTTGGCTCCAAGTTCTTGAGACGCTCATCCACAGGATGTACTGGCTCTGAAGGTCCTGCCCCATTAGGCTTGTATTGCATCAGTCCATTCTGCTCTCCCCCATCTGGCTTAGGTACAGGAGGAACAAACTTCCCAAAAATCCCTCGAGACCTACCTGCTCCCAGAGACTTTTTCACACCACCATATGAAGACCCAGATGCATGCTGGGGTTGGTGGTACTTTTTTTGCTGATCAATCCATAATTGTTCTTTGGCAGTTTTGAAGGTAGACAAGCTGCCATCCTCCCGTTGGCCATTATCTTCTGTTTTACTAATAACCTTATTTAGTGGTGGATTAGAGAAGGCATCAGTGGTACCAGAACCATAGAAAGACTGATTAGGTAAGAACATATTTAGTCCTACATTGGCTTTAGGAGAGCTGTGATTTTCCTTTTTCATGTTTCTGAATAATGGTGTGGTGTGAAATCGTGCAGGGCCTGACTCACCTAAAGACACCGAGGAGGTAGGACAAGTCTTAGTGGTGTTGGACAGCGGTGCATTCTGAGGCTGGATATATCCAAGGTTGCTCCCTGCACTGTCTTGGGTCCAATCTCTGTCATGACTTGAGCTGGCTAACAAGTCACCTTCTCCAGAACCTCTACAAACACTAAACTTGGGAAGATCAAAGACAGGAGCCTCCTTACGGAGTACTACTGAGGCCTCAGCAGGGTCCAAGAGAGAGTCCTTCATTTTCTTGCCCGCTTGCATCATCTTCTGTACACTTGCCATTTTGAAAATATTACTTACTGACAATCCAGACTGCCATTTCTCACTGTCAGTCTGCTGAGACCTTGCCAAAGCTAAGATGTTTTCTGCATAGTTATTCAGGCCAGTTTCAGCATTGTCAGAATCAATAATTGCAGAATATTTCTCAGCATACCTTTTGAACAGTTTGGTAGCACAGACCTGGGAGATCTCAGAGTTCGCCCAGGCATACTGAATGCGCAGCACCTGTGCACGGTATGCATCTGCCTTCTCTTTTGAGGTACAAGTGCCTGATGTAACTACAAAGTAATTCTTCTGCCATTCACTCAGATGCACAGACCTAGAGCTAGAGGTCTGCATGTTGAAAGTTCTATAACAAATGACCAAACTGAAGAGCAGTCAGCATCTAGGACAAAAAGACAATATTTTAAATATAGTTCAGAAAGTTCTGCTAAGAAAGGTAAACTGGATTTATTTATAAGGTGAAAGTCCTAAAGACACATTATAATATATACTTAATTAGACTTCACGCATTCAAGACATAGAGACAAACTGATATTGGCTTAACAGCACATCTCTTTTTTTTGTTCTTTTTTTTTCAACTAAAAATCCTAGGCGGGCACCAGTGGCTCACGCCTATAATCCTAGTCACTCAGGAGGCTGAGATCTGAGGATCATGGTTCAAAGCCAACTCGGGCAAGAAAGTCTGTGAAACTCTTATCTCCAATAAACCACCAGAAAACCGGAAGTGGCGCTGTAGCTCAAGTGGTAGAGCGCTAGCCTTGAGCTGAAGAGCTGAGGGACAGCACTCAGGCCCAGAGTTCAAGCCCCATGACCAACAACAACACAAAACCTTGTTTCCATTTCTTAAAGTTCATTTTGATAAATATTATTTTTATGATCAGATGCACATAGCATTGTGCCTTTGTGTTCCTCTTCTAAGAACATCCTCCTTTGGTCTCACTATGTATGTCTTGTATAATTTATCATGTTCCAGTGTATTTTAGATCTAGTTTCTGCATATAAGAAAAAACATGTGTCATTTGCATTTCTAAGCTTGATTACTCACTTAACATGATTTGTTCTAGGTCCATCCATCTCCCTAAAAATGACATAGTATTATCCTTTCTAATGGCTATGTAAAATTCCATTGTGTATATAGGTACCACATTCTTGGGATCCACTCATCTCATCTTTTTTTTTAGGTGTTGTTTTCGCTACATAATAATCACCACGGCAAACAAAATGATCCAGAAGTCTTACATAGGAAGAATTAATAAACTAGCAAAAGAAAGGCAATATGGAAAAAAAGCTGCAAGTACAGAGACACACTAACCAGTTTATGTCAAGTTTCTAATGATATTGCCCTATTTGTTAGTAAATGGAAAGACTTGGAAAAAATTATATTAAGTGAAGTAAGCCAAGCCCAAAGAAATATAGGTCCCATGGTTTGCCTTATTTGCAATATCTAGTATATGGATGAGTCAAGCAGGAAAGGTCAGATAATGTGATGTTAGGAAAATGAACCCTTAGATATGTATTTAAATGTTTTTTTTTCTTTCATGCATTTGTTTCTAACTCATTTATAAGATTATTTCTTTATAGCTTTGTATGTCCCTCTCCCACAGTATAACCCCTGCTTTCACTATATTTGATGTCGGTATAATTTGTGGAGATGGGGAAAAACAAGTCGTTTAAGGATACAGGTGGACCCAATGCAACTATGAGAAGAAGTACAAGTTGTCATGTCAAAAACGAACTCTACAACTTTGGTGCGTGGGGGGGGGGCGGGTTTGGGTGGGGGGGGCGGGGGGGAGGCTGGGAAGGGATGTGAAGGGTAAACAAAGGAGGAGGCTGCAATGCTTGATAAGAAATGTACTCATTATCTTGCCCATGTAATTGTAACCCCTCTGTACAGTATGTTCACAAAAAATAAAAATAAAATTTTAAATAAATAAATAAAACAAAATTAAAAAAAAAAACAAAACAGTTTATGTCAAGTTTCTAAGAAAATTTAGATGAATACTCCCAAACCAGCCGTCTACTATATGTGGGCCTTTGGTTTTCTCATCTATCAAGTGAGAGACTTTTGTAAGAATCAAATCAGGTAATTAATACAAAAATAACCTGAAAACTACTAATGTTATCACTACTAGGAAAATGTAAAAATGAGGCAGAGATTAAGAAACTTACTGCAGGTCACACTGATGGTTATAAATGATACCAGAAGTCAAGTGTCCAGTTTCATCCCAGGTTCTGTGTCCTTCACCATATCCGCAATGCTCTTTGATACCTAGCAAAGGTCACAGATTGAGCTGCAGAATCATAACTGAGCACCATGAAATATTTAATCACTTTAGGGGCCAATGCACAGCACTAAAAACAGGATAATACATTATCTCTCACTATTTCCCAATTTCATATAAAGTATTAAGAACTGACACTGCTAAAACACAAGGAACATGAGAGAAAATAAACCAAACAATCTACTAGTAAAGCGCTTGTCTCTTAGACTCCTCTCAGGTTATTGTCATTAAGCCTCTCCACATTAACCTGTATTTGAACAGAATCATGTGATTCTGAATGTAGAATACATCTGAATGTAGATGAACACATCATGCTCTTGGAACTGTAGAATTTACCAACAAAGTCATAGTAATGTGTGTATGTGCGAGCATTTGTGAGCTGGTACTGGGACTTGAACTCAGGACCTCAAGCTCTCAGTTGGCTTTTTCTTTCAAGGCTGGTGTTTTACCACTTGAACCACAATTCCACTTCCAGCTTTTTGGTGGCTAACTAGAGATAAGTATCACAGCTTTTCTGTGCTTTAACCACAATCCTCAGATCTCAGCCTCATAAGTGGCTAGGATTACAGGTACAAGCCATGTGTATCCAGCAAGCAATAAAAAATTTTAAGAAACTTTGTTTCCTAAGAGTATTGCAATGAAGCAGAAGGCTAAGAATTTGTATTTTTAATTTATCTTCTAAATTTATCTGGAAGTCAGCTTAATAATAAATTCTTTCCACCAAGAGCCATGTCTAATTCACCCTGAATGCCAAACAATGTCTCACAAAGCATTTGTTATTTATTAAGAGGTATACATGGATCTGAGATTTTTGAATTGTTTAATTTTTTTTAATAGCAGTTGCATTAGCCCATACCTACAATCATAGCACTCAACTCAGCAGTAAAAGTAGAATTACAAATCTGAGGCCATTCAAGCAAGACTGTCTCAAAAAGATGATAGTAATAATAAAGGTTAAAGTTCAGTGAGACTGCAATTCATCCATTGCTATAAAACTAAATAAACCAGTCAAAGGCAGTGCCCAGGCCCTGAGTTCAAGCCCCAGGACTAGTCAAAAAAAAAAAAAAAAAAAGACAGTTTATTCTACTCCCCAATTTTAACTTTTAGGCTGGTTTTAAATCGTGATCCTAAGATCTCAGCCTCCTGAAAGTAACTAGGATTACATGTATGAGCCACTGGCACTCAATGGTATTCTAATATATGTTATACAACACTGGAATCAAGTAATTGAAAGAGGAAAATATCTATCACTAACTTCTACATTCGCTATAATCATGACTCATCTTCTCCATGATTTCATTACAGTTTATCATCAGTAATCTTGGGATGTCTCTAAGAGGGCAGTTAAAGTCATTATTCCCAGAAAACACCTTTTTCCCTTCCACTGCCTTTTTCTGCAATATGTATCTTCAAGGTCTATCCTCTTCCTTTCAACTCCATCATTCATTCAACTACAGATAGGGATACTCCAAAACTGCCCAATGCTGCAAAACAGCATAAGTACTGTCCTGTTTACCATTTGCAACTAAAGTTAACCTTTAAGGCCTTTCCAAGATCTAAAAATCGTAGTTAATTAGCATTGATATACAGCCGCAACTACATTTCTTATTTTAATAGTTTTTAAAAAATTTTAAGATTGAGCTTTACAATGTCAGTGGGGGGGGAAGGGGGGAAGGATTGGGGGGGAAGGGGGAGGCTGGGAAGGGAGGTGAAGGGTAAACAAAGGAGGAGGCTGCAATGCTTGGTAAGAAATGTATGCATTATCCTGCCCATGTAATTGTAACCCCTCTGTACATTATGTTTACAAATAAAATATTAAAAAAAAATTTAAGATTATAGTTCTCTTGTTTATTGGTTAGGTGATTTCAAGTCAGAATTGTATTTCCATGACATTTCTATTCTCCCAGTACCTAGAATATGGGAGTCACTAAAAATAATAAGCTACACTAGGTACCAGGTCTTACTCCTGTAATCCTAGGTACTCAGGAGGCTAAGATCTGAGGATCATGGTTTAAAGTCAACCTGTGTGGAAAAGGCTGTGAGACTCTTATCTCTAATTAATCAGCAAAAAGCCAGAAGTGGAGCTGTAGCTCAAGCAGTAGAGCTCTAAGCCTTAAGCAACAAAAGCTTAGGGACAGTGTGCTCAGGCCCTGAATTCAAGCCCCAGGACTAGCACAAAAATAATAAATAACAATAACCTATTAAAGTGGCTTCTATCATGTACCATACTGGACAGGCCTTTCACAGAGCTTTGCTTCCCAAACAGCACAGGAATTAAAAGCACATGGATCTGAAGGCAGGTGGTCTGTGTTTAGATCCTGGGTCCATTATCTGCCAGTCAGTAGATGTTTCCTTTTTCCTTTTGATATTACTAGGCCTTGAATGCAGGGCACTTGAATGCTCTACCAATAGAACCAAGCCCAGAGTCGTGTTTATTTTTCAGGCAGGGTCTACTAACGTTTCTCCTCAATCTTTCTACCTCCACCTCCTGCCTGTGATTACAGAAAGGGACCACCATACTCAGCTTGGGTAGCTCTCTTCATCTGTCTGTTTCTACCTATAAAAGGAGTGCAGAAACACAACACTCTACAAGCACTCAAAAGTTCCCCATGAAACACTAGTTTCATACCTTAGGGACCGTGTATGCCACATGAGCAGAATGCATCTCATACTACAGGCTGAGTAGCTCTGACCCCAAATGTTTGGGGCCAGAGTGTTTTGGACTTCCAGAAAATTATCTACCTACATCATCTGTCTGTCTCTGAGATATCTTATGAAAGGGGGACTTTAACCGTGAAACTTGTTAGTGGTTTATATACATCCTCCCTTTAGCCTGAAGGTTGATTTTTTCAGAATATCTTAAATAATTAGATGGGAAACCTGTCGAGGTCTCTCCTTGTGATGTCACGTGCAGTGTTCAGCTAGTTCCTGACGCTGGTTGGCAGCATGTCAGGTTTCCAAAGTAGGGATGCTCACTCCGTGTGTACTACTTCTGTGCTTGATCTCCAGGCCCTGTGCTTGCTTGACTTGCTGGCTCTGCTTGGTGATCTACCAGTTGTGACCCACCTCAAGATCAGCTTCTTGCTCGTTTAATAGGAGATGGAGTCTTATTAGGGCCTTTGGTTTGCCCCGCCAAGGTTCGGGGCCGCCATCCCTCTGGACCTCAGCCTTTGTCATTACAAACCGTGAGCCAAGCAGCTCTCGCTTCAGAACCAGTCGCTTTCCGCAGTAAGCGGTCCCGGTTCTCCCACGGCGCTGGCTCGAGTCAGCTGTCCCCGAACCTGTCAGCCACAGACAGCGTCGCTCGGCCCGCCGCCGGCGGGGCCTGGGCTCGGCCGAACGTGCTCCAGCCTGCGGGGACCCTGCGGGGACCACCAGCCCCCCCCACCCCGTTCGCTCCCCGCGCCGACGCCGAGCCCGCCCGATAGTCGCGTCCCCCGCCATGGGCGCCGCGCGGGCCAACGGCGTCCCGCACCACGCCGCGACTCTCACCGCACACCTGCAGCTGGCCGCACCGCCGGCTACGTCCGAAAAGCGCGGGTCCCCAAATGCGCCTGCG